>NC_089262.1:35026321-35329352 GCF_963930625.1 Muntiacus reevesi | reverse complement strand
GATCAGTCCTGGGTGTTCATTGGAAGGACTGATGTTGAAGCTGAAACTCCAGTACTTTGGCCACCTCATGCGAAGGGTTGACTCATTGGAAAAGACCCTGATGCTTGGAGGGATTGGGGGCAGGAGGAGAAGGGGATGGCAGAGGATGAGATGGCTGGATGGCATCACTGACTCGATGGACATGGGTTTGGGCAGACTCCGGGAGTTGGTGATGGACAGGGAGGCCTGGTGTGCTGCGATTCATGGGGTCACAAAGAATCGGACGCCACTGAGTTGCTGAACTGAACTGATTTATATTAGTTCTGGAGAAGCAGAACCAATAGAATGTACATGTATACATATATATAGAAGAATTGGCTTATGCTTATGTGATTATGGACGATAATTAGTTCAAAATCTGTAAAATAGGTGAACAGACCAGAGACCCAATGAGTAACTTATGTTGCAGTTCAAGTTTGTTGGCTCTCAGGATGGAGACCCAGGGAAGAGTTGCTGTTTAAGTGCAAAGTGAGTCTGCTAGCAGAATTCCTTCTTGCTCATCTCAGGTCAGTATTTTGTTTATTCAGGCTTTCAATGGGTCAAATGAGGCCTATTCACATTATAGAGGGTATTCAAAGTCTACTGATTTACGTGTTCATCTCATCAACAAAAATATCCTCATGGAAACATTCAGAATAATGTTTGATTAAATATCTGGGCACTGTGGTCCAGCCAAGTTGACACATAAAACTAAGCATCACAGGTCTACCCCTTCTCAACTTGGCATCCATACACATCTCCTTAAACTATACATAATCTCCAAATAAAGATAGTAACAGTTACACCTAATTTGATAATGCTCTTCTGTACACAACTGAAAAAGCATTAACACTTTCCTCGTAAGAGGACACAGGATTCCTACATGATATTTACCCTTTTCCTTTACATTCTATAAGTTAAAAATGATGATGTAAAGTTAATAACATTAAATGACATCATGTAAAGTCAATATATTTTTGTTACATGACTAAGAAATAAAAGACAGAGGAAAACTAACACACAAACATAGACATAACAAAATAAGGATGATATACTTATTACAATATAGTCCTAATTTTATAACTGGTCATGTGGTCATAGCTGGTATTTAGTACTACCTTCTTTCACTACCCACTCCATATTCCCATTCCCCTCAGTAAACACCTCAACTGATCATAAATCTTAACTTGGTGGGATGATCTCAACTTCATTCCTGAAGGATCTTTCTGGATTGGGTTGTCATATTTTCCCATATTTAATCATGGGTTCTCTTGTTTCCTGGAAAAACTCTTCCTTATCTCCACATATACAGTATCAATCCAAGTTTTCCTTGGTAAGCAAGAGTAATCATTCCAGTCAGTAGAGTAATTCTTTTCTTTGCCTGTTGATTAGGAATGAGGAGTCCAAAGTGGCTGCTTGGCAGTCTTAACTTCTAGATTAATGGAATTATTGTGTTTCCTGGTGGGAGCATTTTCCTCCCTTTGGAAGTAAGATCTCTGGGCCAGCAGAACATAAAGTTGTGGGGAACAGGAGGAAAAAATTTTGTTGTTGGGTCACTAGAGGTATCAGTGAATGATACCTCTCCCATTTCCACCCCTTGATTCCTGATCCGTGAATTTTTGTTACGGTAGAAACAGAACCATATACTGGAGGCTGATTCAGAGCATATGTGACTTCCTGGAGAACCTTGCCCCCCTCTCTGAAAAGAACTCCCACTTAGCTGTTACAGTAACTAAGTTTTTGAAAGGCCATTCCAGTCCTAGCCATAGCAATCAGAGAGGAAAAAGAAATAAAGGAATCCAAATTGGAAAGGAAGAAATAAAATTGTTACTGTTTGCAGATGACATCATACTTTACCTAGAAAGTCCTCTGCAATACATTGGAAAACTGCTAGAGCTCATCAGTGAATTTGGTAGTTGTAGGATACAAAATTAATATATAGAATTGTTGGATACATCCTCTAATAGCTTCAGAGAGTGAATGCATGGGAAAAATGATTTGAGATCCTATAATTTTTATTCTATCATCATATTTAATTGTGCCTTTTCATGTAGAAGGTTAGGATAGAAAACAAAGCTCAGGAAATACATTAGTATGCCAGCAGTCTCTTTTCTTCTCGCTCTTCATAAATTTCATTTCAGGAGAGTTTGAGCATTTGAGGTATTAATTTACGAATCACCATAAGTTTCTTGCAATAGTATGGACTTGTTTGGGAAACAAATCCTTTAACTTGTGCTTGCATTCATTTAAAGTCTCTTGGAAATTTTTAATCAAGTTATTCAATGACTGAAGCACAAAAACTTGGTTTGAAATTGTTTAGCTGATTGCAATTAAAGTGAAGCTTGAAAATAGGAAGGCTATAGCCTTTATTCTACAAAAACAAGTGAGGTATTGAACAAAGTAAATGATGAGAGCTCAAATGCTGTTTTAATTTTTTTAAATATGTAATTTTGATTTCAATCACTTTGATTTATAGGAAGACTTTTGATGGAGTTCCTAATTTGATTTCGATAAATTTATTCTTATTATTATTTTTTATCAGAATGGGATATATTGAGAAGGATTTAAATTTTCTAGCCTTTAAATTTTAATTAGTCATGGAGAGAGTTTAGTTGGTGAATTTTATTTTGCAAAACTATTTTCTAAGTAATGTACTCTGAAGATATTTGGGTGGAAATAATCATAAAATGCAGAAGAGAAAAATTAACATTACTGTTAAGTTGCTGGATACTTCAGCACCTCTAGGGAAAGTAGTTTTTCAGTTAAAAATACGGCCTAGAGAGAAAAGTCAACAAAAGGCGTCAACATTTTCAAGTTTAGTAACCCTTAAATATAGAATAATGAGATCAATTTTATGAAAACAGAACTACATGACCATAACAAAAGAAAACAGTCTTTTTTTCTGCACAAATTTCTGCACTAAAGCACAAATGACACATTTGTGTCATTATTAGACAATGACACAATGACATCAATGACACATTATTAGAGATAGCTTAGAAAATCGCTATTGTAAATGAATATGTACCAAAAATAGTTGTTCTGCTTATTATTTAACTTTTTTATTAATATTTAAAAATCAATATAAAGGAGTTATTTGGGGGACTTCCCTGGTGGTCCCGTGGTTAAGCATCTGCCTGCCAATGCAGGGGATACAGGTTCTATCCCTGGTCTGGTAAGATCCCACATGTCATGGGGCAACTAAGCTAATGCACCTCTGCTGCTGAAGCCTTTGCTCTGCAACAAGAGAAGCCACTGCAGTGAGAAGCCTGTGCGCCGCAGCTAGAGAGTAGCTCTCCCTCGCTTGCTGCCACTAGAAACAGCCCACATGCAGCAATAAAGAGCACAGTCAATAAACACATAAATAAAATATAAAAAAATCTTTAAAAAGGAGCTATTTTGTTTGAAATTTATAAACACATGTTACTTTTCTTAGAGGCAGTTTTTATTTTTGAAGCTAGTTTTTGAACTAAGTTCAACAGTAAGCCAGTTTGTCAGTAAATAAATTTATTAAAATTGTCTAATTTTAAAGTATCCTTTTTAGATGATAGGTTGATTATAATGTCACTTTACTTACATTGTATGTAACCTGTTTTTCATATTCAGATGTTTGTCAAATCTTTATCTCTTTCTTTTTCTCCTTTGTTCCCAGTTGTAGTGATATATGTTGGTGAGACTCTTGGGCCCCTTTCAGTCTGCAAACTTGCATCCTTCATTTTGGAGTGATATTTCTTGTAATAGCTCATTAAAATTTTCATTTCTTCAATTTGCATGTGTTCTCTCTTTCTGTATTTTCTATTCCTTTTTCTTAGACCTTTTAGATGATTCTCTAATTTTCTTACCTTTTCATTTTTTTCATTTCTTTCTGTTCTACTTTCTGAAATATTTCCTTAACTTTATCTTCCCACTGTATCATTGAGTGTTTCATCTTCACTGTAATTAAAAAAACTTCCCAAAGCTCTCTTCTTGGCACATGAATAGATGCTCAGCATCTATGATCATAAGAAAAATGCAAATCAAAACCACAATGAGATAATTACTTCACACCTGTCAGAATGGCTATCATCAAAAAGACCACAAATAGCAAATGTTGGCAAGGATGTAGAGAAAAAGGAACCCTTGTACAATGCTGGTGGAAATGTAAATTAATACAGCCACTATGGAAAACAGTATAGGGGTTCCTCAAAAAACTAAAAATGGGACTATAATACCATATTATCCATCAACCTTGTTCCTGGGTATATATCTGAAGAAAATGAAAAGATACATGTATACTAATATTCATAGCAACATTGTTTACAATAGCCAAAATATGGAAGTAATCTAACCTAAGTGTCCATCAGTATACAAAGGGATAAAGAAGATGTAGTATGTATATATACAATGGACTATAATTCACCCATAATAAAGAATGAAATAATGCCATTTGCAGCTATATGGATGTAACTAGAGATTATCATATTAAGTGAAGTAAGTCAGAAAAAAAAAGTCAAATAACATATGATGTCGCTTATGTGGGATCTAAAAAAAAAAAAATACAAATGAATTTATTTCTGAAACAGAAAGATATTCACAGACCTAGAAAACCAGTTAATGGTTATCAAAGTGAAGAGGGAGGTAGGGGAAGGGATAAATTAGGAGTTTGAGATTAACATACACACACTACTGTATATAAAACAAATAGCCAAAAAGGACCTACTGTGTAGCACAGGGAACTATGTTCAACATTATGTAATAAAGGAAGAGACTCTGAAGAATATAAAATAACTGAATCACTGTGCTACATAGCTGAAGCTAACAGGATATTGTAAACCAGCTATACTTCAGTAAAAATGATGTGGCATATATATATATATATCAGTTATTTCAGTCTCTCAGTTGTGTCTGACTCTTTGTGACGCCATGGACTGCAGCTCGCCAGGCTTTTCCGTCCATCACCAACTCCCAGAGCTTGCTCAAATCCATGTCCATGGAGTCGATGATTAAGAGGTACACACCACTGTGTATAAAATAAATAAACTACAAAGGTCTATTGTAGAGCACAGAGAAATATTGCCATTATTTTATGAAGACTTTAAATTCTTTAAAAATATTGAATCACTGTGTTGTATACCTGAAACTAATACACTATTGTAAATCAACTCTACTTCAATAAAAATTAATGAAAGCTGTCTTCTTTTTTGTGATTTCAGTATCTATTTTATTTTTGTAGCAATTATTCTTTTACTGGATTCCCAAATATTAATCTCTCTCTGGATATACTAATGTAATGATGGTTTTATGTTTTCATTCATTTCTAAAGTTTTCTTCTCCGTTTGTAGTGTTGGTTTCTTCCAAAATGATTGTTTTGTCCGTGGCTTTTTTCTTTATTGATTGACTGGTCGTGATTCAGAGCCTAGGATGTAAAAGCTGATTAGAAGATCTGAGTGTGTGAGTGAGGCTTTGGATATCACTTGAGGGAGATCAGTATCTCTAGGTTTTGCCTCAGGGATGAGTTAGCCACTTGGGAGAAGCCTGTCTTGTTATCTGACAGGATGGTAAAGGTCTGACTGTGTTCCGGGAGCCCAACCATTCAGCATGAAGTTTTCTTGGTATGCATCGAATACAAACCTTCAGCTCTGACTGGTATATGCTTGTCAACACAGACTTTGTTTACCCTATCAGAGAAGAACCTGCAAACTTCTGGGGCAGAGATTCCAAAGAGGGAACTAGGAAGGGAAAGGAGAGGGGATCCAGTCTTAATAGAACTCAAACTGCTTCTGAAACAGTTGTTCACAGTTTATCGATGGAAGCACTTCTTCACTCTCTTGATTGAGTCACTTCTCTTTCACTCATAGTTCCAGAGTTACTGAGTATGCGAGTTCCAGAATCTTTTGGGATTCTGTGGTGGGATGGACTTGATTCTTAGTTTTTCTGACTGCCAATTTTGTTTTCATCTTTCTCGGATCTCCTGTCATTTACACTGGTCCTGCTTTCCAGCTTTTAAAATTCTGCCACTGTTGTCTCCCCTGTTGCTCACTTCATCTTTGTGGATTAAATATTTTTTTCCCTATATTTGGTAGGAGCGAGTAAAATTATCTGCATGTATTCAGTCTGCTGAAGCTGAAGCTCCAATAGTTTGGCCACCTCATTTGAAAAGCTGACTCACTGGAAAAGACCCAACTCACTGGAAAAGACCCTGATGCTGGGAAAGATTGAAGGTGAAAGAAGAGGGTGGCAGAGGATGAGATGGTTGGATGGCATCACTGACTCAGTGGACATGAATCTGAGCAAACTCCGGGACACAGTGAAGAACAAGAAAGCCTGGTATGCTGCTGTCTATAGGGTCAAAAAGAGTTGGACATGACTGAACAGCAGTAACAAATTCAGTCTGCCATCATAACCTTTATATAGATGCTTTATTATGTTCTTCTTAAGGCTATTTTTTGTAATGATTTTATGATGGCTTATCATTATATTAAATAATAATATTATTATTTTCTTTAATCATTTCATGCATGCTGATTTTCTAATTTTTTCACTTTTAGAAATC
Source organism: Muntiacus reevesi (assembly GCF_963930625.1). Lineage (NCBI taxonomy): Eukaryota > Metazoa > Chordata > Mammalia > Artiodactyla > Cervidae > Muntiacus > Muntiacus reevesi. The sequence continues at coordinate 35,322,802 of NC_089262.1, read as the reverse complement.
CTCCAATTGCTGAAGTGAGACTTTTTATCAAGGTGAAACTATTTTCCTCTGTGGTTTGTATTTTTTTTTAGACTGTGAGTCTTTCTCATCAGTCAACACACCTCTTCCCCACCCTCATTCCTGTAGGAATTGTATGTCTTGTTCATGGCAGAAATGTTGGAGAATAGTCTAGCATTTCCATCTGTATCTCACCTGCTCGACGTGAAGTTATGTTAATTTCTTAGCTTGAGGCTTCTTGCATTTCATAAATCATGTAAATTCTGATTCTGCATGTTTGTGTTTTGGAGGCATGGATCTTACTTTCTCCTGGTAGAATTACTTGCATTCAGAGAGCTTCCTTATGGGTTGACCAGGCTGCTGGTGTTTCTTGCACCGAGAGGGCTGTTCTTCCAGGCTCCAGGCTATAGGCAGGGTAGCCAGTTTCAGTTGCAACTTTGTAAAAGACTCAATCTTGTGTCTCAGATTAACTTTCCCAGAGTGGCGCTCAGGTGAAGGTCCATGGTAAAGTAATTTATTAGCAGGTGTTCCCAGAAAAGATAAGGGTTTGGAAAAATAGACTGGAAAGGAAATTTTGTCAGGCAAGGGCATGGTATCAAGCAGAGTCCCAGCCAGACAACGTGCTCTCAGGTTTGAAGGGCAAATTTGAAGTTTACATCTTGAGAGTCCTCCTCATCAGATGGGGTGGAGCTAGAGTATTCATTATTTATGCCAGTTATTATTTAAGTCTTGCCCCAGAGGGATGTAAATTCCTGGGGAGCTTCTGCCTTACTTGAGCTCTCAGAGAGATTCCAGCAGCCCGAGGCCGACTTCGTGCCAACATAACACGGGTACTAACTATTGGAGTGAGAGTGCGTGGGGCAGCTGGGCACAGATGGTGAAGAATCCCAAGAAATGGGGACGAGGGAGCACTGCCAGTGCCTGTTGCATTCTTTGTCAGTCCCTGCCTGGGGATAAACCACAGCCTCAGCTTGTTACCCTCTGCTCCTCCTCCACAAGGCTGCCCTGGCTTGGAGGGAGCTTTCTTTCTCTCTTTACTGGTACCGGACTTTTCCTTTCTTTTATATATATATATATATATAATAGGACAGGGTGGTGGTTTCCTCAGTTTTATGTTCTTGAAGCAGAAAGGTGTGTCCCCTTCAGTGTATTCTATCATGGTGTAGACCTACGTCTAGTATGGATCACCCAAACAGACAAGCAAAAATTGATCAGTTTCAATGTGTGTAAAAGCGATGACATGGATGGAGAAAAGAAATCATTTAAATGCTTCTAGAAATTGCATGCTAGAAAGTCCTAAGAAGAATTGTGGAATATGGTGATTTGGCTTTTAGGCAATGTGTTTATTCTCTGTTGTTCAAGGTGGATTGATTTGAAATTAGGTGCTAATCATAAAATTGCAAACTGGGATTTTTTTTTTTTTTTTGCAAAAATTATCTCCTTGAACTTTACGTTTCATTTTATTAGTAACATTTTCAGGACAATAAAAAAGATGTTTTCCCAAATATTATTTAATTAAAGAGTATAGTAAAACTTAATAAAAAGACTGTATCTCAGATGATAGCCAATTTATATTTATATATAACCAATTTATATTTATATCTGTGATATAAATATCTTTCCTTTCCTTTCCTTCCTAAGATGTCATGGCATTCTGAAAGACATGGGCAGATAATGTAGAAATTAAATCCAGAGTCTTATTACTGTAGCATGACTTGTCTCATACAGCATTTGATCTGATTTGTGAGGATATGCAGGAAGAAATGCTTTGTGTGTGTGTGTGTGTGTGTGTGTGTGTTTTAAACAGATTTGAATGGATCTTGTAGTCACTGACTATTTCATCTCTAGACACTTAGGGCTTAAAAGAAAGGGTGATTTTCTGAGAAGTACTTTTAAATGTGTACCTCTCTGTAACAGGAAAACAAAACAGAAAAAGTAAAACGAATGGACAAGCTTGTTAATGGACATGAACTCTGGAGTCAGACCTGTCAGGGCTTCTTGCTTTGTAGTTCTAGAGTTGCTACCTTTCTCAAGTTCCATAACTCTCATTAAGTTGCAGGTGCCTCATCTATAAAGTATGTGTGATAATCATACCCACTTCTTGAGTGTGGTGAAGACCAGGTGGCATAATGATGAATTGTGCCTATCACATGCCCAGCCCTTGACTAGAGCTCAATGATAGTGACTATGATTATTGCATCATTGATGTCAGACTAAAAATTAGGGCCGATGTAGTTGTGCATCTTTCTGATAGCTACTTTAAAATCAAATAATTTTAAATCCACACAGTATAGTAATGACAAATTTGAGTAACAATTCTTCTTCAAAATTATGTGTTAGATTCTGATTCAGAGTAATATTAAAATACTGCCCTTCTCATCTCAGTCACATGTATTATTAAATCAGAAAATACAATATTTCTTAAATCCCAATGCAACTTCATAAAAATTCACAGAAGCCTCTCCAGATTAAAGATCAGTTTCAGCTTGTTCTTTTTGAGAAAACATGGTACTTGCATGTTAAAACAAAACTACTTCCTCTCTTTCAAGAATAGCAAAAGCAAATCATTTCCTAATTCCAGACACCATGGCGCTCTTTGAATTTCATCTATTAATTCACTATAAACCTCAGCTAAGGCACATACTTAGGTTATCATTATAAAATGAATCATAGATTGAGGCAAACAAGCCAACAGATACACAAACAAACATAACCAGAGGATTTGCATTTCAAAATAGAACTGATGATTTTCTGAGACACACTGGGCTAAAAACATGTTCATGTCTCAAATCATAGACATGTCCTCCAAGGACTGGGTTAATAATCTTGGTGGATTTTATTATGTAAAAGTTAGCAATAGACAGGCCTGTGCCGGTCTGTCAGCTTAGGGTAAGTTTTAAAGTCATCTTCCTAAAGAACGTTTGAAAGTCAGGTGGCTACTACATGTTTTTCCTTGCAAATAGACATGTTGATAATTTTACTATGAAAAATAGATACCAGAGACTGCGCCAAATAAAAATTTGCTTCCTAAAGAAATTATAATACTAATATTTCTGGCTTTCTTAAAGCCCCCAACAAGTGAGACTTTGTTAGAAACAATATGAAACTGATGATAAACAAGGTCAAACTGTTCTTATCAGGTGACACTGATTAAGAACTGATCTTATTTGGCCTGAAAGAAGCCAAACCAGTCATATTTTCAGGGTTTGAGATTTCTGCACTCTCACTGGAAAAGTATCCAAATCCTCAATTTTCTAGAAATCAGTACATTTGAACTCTTGTTGATTAGGGATCATTCCTGAATCAATCATTCCATAATATAGAGATACTTATCTCATGGACTTTTGTGAAAATCAAATAAAATGATATATTTGGAGTTCCTACACAACCGAGTCGGTACCTGGTGATGAGGTTCCCATGTTCCCTTGACTCTAAGAACCGTGTTGGAAATTTCAACAAAATGACATAGAGTCATGAATAAGACAAGGTAGAAACTGCTTATGTGCCTAATATCTGGTGCAGACAATAAAGACAGAGCTACCATAAGTCATTTGTTTATAATGAGCCATGGCCTAGCACTTTGGTGGGGTTGATGTTAGAAGGAAGGGAATTTATTATAACTTCAATATTCAGTGTATTTTATAGCACTTTACCTCTTTGAAAAATGGTAATGATGAATATGCCACATCTTGTGGTTTCGGAATACTTGGCATTTCAGTGTACTCTGCTTTGTGATGTTGAAAATGAAAAAATGTCATAGTTTAATAAACTGACATAGTTTATTTATATATTTCAATTTAATCATATTCTGCATTTCTTTCTTAGAAATTTCTGGCTAAGATTGATTTGTCTTTGGTACATGTAGAATTTAGTGGACTGAGTCAGTTCAGTCGCTCAGTCATGTCTGACTCGTTGCGACACCATGGACTGCAGCCTGCCAGGCTTCTCTGTCCATCGTCAACCCTTGGAGGTTGCTCAAATTCATGTCCATCATGTCAGTGATGCCATTCAACCATCTCATCCTCTGTTGTCCCCTTCTCCTCCTGCCTTCAATCTTTCCCAGCATCAAGGTCTTTTCCAATGAGTCAGTTCTTCACATCAGATGGCCAAAGTATTGGAGTTTCAGCTTCAGCATCAGTCCTTCCAGTGAATATTCAGGACTGGTTTCCTTTAGGATGGACTAAAGTAATGGACTGAGTATGACATGGTAAATGTGAATTAGCAGTTTTATTAAAGAAAATCTCTCTAACTTGTACTCATTAATTCTCAAAATATGTTAGTTCTGAATCTTTTACAAATTGATACTGCACTTTTGATAATTAGGATTTTAAGGGAGCACAAATGATCAAGTTATAGTGAAATGTTTCACTGTAAGTGCTATTGGAAAGCTCTGACAGGAAAACCACAGTTCTCAGGGGTAGGTTTTTTATTTTTTAATTTTTAATGTGAATTACCTATTTCAGCTCTTCTGGCAGCACTTGAAATTTGTTATAACTTGCTGATATAAAACAAAATCCTGGTGGAATCATGAGATGCACCACTCAGACTTTGAATTAGCCTAAAGAGTCACTCGGAGAAGGCAATGGCAACCCACTCCAGTACTCTTGCCTGGAAAATCCCATGGACAGAGAAGCCTGGTAGGCTGGGGTCGCTAAGAGTCAGACAGGACTGAGCGACTTCACTTTCACTTTTCACTTTCATGCATTGGAGAAGGAAATGGCAACCCACTCCAGTGTTCTTGCCTGGAGAATCCCAGGGACAGGGGAGCCTGGTGGGCTGCTGTCCATGGGGTCGCACAGAGTTGGACACGACTGAAGCGACTTAGCAGCAGCAGCAGCAAAGAGTCACTTGTCTGTACATTTCATTGGAAATTTCCTGAATTTAGGAAGCGTTGTGCGTGTGTGTGTGTGTGCATACTCAGTTATGTCTGACTTTCTGCGACTCCTTGGGCTGCAGCCCACCAGACTCCTCTCTCCATGGGATTTTCCAGGCAAGAATACTGGAATGGGTGGCCATTTCCTCCTCCAGGGGATCTTCCCAACCCAGGGATCGAACCTGCATGTCCCACATCTCCTGCATTGGGAAGTGGATTCTTTACCACTTTGCACCCAGGGATGGAAGCATTACAGCAGAGTGAAAAAATCACTAGCTCAGGGACTGAGGAGAGAGGTATCTAAAAGACTGGTCCACCGGTGAGGACTGTTACCTTTGTGCAAGTAACTTAAATCCTTAGGTCTTAGATATATTGTTAGTGAGAAACAGAGATAAAATAATAACAGCAAAAAGCCAACTACACTCATTTTATGGAGCAATTATAAAGATGTATTTATTTATTTAACAGGTGGTCATCGAGTGCCTTCTGTGTATCAGACACCATGCTGGACACTATCCGCATGGCAGGGATTGCCCCCGGATTTTTCTTCAGGCTGGATCTGTGCTGTCCTAGAGCTTGAGAGACAGATAGGCGCCCACTCAGTTACAAACAGGAATACACGTAGAATCACTTCTCGGGGAGGTTCCACAAAGGACACTATGATTCTGGAGCTAGAGTGACTTGTCATGTTGAACGACATTCATTGAGTAAATGGATTTGAGCTTCAATTTAAAGGATGAGCAAAGGGTGAGGAATCAAGAGAGGTCCTGGTAGAAAGAACAGCAAGTACTAAAAGCAGGCCAGTGAAGCTAAAGCAGAAAGAGTGAGGAGCAACTTGCTGTCAATTGACACTTGAAACAGAAAAGGGCTTTGTAGGCAATATTGCCACTCCAGCACTCTTGCCTGGAAAATCCCATGGGTGGAGGAGCCTGGTGGGCTGCAGTCCATGGGGTCGCTGGGAGTCGGACACAACTGAGTGGCTTCACTTTCACTTTTCACTTTCATGCATTGGAGAAGGAAATGGCAACCCACTCCAGTGTTCTTGCCTGGAGAATCCCAGGGACAGGGGAGCCTGGTGGGCTGCCGTCTATGGGGTCTCACAGAGTCGGACACGACTGAAGCGACTTAGCAGCAGCAGCAGCAGGCAATATTAAGGATTTGGCTCTAAAGCTTCAAAAATGAAACATCACTGAAGAGTTTTAAGCTGTGAGGTGACTAAATCGGATTTTGTGGCTACAGAGTGGGAGAACAGCTCATAAAGGACAAAATAACAGGAAGCTACTGGGTAGTCTAGATGCATGAGTGATTGCCTTGATCGGGGTATCATGGGGTTGTGGAGAGAAATGAAATAATTCAAGAGATTTTTAGGGTGAATTGAGAATAGAGGTGAATGAGAGAGCGCTGTCAAACCTGACTCTTCTATTACTGGGTTGTCTGAATGGCTGGATGGTGATGTCTTTTGAGAAGGAAATCACTGCAAGGGAGAAAGAAAAACTCCGTTTTTAATAATATTACATTTGAAATGCTTTTGGACATTCAAATGCAGGTGTCAAGAAGAATCTGAATTTTAGAAGAAAATCTTGTCATTTTGCTATTCCTTCTTCTACTTGTGTCCTCTACTGTCTTTTCAATCTTTACTTATCAGTCTTTTAAACATTCCCAAGACTTCCCCAGTTTTCTGTGTTCAGAAAACCCTAAAAAAATAAAAGTGAACTCTTTTGCATGATATTTCTTTCTTTTAGTCATTGCCTTATTCATAGTCAAATTTCTGGGAGTTGTATTCATTGTTTCCATTTTCTTAACTCCTAGTCACACCTAACACTTGCTAGTCTTTTGACTGTGCTTCCAACAAACTAGTTTGCCAAATGACATGGCTCCTCTTTTATTTGACTTGTCAGCATACTCTGTGCTTGTTGCTTTGAAATTCAAATCAGTAGGTATGACTGCTTATTTAACTTGATGCCTTTAAAGCATCTCAAACTCAGTTCATCTAAACCCAAATTCTTGATCATCTTCCTCCAAACTTGAAGGGTCCTCCGAACTTGAAGGGTCCACAGTTCACTCAGCTTCTCAAGTGAGAAACCTGCAGTTTCTTCTTGTCATTTTCCATTCCTTTTCTTACACTCATCCTGTCTTCAGTCATTGTAGTCTTGTCATTTCTAACTTCTAAATATGTACCTGTGTGTGTGTTAAGTTGCTTCAGTCATGTCCGACGCTCTGTGATCCTACGGACTGTAGCCTTCCAGGCCCCTTTGTCCATGGGATTCTCCAGGTAAGAATACTGGAGTCAGGTGCCATTTCTTCCTCCAGGGGATCTTCCCAACCCAGGTATTGAACCCACAGCTCTTACACCTCCTGCATTAACAGGCATGTTCTTTATTACTAGTGCTACCTGGGAAACAAAATATGTATCTATTTCTCTTCATTTCTGTTGCCATCACTCTAGTCCAGGGTTTTCAACTTTGGCACTCTTGACGTTAGGGAACTGGGTCATTCTCTGTGGTGTGGGGTGGTCCTGTGCACTGTAGGGTGTTGAACATTATCCCTGGTCTGTACCAACTATATGCGAGTGGTAACACCATTACTACTTATGACAACCAAAAATGTCTCCAGAAATGCAGCATGTCCTCATGGTGTAAAATTGCCCTCATTTGAAAACTACTGCTTTGTCTAAGTCACCATCATTTCTTTCTTGGTCTGTTAGAGGCTAACTGATTTCCTATTCCTATTCTATGTGATTCCTTTGACTCATTTTTCATCTATTGCTGCAGTGATGAAAAAATCCCAGTAACTCATAAACCTGTTTATGTCCTTCCTTTGCTCCCAAAACTTCAGTGTTTTTGCACTGTCCTTAGAAGAAAAGCCAAATCCGGATATGACCTGTAAGGCATGACTCAATCTTCCTCTGCCCTTTCATAAGCCCTGTTCCAAGTTCTGTCCTCCAACCCTGACCATCTTTCTGTTTACTCTGTCTCAAGTCCTTTGCACGGGTTGCTCCCTTGTCCATTGTCCCCCTTGCTCTGTCTTCTCATTATCAATTTGGCTTTGCTCATGTTTATTTGCCCCTCAAAACACCCTCTGTTGTATGCTACTAAGCCTCCATAGTGTTAGTCTTTTTCTTAGAAGTAGACTTCTCCATGGGGGTTTCCCAGTGGCACTGTGATAACGAATCTGCCCACCAGTGCAGGATGCATAAGAGATGTGAGTTCAATCCCTGGGTCAGGAAGATCCCTTAGAGGAGGAAATGGCTACTCACTCCAGTATCTTTGTCTGAGAAACCCCATGGACAGAGGAGCCTGGTGGGCTACAGTCCAAGAGTCACAAAAATTTAGGCACGACTAAGCGACTGAGTTCAATCACAAGCAGACTTCTGCATAGTCTTCCTCGCAACATGTATTGATATACATAATCATGTAATTGAGTGCATAATGTTCATATCTACCTCTATGAGGATAGGGACCATCTTCTTTGGGTTCAGCAAAGTATCTCCATTGCTTAGGAAGGTGCATTACTTACCATGGCATTCATTAAACAGTGGTTGAATGGATGAATTAATAAATAATTAAATATGGATATGAGGTATATAGATGAGTTACCAACTTGCTCTGATAGGAATGTTATTTTTCTCGTGGTTGAATTTTGAGCATTGGACGTAGGATGTTAGTTTCTGCTCTACTAAAAGTAAATTGCTATCTACCTCATGTTGGAAAAATATGATCTGTTTTAACATGCTTTGAGTTTTTAGGTTTAGGTATGCTGTACAACATTTCTTCCTTTTTATTCCTGTCAGCCTCTAGAGGGGATCTCTAGCCTAGATTTGGAAGGATATGTAAATTTGGCTCATGAGATAAAAAACTGGTGCAGTGAACTGTGAGATATATGCGTCTTGCCCACAAACGTCTCAAAAATCTGTGTATTGCTATTGATATACTGCAATAAAAGTACCTCCCCTCTGGGAGTTGGCAGAAGAGAATTTAATATTTAATGAAAGGTTGGCTCAATAAATCATATTTTCCAAATCAGAGAATAAAACATTAAGAGGAAGAAATTTGGACAACTGATCCATGAGCTTGTAGACATGAGGACTTGGCTTGAAACTACCTTTAATTACATAAGCATCTTGGGAATATGGTTAATGAAAAGGGATACAGTGTGGAACTTGAACAATTTTATGTATTGAAATGTTTCTAGTTATTAATATAATAATCAACACGTACCCATCTTCTAAACTATTCAGGCAAAGTCTAAGCATATTTTTTCCCCTTTTCCAAGAAAGTAGAGAGAAAGCCATAGAAAAAGAGAAAGCAGATGTTTAATTTTTGTAATAAACAGCAGTAATCTGGAGTTGGTTAGCTTCATGACTATCCATTTTAAGGAAACATATTTTCCAGCAAAGCTGTCAAAGTTTTTGAAACTATTTTGGGAACTCTGCAGGGTATTTTGTCATAACCCTATAATGTCCGGTTGTTATAAGTTTCTGTCTTCGCTGCAGTCTGGGGTCATTAGGCAGATGATACCATCCATGTAGATGTACTGTTGAGTATAGTAATTAACTGATGTTTTAATTTTTCTCTGTAGTGTGAGAAACAGAATGCTTTGATGTGATACCTCAATAAATAAATACCAATGTACTGGGATATTCTTTCTCTTTTTTTATTGTAAAAAAAGGCACAAAACTGAAGACAGATTGCCTCCCAAATAATACCTATTCCTCTCACTATTCTAATAAAACAAACTTCATATTTACATGAAAAATATACTCCATATTTACATACATAATTGCACACTATTTCATGATGGTTCTATTCCACTTCTTCAAATCAATGTGCCATAATTTAATTAGTTATTCTCCATTTATTTAGCTTACATGTTACCTTGTATTTGTATTTGTTTGTATCTTTTACCCAGTTTGGGGAATTTTCATTATTTCTTCAAATATTTTTCTGTCCCAAATTCTCCTTTTCCTTCTGGGACTCTGATGACACCAATGTTAGCTTTTTTTGGTTTATATCCTTGAGAGTCTGTTCACTAAAAGAAAAATCTTTTTAATACTTGGTTATTCAGATAATTTTACTGATACATCTTTATTAATTTTGTTCCTCTTTCATTGACATATTTTATTAAGCCTATTCAGTGAGTTTTTATTTTGGTTGTATTTTTTTGTTGTTCTAATATTTCCATTTGGTTTTAAAAGATATAGCTTATACTTAAGATTTTTTTCAATCCTGTCATGTATAAGTTACACACCCAAACTTACTCAAATTCTGATCTGCTTGTATCTATAAAATTTATGGACTTCAATAAAATATAAGCTTTAATAAGTCACTGTCAGATGTAGAAGTTAATTTTATGTCCAGTATAGAAGACTTATTTTGTGATGTGATGTAATAGAGATATAAGTAAGATTGCTAAAAATTAGCATTGAGAAATGATCAGAAGAAGTACTGGAGTTCTATTTTCCAGTAACCCAGGGAGATGTCTCTTTGGCTTGCTTGTCTATGAAAACAAATTGAAGAAAGAATAGAAGGTAAAAATTTGCCATAATTTTTTGGACAGTGGATAGACTAAAATGTGATGGCTATGATTTGTTATGAGATAGTTTTTATTTTTACTTTTTTATTGAACTATTATTGACATACAGTATTCTATTAGTTTCAGGTGTAAAGCATAGTAATTCAATATTTTTATACATTATGAAATGATCACCATGGTAAGTCTAGTTACAACCTGTCACCATACAGTTATTGCAGTATTATTGACTGTATTCCTTATGCTTTATATACATTTTTACATACATTACATCTTGTGACTTATTTAGTTTATAGATGAAAGTTTATACTTCTTAATGTCCGTTACCTATTTCACTTATCCTCCACCTCCCTCCCCACTGATTACCACTGGTTTGTTGTTATATTTATGAGTCTGTGTTTTGTTTTGCTTGTTCATTTGTTTTGCTTTTTAGATTTCACATATAAATAAAATTATTTGGAATTTGTCTTTCTTGGTCTGACTTATTTCACTTAGCTTTATACCCTCTAGATCCATCTGTGTTGTCACAAATGGCAAAATTTCATTCTTTTTTGTGACTGAGTAATAGTCCGTTTTATATATATATATATGTATATAACACACATTATATATATGTGTGTGTATATATATACATACACATCTTTATTCATTCATCTGCTGATGATCACTTAGGTTGCTTTCATCCTGAGAGGATTTTAAAAATAGTAAACACAACCGAGTTATTTTGATTTCAGATCCTTTTTTCCCCTCTTTTTTTCCCAATACTATTGAGGACCTACTTTAAATAAGCCAGCCATAGGACATACAGAGATTTAAATACAACATGCCTTTTAAAAGTCTGTTTGGGAGGCAGACAACCAGACAGAGAAATGGAATTCAGTATGATAATTATTATAGTGAAGATAGGTACGTGTGTTGTGGGAAGAAAGAGAGAAAAGTTCAGAATCGGCTTGAGGAAGTTGAATCAGGCGTGGTAGAGAATGCATTTCTGCCAAACAGATCTAAGTTTGGTATGTTCAGGGAATGTGCCTGCAATTCTTCATAAAATCAGAGCAATTCTGTCTGAGTATGCATGGATCATGACTGTTGTATTGGTCAAGTTTCAGTTGCAGAAACCAGAAACTCTGAGTTTGCTTAAATAGAAAAAGATTTAACACAGGGAACTGGGTGCTTTCCATTTTATTAGAAGAACTAGAATACAGGCTCTGGGCCAAGCTTCCAGGAATGAGACTCTGACAAACACCATAGAACTGGCTTGTCGAGGAGTTGCATCCTTCACCATGACCTGCATGGGGGAGACTTGTCCTTCAGCTTGGGAATCAGCCCAACTGTTGTCGCCAGCATACAGAACCCCAGCAGCAGTCCAGGGATCAGGAAGTCACCACCACAGTTATTGGCTCTAAAAATCACAGCCGCGTCATCCACGCCAACAAAGTGGATTCGCTCTCTTAACAGCCGTGAAATGAGGGACCAATTAATCAACAACTTCTGTTACTGCTGTAGTAGAAATCCAGCTACCTCTGCCACAAGGCTTACCAGCAAAAATACTTGAAGCAGCAGATGAGTGGTCTCTATCTCATTCTGCTATACACATCTAAGTCACATCAGGGTATAAATCATATTTGGAAATTTAACTGCAGGGGAGTCTGAGAAACGTCATTTTAATTTCCTATTTTTGCCTTACTGAAAGGTACACCTTAAATGGTTGACAGGTTTTTAAGTCAGTTACTCTATAATACCTACCCTTCACAGCATCTATGTTAAGTGATGGAAAGATGAATGTGTAGATGCACAGAATTATTCTTTCTCTGACTACTGATACCTTCAGTGTAACCGCTTTCACTTATAACGTACTGTTTTTGATGATGTCTCTTTCTCAATACTGGTGTAGACTCTGATCTTGGATTTGTATCCAGAACTTGTGTTTTTTCATTGAGTAGTTTCCATTATGATGAATTATTTTGAAATTATGATGAGTCTATTGAAAATGAATTTGAATACTGGAAATAATACTAAGTAATGGTGAATAAGATAAATTCATACTGGGTAATATTATTTAGATTGAAGACATTCACACAAAAAAACATACTTTCAGGAACTTCTGTGGTGATCCACTGGTTGAGGATCTGCTTGGCAATGCAGGGAACACGGGTACAATCCCTGGAACTAAGATCCTGCATGACACAACTAAGACTGGACACAACCAAATAAATATTTAGAAAATTATATAAAATATACCTTTAGCCAAAACATTGTCATGGTGAGAAAAATACAACCTGCAGTGCTTCAGTCATTAACTTAAGATATTTATCAAACATTTAATAGATGCAATGACTGTGCCATATTTTACATTTAGAACTTTAACTTGTGCTTTGCTTTATAGCTGTTTTATAGTGTGCTTTCCTGGATGCTGTCTTATTTTGTATGAATAACCAGCTTATTTTTCAAAAATAAACTGAGACCTGGAGATTTATTGTTAAGAATGCCAACCAAAATGAATAGTTCCATTGGATATTTTTACTTTATGAAATTAATTTTATATGACCAATACCATTCATAATCCAAAACTGAACACTTTTTGTCTTTACTTGTGATTTTTGACATGTATTATTTCTGGGTTGTGTTAGAAATTAGAAAATTCTGACTGAAGATCTTATTACTTTCTTGTGAATTATATGAAAAAATATTGTATTCTGTCACTAGTGGTTCAGTTCAGTTCAGTTCAGGCGCTCAGTCATGTCCAACTCTTTGCGACCCCATGGACTGTAGCATGCCAGGCCTCCCTGTCCATCACCAGCTCCCAGAGTTTACTCAAACTCATGTCCATTGAGTCAGTGATGCCATCCAACCATCTCATCCTCTGTCGTCCCCTTCTCCTCCCACCTTCAGTCTTTCCCAGCATCAGGATCTTTTCAAATGAGTCAGTTCTTCGCATCAGGTGGCCAAAGTGTTGGAGTTTCAGCTTCAGCATCAGTCCTTCCAATGAATATTCAAGACTGATTTCCTTTAGGATTGACTGGTTGGATCTCCTTGCAGTCCAAGGGATTCTCAAGAGTCTTCTTCAATACCACAGTTCAGAAGCATCAATTCTTCAGCGCTCTTATCTTTAAATGTGGAACAGCTTCCTTGGAAAGATTTCTATAAAGGATACCTTACATTTTATTTTCCTCAAAATGCATTGAACGACATATTTCATTCAACAATAAGTCTACTTTATAAGCCACACAGGAAACGTTTTATCATTTTAGAGTTACACTCACATTTAATTATAACAAAGCTGCTGCTGCTGCATATATAATTTTAATTGTTTTATGTGATAAAGATTTTATGTTTTGTTGAATCCATCTATATTTTTTTCACTACTGTTGCTTGTTCTACATTATTATTTACATGTTCTACTAAAGGGACAAAATAATAATAAGTTTATTATATATTTTGATAAATTCTTTTTCTAAGCAAATACTTAAGAAATGAATTTATCTACATACCATTTCTGATTTTTCCACTGGTAATATATCCTATTTCTGATTTTTTTTACTTTTAATATATATATATTTAAAACTGAGGAGATTATTATAATTCTAGCTAGGCAATTTCTAAGCCTGTCTTTTCTTGCTAAAAAGCACCAAAAAAAAAAAAAAAAGAAAGAAAGAAAAATCTCTGTTTTTATCTTTCAAACCACTCATCTATTCATCTTATTTATCCATTGATCACATTTTTTCTTGTTTACTTTTGTGGTGCTTTGCATGATCCTAGGTATCCTAAAGAACAGATGACTATAAAATAGACTATAGAAATCTATCATCTAAATGGAAACCAGTGAAAGCAAAACAAAAAACCAAGATCTATTGTCAATAATGCTGCATTGCGTATTTGAAAGTTGTTAAGAGAGTAGATCCTAAATGAAAATGAAAGTCAAGTGTCTCATGCAACTGGTATACATTATATGAGGGAAAATACATACCTGGTTCCTTTACAAACATGATGTTAAGTAAAATAAGATTAGCGGAGGTGATTAAATGGAGATCCATACAATACAGGTAATTACCAGGGCACAACTAGTGTGCTTAACAAGTCCTTTCTTAACATGCAGCCATTAACCAGCTATAAAGTAGTGATATGATGGGAGAGTGGACTTTTTTCCTGTCCTGTTCTCACTTGTGAATTGCAGTTTCAACCCTGGTCAATGAAGGTAGCTCTTTGGTAGTTTATGTAGTGACCTTCTTAAGAGCTTGCTCAAGGTTCCTGTAATTCTACATGTCTGGGGTCACACAGCCTAATCCTAGAGTTTTTGATCAGCTCAGTTCCCAGTGAAGAAGGATTTAAGCATCATAGTGCCTCAGCTCAGCATTATATTAACAGCAAACACTTGTTTAATATCTCCTACGTGCCTGACACTGTGGTAAACACTAATACATAGATATCACTGAAGCCTCACAACAAACTTATGATGGTACCATCATCTACATTTTATAGTTGTGGAAACTGAAGCCAGAGAGGGTAAGTGACTTTGCCACGGTCAAACAGCTGCTGAGTCCCAGAGTCACAATTGAATCTAGGCAGGCTGGGTTCAAAGTCTAAACTCTTTAATGGTTTCTCCAAATGCCTCTTGTGTACTATATGACTTCTACATTTTGTCAGCCTCTTTGGTTCTTGCTCTTAACTTTTGCCCTTATTTTAGCTGTGTTCTAGTAGTCATTACTACATGTATTAGTAATAATTTCTGTTTTGTAATTTAAAATAAGAAATTTCCATATGAAAGAAACTTGGTAACTTAAATGCATAGATCACTTGATCCTCATGAAAATCATATGAGGATCCATTCTACTCAGGTGAGAAACCACGCCCCAGGTTGTGCTGTATTCAAGGTTTTGCAAACAAGAACCTATAAAGATAAGACGAAGCCAGGTCTTCTGACAGCATATACAGGACTCACTGACCACACTGTGTCTCCTGCCTATAGTGTGGCTTTCAGGTTTTCTTCCTGAAGACCTGCCTTTACCCATGGCAGTCCTCCCCAAAACCATTAACTCAGAATTCATTGCAACACCATGCAAGAGATGCTTCTGGACAGCCGCAAGGGGTCATGTTGTTTCACCTCCTACTATTCCTCCTTGCTATCTTGGCCACCCTATTCCCTTCCTGCTTATTCTGGGCTTGTTCTGGCCTTCCCATGGTTTGTAAGAAACTTGATTGATTAGTTATAATTAGTATTATTGTTACTTAGAAAAGGCCCCCAATCTTTTGTTGCAAAGCTTGTTCCTGTTGATCCCAGGAACAAGAAGTCTATAATAGCATTCAGAGCTTGCCAGGTTGTTACTGGGTTTTATGATCCATTATTCTTTTCCTGATAAGGACTTTCTTCATCATAAGTTTATTCCTAATAAATAAGATTCACTTTTTTTTTTCACTTCCTTAGAGATCCAATTTTTAACAATTAACATTTATTTCAGAGCAAAATATAACAAAGTTGAACATTATCAGGTTTAAAAAACTGGCACGTTCTACAACATGATAGTTAACTTACAGCTGCTGAAGTTTCTTATGTTAAAGGAAAATCATTCAACAACTTATGCTGAGTGAAAAATGTAAGAGAGGGTAGATGGCCATCAAATATTGCATATACCCAAGAAACCATACAAAGAATGAGCACAAAGGGATGGTTAGTCATTGTCCACACACAGAAAAAAGCCAATCGAAACTCCAGTAGACTCTGAAGACCTGATCATGAGATCTAAGTACATAAAAAACCATGACCTTTGGTGGCCAACTTCGTGAGTAAACTCTTCACACAGATTTAATCCAGTTTAGCACCTCTCTGCAGTATTTTGGTCAGACCATGTATGACAAGTTGTGAAAATTTTTCGGTAGCTCAGAAAGAACCATGGACACTCAGGGAGGCCTGAGAAAATAGAAATCTAAAAAATGAATAAAAATAATTGCTAGAGTTTGCAGAGATGTGAGTTGTTAACTAAAAATACACATCTGATGGTGTGCCATTGGCACTTCTCTCTTTGTGTTGCTTCAGAGCACCTGTTCTAATAACTAAAATTAAGAGTTTATAACCTTTGTTTCCATGGTGTACTTTGGGACTGATGATAAAACACAATGCCTTTCACTGGTGTATCACTGTATCATATTCAATAAAAGTACACTGTGAAAATATACCTTCAGTAAAATGTTCATGACCACTGGGTATAGAAGGCAGGGTAAGATAGAAACATAGCCAGATGTCAACTTCATCCCAGCTATTTAAATTCTTCACATATGCACTCATATCTTACATAAAGAGAGTCACCTTTTCTTTTTATATCATACACTTTTATTCCATTGTTTAACATGTGACTTCCTTCTGTCAGTTGTAGATCCAGTCTTTTGACAGATCGTCTTTTTGTTCTCAAGTTTGTTTTCTACTTATTGATAAAACTTGACTTCCATCTTCAGTTCTTATCAAAATCATTTCTATTATTTTCTGTTTTCCAATATTTTTTTTTCTATTTTCTTTAGTCCTTCTCTCTGTCAATCAGTATCTGACTTAAAATTCAACTAATATCCCTAAATGAGTGTGTGGTATTCTAAATACTTCTAATTTTCTAGAAATTAATTCAACAGATACTTTATTTACATCTGGTTCTCTCAGACAAACTCATTTTTAAAAAAGTTCCCTGAAAAAGTAAAAGAAAGTGTTAGTTGCTCAGTCGTATCTGACACTTTGTGACCCCTTGGACTGTAGCCCACCAGGCTCCTCTGTTCATGGAATTCTCCAGGCAAGAATACTGGAGTGGGTTGCTGTTTCCTTCTCCAGAGGATCTTCCAACTCAGGGATTGAACCCGGATCTCCTGTCTTGCAGGTGGATACTTTACAACAAATTCCTCTTCCCTAAGTAGCCTGTAAGAAGACTGTCCTTTTTTTTGGTTGCTGATTTTCTTTGTGAGACAATCTGCTAACCCTGAGTAGGAAGCTAGTGATTTTTATTGCTCAGCACAGTTCATAATTTTTCAATGACTTCAGTGTACCTCATTTGAAATTTGAAAACTAGCTACAGTTTACCTCATGAAAGCTGACCATTCCATAACTGTTGTGAAATAAGCCTCAGACTGAGTTTACCAATTCCAGTTTTATTATAGATTGAGTCTCTGTATGATTTCATGCCTTCAAACAGTCAGTTGCTAAGATACTCTTTGACAAACAATTCAGCAGTTCAATAGGGGAAAAATAGTGTGGCTTTTGCCAAGTCATTCCAGTCAAAACAGGTGAACTGTAATAAAAATAACTAAGATTATGGGTCAATGAACTCTTAACCTCTAAAATAATGTGGAAAATTGTGATCTGTGCATATATGCATTTTCTGGAAAGAGGATTTATTACCATACTTAGGTTTCTATTACCTTGCACTACACCAGGCATATTGATGAGTCTGAATAAATTTTATGTGAATGAATTGCAAATGAAATAAGAATTCTAAAAATGGTTCCCTCATTAGTTAAAAAAAAAAAAAGTTTAAGAATAATCAGAGCCACATATTTTTTTTTTTCCTTTGAATGTTCCCTCTCCACAGATCTCTTTAGTTTCTCCTTCTTGGTGTTCCTAGAAGGTGGATGTTAAATGTTCTGAGTTTATCTTTAATATTTCTTGACTCTTCTTTCATACTTTCCAATTTCTGTTCGTGATATGTTACAGAAAATTTATCAATTCAGTCTTCTGTCTTATGGGTTCAACTTGTGTCTTTTCTACTATTAATTTTATTTAAAGGTTTGGATTTTAATTTCAATACCATTTTCCTGTGATATTTATTATTTTTCCTACTAGCTTGACTTTACTTCTTAGACTTGATGGATTCTTTTTGCTTACCCACCTCCCAGAGCTTCCCAATGGTTTCTGGTCCACTGAGGTTCCTTTTCTTAATTTTAAATGTAGTTAGGAATTGAAGAGGAAAAGATGATTTTCTATAATTTTCATAAACCCGAGATGATCAAAGCTGAGGGAGATGAGACATAGCGTGTGTCCACCATCTATAAGTAGAAGTTCTTATATTTTTCTTAAGTCTGTTTGAGGTTGAAGGCCACTCATTTAAAAGCATGGGGTTTCTCCTGATGCTGACAAAGTTATATAGAAATGTTGTTAGGTAAAAAATAAAGAAAAAAAATCCAATGAATTAAAAACTAAGTTATCCACAATTCTGCTATTAAAAATTGCTAATGTGAGAAAGAGACACGTGTATCCCAATGTTCACTGCAGCACTATTTACAGTAGCTAGGACATCGAAGCAACCCAGATGTCCATCAGCCAACAAATGGATAAGGAAGTTGTGGTATATATACACAATGGAATATTCCTCAGCTATAAAAAGTCAGTTCTAATGAGATGGATGAAACTGGAGCCTATTATACAGAGTGAAGCAAGTCAGAAAGAGAAACACCAATTCAGTGTATTAATGTATATATATGGAATTTAGAAAGATGGTAACGACAACCCTATATGCAAGGAAGTAAAAGAGACATGGATGTAAAAACAGTCTTTTGGACTCTGGGAGAAAATGAGGATGGGATGATTTGAGAGAATAGCACCGAAACGTGTGTATTACCGTATTCAAAATAGATGACCAGTGCAAGTTCGATGCATGAAGCAGGCCACTCAAAGCCAGTGCTCTGGACATCCCAGAGGGATGGGGTGGGGAGGGAGGCAAGAGGATTCAGGATAGGGGGACACATGTATACCTATGGCTGATTCATGTCGATGTATGGCAAAAACCACCACAATATTGTAAAGTAATTAGCCTCTAATTAAAATTAATTAATTAAAAAATTGCTACTAATACTATTTGTATGCACACTTTTTCATTTATGAAGAGTTTCCTGTCTCTTGCTTATTCAGCTGTGGGGATGAAGGGGTGGAGGAGTGGCAGATATATAGAAACTGGCTAACACACTTTAGGATTAAATTAATAGGGGCAGACCTTGTCATTTGACTTGAAAGGAGACAGCATTCTCTTTAGCAATGAAACTTAAGCTCTTAGAGTTGAGGGTGGGGTGAGAAGGATGCATAGGGCTAGAATGTGCTCTCAGAAGGAAACTGACTTTCTCAAGTAGATTTTCAGGTAGAGGTTTAGAATGCTATTTGTGCCAGTTTTGTAGCTAGTCTAACCGTAATTGTCTTACCTGCATGTCTTAGTCAGCTTGGGCTGCAGTAACAAAATACCGTAGACTGGGTGGCTGAAACCGTGAATGTCGATTTCTCACAAATCTGGGTGCTGGGAAGTTGAGGATCAAGGTGCTGGAAGGTCAGTTCTTGGTGTGAGTCCTCTTCCTGGCTTGCAGATGGCCACTGTCTGTCTGTGTGACTGCATGGCCTCTTTGTCATAGCGCTGAGGATGAGAGAGCTCTAGGGTCTCTCCTTATATGGGCCCCAGTCCCATCAGGAAGGCACCACTGTCATGACAGCACCCACCTAGTTACCTCCCAAAGGGATTAGGACGTTAACATATTAATTCCATAGCACTGAGCTATTATTACGTTATTGTTTCTCAGTTAGCTTCAGAATCATGGTTCAAGTAAGTTCAACAGGTATCTTGCTTTTTAAGGACTTCCCTGGTGGTTCAGTGGTAAAGAATCTGCCTGCCATGCCGAAGATGCAGGAGACCCGGGTTTGATCCCTGGGTGGGGAAGATCCCCTGGAGAAGGGCATGGCAACCCACTCCAGTATTCTTGCCTGGAGAATCCCATGGACAGAGGAGCCTGGCAGGCTGCAGTCCATGGGGTTGCAAAGAGTCGGATACGACTGAAGCGACTGAGCATGCACATGTTGCTTTTTAGTTTAAAGAGACTAAAGAATTTCAGCTATCTTTACCAATTGAGTTGGCTTCAGAGCTGTCCAAATTAGAAGCAGAAAAATCCAGCTCTTGGGCCCCAGGGAGTGTTTCTAGAACTTTGGTCATTATGAGAGTGATTCAGTTCAGTGAATCAGCTCCTTTCTGTGATTTTAATTAATGACAGCCAGCCCTGGGAGGAAGGTGGCAGCGTTGTACAGAGCGATGGGTCTCTCATTTGGGTGCTTCAATGTACAAGGGAGGAAAACAAATGTAAATATTCCTCATCAGTAGCAAAATCATGCCTTTGGCTTTATCAAGTGCTAAATTATTCACATAAAATTGAAAATGAGTCACACATAACATTATGTGGGGTTTCTGCCTTCTGTTCTTCCTGTTTAGAGAAGGAAGATGAGTTTGGAAATCTAAGAAGTCTGTTGTCAAGTGAAATGAGAGAGGAAATCAAGAGCAAAGACTGTTTCCTACAAACTCAGCTACAAGATGGCATAGGGTATCCAACTTTTGTTTGAGGATGTGGGGAGGGACCTTGGGTTATGAGGAGTTTCACGGCTGTTTTTAAGAATCTTACCTTCTCAGAAAGAGGCAAGGAATCCTGTCCCTTTTCTGAGACTCTTTATCTGAAACACCAAACAGTAAA
Source organism: Muntiacus reevesi (assembly GCF_963930625.1). Classification (NCBI taxonomy): domain Eukaryota; kingdom Metazoa; phylum Chordata; class Mammalia; order Artiodactyla; family Cervidae; genus Muntiacus; species Muntiacus reevesi. Next base: position 35,301,939 of record NC_089262.1, on the reverse strand, counting down.
CATAAAGCTTTGGATAATGGAAGCTACTTTTAGGAATAAATATGTACATAGATTTACCTAACTATCCGGGCTAAATATAATGAAACATTTTTTTTTCCTAACAGAAAAAACAGAAAAACACTGTTTCTCTGCAGTATTTTCGTTGTACTTTTGTTTTTCTCTAAAAACACATTTTAAATTAGGAAACCTGCTTCTAAACTGTTTCATTTCTAATTTGTCTGCTCAATGATTCTATGGGATCTAGAGAAACTTTTTGATACTGTTCAGAAACAAATCTTCTCTAGACTGTAATCTCCACTCTTTCCATTGTTTGAAAGTAGGTATAGTATTCATTTATTTATTGATTGATTAGTTTGAAAAGTATATTGAGCACATACTACATGTCAGAAATTGTACCAGTCTAGGGCAGAGAAATGAGCAAGAAGAGATAGTCTCTACTTTTAATGAGTTTTAAGTTCAGTTATAAATATGTCCATTCTATTAATTTGTGTTTTTTAGGTACATATAGCTTTAATCTCTTTAGTATTTTGAAACAAGACTATTTTGTTTCAAAAATACTTAAAACTTTCAAGATGCAAGACATGTAGATGAAATTGGTTGCAATGACTGCATTAGGATTTGAACAATAATGCCCATAAAGGTGATCAGTTGCAGCTGGAAATTGTTGCATTCAGAGGGAGGGTGATGAGGATAAAGAACAGCACCTAAGAATCAGAAATTCATTTGCATTTATCTTTGGAATGCATATGGTACTTTTTCTAAAGGTAGTAGCTTATTCTCATTAGAGACATATGCCTTGAGTCATTGATTATTACTATATTTTTCATTTATTATTTTGATTAGGTTACATGTGTATGTTCTGGAAATCCATGTTGAGTACCAGGGAAATCCACCTAAAACTTCGAATATGAAAAAAGAATTTTTTTGGAAGGAGTAAGGTGATGGAACTCTTGTTACTTTCTCATCATGTAAGTGAATTATAGGGTTGTACATTCAGTCCTCCAACCTTGGTGCCTTGCCCTCGGTCCTTACTTCTTTGCTCATAGCTAACAAGGCCGGTCTAGGGTACCAGGTGACTGCAATCTTCCCTTCCCAAATTTAGAGACTGGCCAGTGACCTATTTTGAGGTCTGGTGTAAAAAAATGTATAGGTCAATCTGATTGTCTCTTGTTTGGACCAAATTAGGAAATGCAGAGAGAAGTGGAAGTCTTATCAAAGGACATATAGAGGGAATTAAACTATCTGGGTGAGGTCTTAAGTCAAGATCAAGCTGGAGTTAAGAAGAATAGACTATTAAAGTAGAAACATAAGAAAATGTATGAAGGTGGGAAAAAAAATCAAGAAATCAGTGATGGGATAGAAAAGGGCAAACAAAAATATTAGTGACATGTTACTTCAGGGGAGCCACAAAATTTGGAAACAGATAATATTGTTTCATCATGCATTAAGATGTAATACCAATAAACCATTCATTATATTTTTACTACTTTTGTAGACCTGGTGTCCAGGCTGCAGGTAGAGATTCTGCAGCCTGGCTCTACTGTGGATCCCACTCTAGTTGTTAGACTTCTGAATTTCTGTATAGTTGTATTCATACTGCGCTTCTCACTATCACCATCATTACTCTATTACTTGGATAACTAAAGTGCGTCTCCTCTCCTAGGCAACCAGAAAATGCTGTGTGAACCTCTTTGAGGGTAAAGCCCATTTCCTAACAGAACTGATATACTTTCTTTGGGGTTTTTTTTTTTGTTCTTTCTTTTCTTGTGATCTGTGAAATATGTTGGCTTCTGGAATTTGCAAAACCTACATTATCTTAATGCTGTACTTTGATTAGTGTTTTTTTCCCCATGTAAATATTTCTATCACATTATAAACTACAGTGTTTTATTTAAACCATTGATTTGTATGTGCAGCACAGAAAACAAACTATTCAGTTTACTTCTATCTAATAATAACTCTAATATCACCCTTGCCAAAACCTCCATTAAAGACATATGCCTTGACTCATTGATTCCAATGATAGGGAAAAGCACTGTTTCCCAGCAGCTGGAGATTTGATGTTGCGTTGGAAGGGAAAAAAGGATCACACCAAAATATTTATATAGCTTGAAAACTCTAGAAAGCCCTCATTAATAAGTTGGATTCAAGGATTGTTAGTAGAATAGGATCAGGAGTTCTTAAAAGGGTGAAAGCTGGCTCATCATAAGAACATGGTACTGGTGGATGAGACCAGTAATGTGAATCAAAGTAAAATCTAAAACAGTAAATTTGGGGAACAGAGGCATGAAGAAGAGAAGAAAAAAGAAAATGAATCTCATATTGAGAATAGTAATATTTATATGTGCATTTTATACTCAGACCTGGAGAAGGAAATGGCAGCCTACTCCAATATTCTTGCCTGGAGAATCCCACGGACAGAGGAACCTGGTGAGCTACAGTCCATGGGGTCATACAGAGTCGGACACAACTGAGTGACTAATGCTTTATACTCAGATTCTCAGTAGCTCAGGCAAGAGGGCAGTCAGATGATGATGTAGTTATCATTGTCTGATAATAGGATACACCATTTATTAGCTTATTAAAAGAAATGTTTTCCTGTCCCTTTGATCTGAAGTGAATGTATCAGGAGGTCTTTTTATACACAAAGCGAACAAAATTATGAATAATCTCAACCTATATCCTGGACATAAAGTCTGTAAATATATTAAAAGACACAATTATGCACTAAATAGCATTTTTTAAACTAAAAATTCACATGGATTCCATTTTTACATTGGTTCTTGCTGAAAGTCAAACTCTTTAGAGATCAATTCTATTAAGACATTTATGGAGGCTTGGGGTGGATATTGAGTGATATCTTCAAGACACTTTGCTGTTATGTGGCTTCTTTGGGTCCCCTTCTAATATTAATCGATATGAATAAAATGCCCAGTTGAACTGTTCAGTTCAGTTCAGTCGCTTAGTCGTGTCCGACTCTTTGTGACCCCGTGAACCGCAGCACGCCAGGCCTCCCTGTCCATCACCAACTCCCAGAGTCCACTCAAACCCATGTCCATCAAGTCATTGATGCCATCCAACCATCTCATCCTCTGTCATCTCCTTCTCCTCCTGCCCTCAATCTTTCCCGGCATCAGGGTACTTTCAAATGAGTCAGCTCTTTGCATCAGGTGGCCAAAGGATTGAAGTTTCAGCTTCAACATCAGTCCTTCCAATGAACACCCAGGACTGATCTTTAGGATGGACAGGTTGGATCTCCTTGCAGTCCAAGGGACTTTCAAGAGTCTTCTCCAACACCACAGTTCAAAAGCATTAATTCTTTGGTGCTCAGCTTTCTTTATAGTCCAACTCTCACATCCATACATGACTACTGGAAAAACCATAGCCTTGACTAGATGGACCTTTGTTGGCAAAGTAATGTCTCTGCTTTCTAATATGCTGTCTAGGTTGATCATAACTTTCCTTCCAAGGAGTAAGCGTCTTTTAATTTCATGGCTACAATCACCATCTGCAGTGATTTAGGAGCCCAGAAAAATAAAGTCAGCCATTGTTTCTACTGTTTCCCCATCTATTTGCCATGAAGTGATGGGACCAGATGCCATGATCTTAGTTTTCTGAATGTTGAGCTTTAAGCCAACTTTTTCACTCTCCTCTTCCACTTTCATCAAGAGGCTCTTTAGTTCTTCTTCACTTTCTGCCATAAGGGTGGTGTCATCTGCATATCTGAGGTTATTGATATTTCTCCCGGCAATTTTGATTCCAGCTTGTGCTTCTTCCAGCCCAGCGTTTCTCATGATGTACTCTGCATATAAGTTAAATAAGCTGGGTGACAATATACAGCCTTGAGGTATTCCTTTTCCTGTTTGGAACCAGTCTGTTGTTCCATGTCCAGTTCTAACTGTTGCTTCCTGACCTGCATACAGGTTTCTCAAGAGGCAGGTCAGGTGGTCTGGTGTTCCCATCTGTAGAGGACTAGAAAACATTGTGAGGTTCTGATTGGGAGATCAGTAGGATTTGATGGATAGTCATAATAAACAGGAGTGTAAAATTGAGGATTCAAGTGTCTCTTGAACACATTACCCTGTTTTGACTCCCTTTCAACGTGTTTTATCTCATCTTCCTTTCCTTTCTATGAAAGTTCTGTCTCAATGAGGCTGGTTTTTATCAGGTGCTGGTGATATTTAATAAATTAAAAACAAATTGGGAATAATCATAATCTTTTCCTCTAAAAACTTCTCACCTTCTTGCATTTTCCCCTTCAAGACATTTTTCTCCTCTCTAATTGCACATGATCCTTCTTTAGGAGGTACCAACACCTCTGTTCTGCCACATTAATGGTTTTCAAATCTTGTTTCACCATTCTTTCTCTTTGGTACTGTATTTGTTTATGTTATTTATCAACTGGATTTATTGTAACAGTCTTTTAAATCACCTCCAATTAATTATGTTTTCATATGTTTCTAGAGTGATCTTCCTAAAATGTCAGTTTTATCCTCGCTTACAATCCTTCAATACCTCTCCCAAGTTTTAAATATGGAGCATGACAGACAACACTCTAAGTGGCCCAGGCTTTGCCCACACGCCTAGATACAATTTGATATTCTCATATAAACTTCTGTTATTTATTCCTCTGGAATAAATACTGGACCATCTGTAGCTCCCTTGGAAATGTCTTATGTATGTATTTCCATCTTTTCCTGGTACAGTTTTCTCCCTTGCCATCTAGTTTCCCCAAACTCATCTTTATCTGTTAAAATTGAGCTCAGGTGATTTCCTCTTATGCTCCCCATGATAAGTTAGTTTCCCCAGCTTGGAGCTTTGGAGCCGACCTCAGTTTGCATGATGGAGACCATTCTAGCCAAGTGAAGAGATGGAGTGCCACTGGGTCTAGAAAACTCCCCCAAGCCTTTCATTGCTGAATGTCATGACACTGAGTTGAGACTAGGTGCCATCATAGGGTAGAAACAGGCTTCTAGTGTTAAAAAAAAAAAAAAGCTGCTGCTTCCCAACACCAGTGAACATCCTAGAGGAAGATCAGGGGTTTATTAGGGCTTTCTGAGAGATCACAGCTTTGCGAGTAAGTTAACTTTGCTGAAGATTGTCCAGTGCTTCAACTGGATCAACTCATGCTTGACCAAGTCAGGCAATGCATCAAGCAGGGGAATTTCAGGGGCCATGTTGTTGCTCCTAGTTATCAGGAGACCCCAGTGGGCCTGGCACCGAGGCGATGCCCGTGGTGGAGCCAAGGCTACCTCAGGAATCTGGTCTTCTACTCGAAACAGAAGCGGGCTGTAGGGATGATCAGCCTGCCAGTGAGTTGGTCTGTGGGGGAAAGGGGAATGAATCACCATCATGCTTCCTTGTCTGTGTTCCTGCCCTGCGACCTTTTAGAGCAGTACTTCCAGTCGGCTCTGAGGACATTGGGCAAACGAGAGGAAGAACACAGAGGGAGACAGAGACTGCCTAGCCCAAACTTATCTTTCCCAACTCCATTTTTTTGGGGTGTCGCAAAAGCAATTATTTTAAAATCTCATCCTTTCCCTACCCTATGCCTTTGTTTTAATTCTCTTCTGAATTACTTTAGTTCATTTGAAGGAAAACTGGAGATCCTGTCCATCACCAAAATTAAGCACCAAAACTAAGTTTTTAGGTTTTGCTTTGTTTTTATCATTATGAGAAGGGACTCCTGTTGTACTGATGTCTAGAGTGCCAGATGCTCTCTGCTCTGTTATGTATTTAAAAAAATATATTTTTGATGAACAGTATGGAGAGTTGTCAGTAAAACTTTTGCCAAAGAATGAACTGAAAAAGCACACAGAATGAAGATAGTGGGATGGGGCAATCCCAGAGTCAAAGTTGGAGGAGGTGACCTGCTATGTTTTAGGACCATGAGGAATAAGGAAGAGAGCCATTTGGGTTTGTAAAGCTATGAGTTGAGTCAGAAAGAGAGGAAATTTCAAATGCTGTGTGGGAGCAATGTCTCTAGGCAAAAACTAGACCTTGAATAGCCAGGTGCTGACTTCAGCACTGCCTGCTGACTAAAAGAGGGGAAGTGGTGTCATGTTGGGTACCAGTGGGTTCCAGAACAGCTCTGAGGCTTCACCCCAAAAGAAGTGTAAGCTACACACATTTTTTTTGGTTGAGGATGGCGGGACATCTGTACACCCGTGGCTGATTCATGTCAATGTATGGTGAAACCCACCGCAATATTATAAAGGAATTAGCATCCAATTAAAATAAATAAATTAATTTTTAAAAAAGTCACACACTTCTTTCACCACCATACACTTGTTATTTTAGGGAAAGATATGTAAATTATTGGATTAATTAAGCATTAAATTAGCTTAGGCATTTTGTCTCTTTTTCTGCCAGCCAGTGTATGTCGCTCAAGAGAAAGGCATTATGTAAAGAAAAATTGAGAGATTAAATTTTCTATGTACTATCTAAACTGTGGCATGACTTAAATTTTGCAACATTCTTACATGCAAAGAAAGAGTTTGCTACATGTAAGAATAAAATATTTTAGAAAATATTCTTTAGTTTTGGGAGATGTATTTACACGAGGATGTGCAAAAAAGCTCCATAAACTAGGTCCCTGTGCTACAGGTACTTTTCCTCACTTTTCTGTCCGCCTCACTGGTATATTGCTAGTCTTTTTGATGTTTATTGTTAGATTTTGCTTCTTCAGTGAGAATATCAGGGAGCCTAAGTCATTTTTGGACTTATCCTTTTGGACTTATTATCCTTATTATTTTGGACTTTTATCCAAGTCCTCTTGTTTTCCATCTTGGCTGGTCCTTGTCAGAAATCCCTGGTTGCCTGGTGTAATAATCTCATTAATATTTGGTCCTGGCCTTCCTGCTGACCATATTATTATTGCTGAGAATTCAAAGGAAGAGAACAGAAATGTACTAAAAAGGAATAAATTGGTCCTCAAATTATAGTTCCAGGAAGCTGCACAGGGACAACAGCTTGCTGCTAGTGAAATAAGAGATCATGTAAAATGTAGATTTATATGAATTTAACTATACTCTAGTCTTTTGGAAGGCAGAGACCATGCTCTAAGCACTGCTTTCAGCACCTTGTCTGTAGCAGGCTGTCACATTTGTTGACTGTATAAAGGTTAAGCAAATTTTGAAATATATTGCTCCCCCTCCGCATTTTCTGTCCTCCCTGAATTCACTTACAGCTTCCCAGAATGTTTCCTAAGTTAAAAGTGATGTGTACTGGATATGCCCAAATGAACTGTTGTAACTCTGGAGATACATTCCTGCTTTGCTGTCTACCATCCAGAGGATGATGATAATGGTTTTTAAGCTCTATTGGTCATGGTGTAATTGATACGCTTGCTGACTGCTTACATATGGTATTTGACACTCATGATTATTCTCATTATTATGACACTCATAATTTTTCCCTATCTACCATTGTTTTCCTGGGTTTTATGTGGGACTGTAATGGTTAAAACTGATTCCAGTGGTAAAACTACCTCTGACCAAGGTAATAAGAACCCAGGGAAATAATATTTGCAATTTCCAAGTCAAAGCTAGTATTTCTGGTCACTGTGACTTCAAGATGTAGTCTAAAGCAGCTGTGGCTCTTACAATACCTCTCTGAATTACAAGTCAGCTCAGAAAAGAGATTCTTTTCCACTGGCTATAATATCATTAGACTGATGATGTGTATCTATATTCCTATTAATGATGAATTCTCTAAATTAGTACAGTGAATATTAATAGAGCATGATTTTTCACAGACTATATTTTTTGATATATTCTCTGTAATGAAACTGGAAGTTTTCATGAATGGAGGCAAATCTGTTATTTCATTGCTTACATTCTTTCTGGAATTTGTATACTCAAAGATGCAAATTCCAGAAATAGTCAAGAGAACAGTCCATAGAAGTCCTGCCGAGCAACTCTAAATTTTGAACCATAGTTGGATCAGAATAATATATGGCCGTAGTCCTCTGAATTATTCATGGGAAATAGATGGCTAGGCGACTTTAGAACTGTGATTCAGCACTTTCAACCTGGTAAGATAATTGGAACCACTCTAGTTTTTCTGTTGTCATATCCACCATTTGTAAAATTATAAAAGCGCTTATTTATTTGTCGAAAATGCCGTAACATAGCCCAAGTGCCATTTTAAAATCTAATTAAACTGAGACTTGATGATTTTGTTTACCAGCTGGAAGCAAACACTGTGAGAGTCATTGTGTGTGTGTGTGTGTGCGTGTGTGTATGTGTGTGTTTATTCTTGATTGACGGGTCATCTTTGTATGTGGCTACAAGAGGGTGTGGTCACTTGGTAGAGGAGCAGTCCTTGAAGATGAATTTCTCATGAAAGCTTTGTGAACAGTCATTAATTTTCCTGAAGAAAAAGCAGACAATACCATAAATGAAATGTGTAATTTTTGGTTTTCCATCGACTCTTGAAATGTCAGAGCTAATGGAGTGTAGTTAGGAATGAAAATACAGTGCATTGAATTGGATATTAAATTTGTCAGCAGGCTGCTGCTTTTTGCTGTTAGTTCAGCCATAAAGAATGGCATACACTCAGAGTCATTTAGTTTCCTGCAGCAGATTCCTGGTACACAAAATACCCTGGGGTTGATGGAGGGCTATGCAGTGCTTGTTGGAAAATTCTTTAAGCCATTTCCCTCTTCCGTCAATGTGTTGTTTCATCATGGTCTTTTTCAGATCAACTAAGGACCAAGGAAACTATTCTCTCATATAATAATGAGGAAAGAACATTGACTTCCTGGATTCTAAATTGTAAGAATGTTGTTAAGCCAAAGTACATAATTTCTAGAGAACTCAATAAGTACTTTTACTTTTTCATGGTGACGTTGCCTCCCAGTCATTTTAAGGTCCAGTTGCTGAAGCACAGATTTATTTTAAGGTAATCATTGAATAGGAAAGAAACAGATCTCTTGTCTTCTTTCATGCCAAACTTTCCTGGCCTTGTTTCTCATTCTCTGATTAACCCATTATGGATTGCTTTTTTTTTCCTTCTGAATCTTTGGCATTTTCTCTTTTGCCTTTTTTTCCCACTCTATATTCTCTCTCTAGGCAATCTCAGATACTGTCATCACTTCAGCCATCCTGAATGATTTGAAAACTATAACTAGTCCCAGTGGTTTCTTGTAGTCCAGACCTCAAGAATGATATCAACAGCAGTGACAATACTTATTGTGTCCCTACTGTGTGCACATTACTGGGTTACCAAATGTACATTCATGATTTCATTTAACTCTTACAACCACCACCAGTGAGGTCAATGCTATTATCACCCCCATTTTACAGAGGAGGAAACTAAAATTTGTTAGATCTGACTCTGAAACTGAAGCATTAGTAAACTAAAAATAAAAAAGGTATTTTAAAGATATTCTTAAATGAAGTACATGAATAACACTGGCTTGGGTGATTCCATTGTCTGGGTAATCATTTGTAAGAGAGATATATTACAGCAGTATTAGCACTTTGAAATGAGATTATTGTAATAGGAAAAAGAAAAAATGGTTCATTAACTGTCTCTTTCAATTTTGATAAAAAACTAGAGCTAGTCATCATGCAGGATTATGATATTCAACTCACAGGACAGTCTGTCAACTTCAGAGTATCTTATTAACCATCTTTGGTAATGAAAGCAAATGTCTTTACTCCTGATGAATGATCAGAGGGTGGATATCATATCCTGAATGTTTCACATATGAAACTTTTACAATTCACCTCTCTAAAGGGAAATCTTTCAGTTACTCTTATTGTATCTTTTAAAATTGAGGTATAGTTGACATCTAACACTGTATTAGCTTCAGGTGTATGGCATAATGATTTGATACATTGTGTGTGTATGGTGAAATGATGATCAGAGTAACGGTTACTATCAGTCAATGTACATTATAATTACATTTATTTTCTGGTGTTACTGAATCTAAATCTGCTTCTGAGCACTCAACTACTTGCTAATCTGAAAGATGAAGAGAATCATAGACTTTTAGATCAGAAAGGCTCTTAGACTCTTACTTAAAATTTTAATTCTCTCCCTTTACAGATGAAGGAAATAAAGCTGAATTGCCCAAGGTCCCTCAGTTGGGAGTGTATTAGGAACTTGTACCAATTCTCACCCCAGAAACATTCTCACCTTGCTACACTGGTCTTGGATTATTCCTTCTTAAACATCAAAAGGAGCAGAACCAGACTCTGCCTTGAGATGACTAGAATGGCTTTACTATGAAGTGTCTCAAGTTATAAGGTTAAGTAGGAGTTCCCATAAATAATGTGATTAATACTTTTTGTGACCATGTGCTTTGTCTCTTCGTAATTGGGATGTGAACATAGCTAAGGAGACCATGTTCTTTATAAACGCTATGGAACAGCTGCACAGTATCATCCTGCCTCTTGAAAGTTTACGAAGTACAGCAAACTGCCGAAATAGCATTAACTTTATTTAGTTTCTGAGAATTATTTTTGACTAATTGTATATTTTGATCAAGATTAGTAATATTTCTTAGTTTAGATTTCTGAGCTGAGTCCGCTGTTTTTACAACCACTTTTATAAATGGTGATGCCCAGGTCTTTGTGCAGCTCATTACTCATGGGATTATGGAGAACTGTTTGATATGTCCAGCTTAAATTCAATGTACTCCTTCAGTGTTCTTCAAGGAAGCACCAGGAACCCTGAAGGATGCATTAAAACATGCTTTCAGATGCATGAACATTGTTTCCAGCTCAAGAGACTTCATGGAATATCCACAAGATAGGTACTTCAGAGAATTTTGTTGTTGTTCCGCTGACTCGTTAGTGACCCCATGGACTGTAGCTTGCCAGGCTCCTCTGTCCATGGGATTTCTCAGGCAAGAATACTGGAATGGGTTGCCGTTTCCTTCATTAGGGGATATTCCCACATCTCTTGGTCTCTTGCACTGGCAGGCAGATTCTTTACCACCGAGCTACCAGGGAAACCCTCAGAGACTTTAGCACAGTCAATTCTATCATGAGGACATGGTGGCCAGAGCTGGCAGTGATCCCGTAGTAAGTTTAAGTGAACTTAAAAAGGGCTAGCTCATACCAAATTTAAGCACTATCAAGTTTGCAGGGGATGTTGTCATGCACAGTCCTGATCCCCTGTAATGAAGGATTTGTTGGGAGTGCCGTCAGCAGACAGACATCCTTCAATGTCAAACACTCCAGAGATTCTTTTTGGTTATAGACAACTGTCTTGGCCAAGATCGTACTATTTCCAAAATGACCCATGTCTAATGGAACGTAAAAGTCTGATGATCTTGGTTAAATTCAAGACAACTCAGAAGGTCCATTCTATCTCCAGAGTTCCCCCATGGCATTGACCAAGGGTTGTTTGTGCTGTCATTATAGTTTGACTTTCTGTTTTGTCCATTTTTACTTCCATTCCCTCCCTCCCCAAATATTAATCCCAAGGGTACTCTTAAATAAATATTTCACATGCAAAACTTTGTCTCAGTCTACTTTCCAGGAAACTGAACCTAAAACATAAATATTTGCCTTTTTCCTACTAGCTGAAATGTACTGTCCAATATTATTTTCCATTTGCAAGTTGGGAAATGCTGTACATAGAAAAGTATGTTTGGAAAAGTCAGCGTTTTTTTTAGGAGGATGGAAAGTAGTGCAGAAGCGGGAAGGATGGTGCCTCTGTATTTTGTTAAAGCAGGTATTCCCCCTACTCTAGCTCAGAGAGAGGATGTCTTGGCCAGGCTGCAGTCAGTTACAAGCTCACTTCAGGGGCAAGGGACTCCAAATATGTTTGAATGGAAGTAATTTCTTCCATTTTGTTCCAACTTGTTACTAGGGAAGTACGTGGCTTCAGGTGGTACAAGTGGGAAATCAATCTGTGATCAGGTTCTACCTTGCATTCCTGCTTGGATGCTTTGATTAGTGGTTCTTGTGACTCAGCTGGTAAAGAATCTGCCTGCAATGCAGGAGACCTGGGTTCGATCCCTGCATTGGGAAGATCCCCTGGAGAAGGGAAAGGATACCCACTCCAGTATTCTGGCCTAGAGAATTTCATGGACTGTATAGTCCATGGAGTTGCAAAGAGTTGGACTCAACTGAGCGACTTTCACTTTCAAGATAGATACTTCCCACTGGTAACCAAGGGCTTCCCTGGTGGCTCCATAGTACAGAATCTACCTGCAATGCAGGAAACATGGGTTCAATCCCCAGGTTGGGAAGATCCTCTAGAGAAGGAAATCTTTACCCACTCCAGTATTCTTGCCTGGGAAATCCCATGGACAGAGGAGCCTGGCTGGTTACAGTCCATAGGCTTGCATAAAAGAGTCAGACATGACTTACTGACTAAACGACAACAGCTGGTAACAAATAGTTTGCTCTCTATATCTGTGATTCAGCTTCTTTTTTGTTAGATTCATTAGTTTTTTAGATGTCACATGTAATATCAAACTTTGCCTTTCTCTGTCTGGCTTATTTCACTTAGCATAATGCCCTCCAAATCCATCCATGTTGCCTCAAATGGCAGAATTTCATTCTTTTTTTTTTTTTCATGTTTTTTAATTTGGTAAAGGAGTTTTGGGATTTAAACCTTTTCCTAACCCCAAAGCCTTTTCCAGCCGCCACACTTACAGTGCTCTGGTAATTTTTGGCAAGCCTGCGGAGTGGACAGCCAAGACACATTGCTCTTCTTTTCCTTCTGCAGATGTGGGATTGAGGAAGGCGAGTTCCTGGAATTGCTTCAGCTCACAAATCAGGTCAGCAAAATACCTGGAATGAGAACAAAGTGTCCTTGCCTTCTCACTTTCTTCTTTTAAAAGGGAAGTAGACTTACACATTTTCAGAGCTCAGTCTGACTGGGCATGCCAGAAGCTGGTAAATCCCCCTGCTTCTCCCAGGTGGGAAATACACTGACAGTTCTTAGATGTTAATATTCTTTCTGAGAATTTGCTTCAGGCCCTGTGATTTTAGCCCCTAGTCATTCACATCTTGTTTTACTTTCTAGAGTTACTCTTAGCACAGACACACCAATAAAACTCTTAGATAACAGAAAACTCAAGGAAATGGCAATACAGATTAAAGGTATTTCCCAGAATCTCACATGCCAGTGTGAAGGAGGCTCCAAGTCCCTTAGTTATGGTATCTAGAAAAAGAATATCCCGTGGAAATGATTTCAGCTTCCATACTTATGAGAACCATTTACTGTGACTTCTTTAGCAGTTGTGCCAGAACACTGTGAGGCAATGCATTTTGATTAGTAGCAAAGTTCTGTGAATAGCTTATTAGAATTTCTGCTGCTGATTTTGACATGTCTTTTGTAGGTATGTATACTTACTACATGAATATCTTCAAATGTTGGTATGCTGACACCTGACACCTAAATAATGCAAGCTTGCATGATAATTTCCATCTAAACCGAATCTCTTAAATCTGGTGATCATATAGCGCTGTTTTCCTAGTCAGGGGACTGAAAACAGAGCAATATCTTTTAATTCTCCTCATCTCACTCCTCCTTAGCACCAGAGGAGGTGCTGTGGGTTTTTGTTGCGCTCTGTTGTTTTTCCCTTTCAGTATTTCTCTAACGCTACATTTCCCAAATTGAGTGCATGGAATGCTAGCATGTTTATAGGCTTTCTACAGGATCAAACCAGTCTAGAAAATGATGTATTAAGAAAAGTTAACATGCTTATTTATGGAAAGGCTCTCTGGTCTTTAATGTATTTGTGTGCATTTCAAATGTTCAAAAGTGTAATGCAAACTATGGCATTTCTAAAGTTAATTTGATAAATAATCCCTCTGGTTCACCAGTTATATAAATATTAATGATAACATTGATACTAATGAATATTAAAGGATATTCATTAGTAAATACTAGTGTTCTACTTTGGGAAATACTGCTTAAAATCTGCTCTGTTCATATCCTTGGCGTTTTTCTATGTAGATCCAATCATCTCGCTCAAGTCTTGTAATGTAAGGGTCCCTAACCCCCAGAACCAGACTGCATAGCAGGTGGTAAACAGCAAGCAGGCAAATGAGCAAATAAATTTTCTATTTATTTTTAAGATTCATCTCAAGCATTTGTAACACAAATCCTACCTGAGGCTAACCTGTCCCAGTGTGACTTGCCTTCTCTCCCTTTAAGCATACAAGGTGTCATTAATTTTGAGTATTTGATCTTACTAGATACACATTACAAAAGAAGTTCAAAATCAAACATTAGAAAGTATAAATCACCCATAATCCTACCAGCTCAGAATGACTGTAGTTAAAACTTGCCATATATCTTTGTAGTAATATATATCAATATCTTTGTCTATGCCTATCTCTATCTATTTATATCCGTATCTATATACACATACAACAAACTCCCCTCCCCTCCCCTCATCTGCAAGCAAACAGAGGTCACACTATGCTGTTTTGTCAGTTGATGAATATTTTCTATGGCAAAAATAGAATCCCGAAGGAAGATTGGAGTGTTGTGCTGTTTAACAAATGCATTTAAGATTTGATAGATATAAATGACTGCAAATGGTTTAAAATGCACTAGAGAGAGTAGCTTTGTAATAATATGTATAGGAAAGACTTAAGACTTTTAGTTCATAGGAAGCAGTGTATATTCAAAAGTATAGAAGTTTTAAGTGACTATCAGAAAGTCAATGGGAAATATCAGTTCAATTCCATTGCTCAGTCACATCTGACTCTTTCTGACCCCATGGACTGTAGCACGCCAGGCTTCACTGTCCATCACCAACTCCCAGAGCTTGCTCAGACTCATATCCATTGAGCCAGTGATGCCATCCAACCATCTCATCCTCTGTTGTCCCCTTCTCCTCCTGCCCTCAATCTTTCCCAGCATCAGGGTCTTTTCCAGTGAGTCAGTTCTTCACATCAGGTGGCCAAAGTATTGGAGCTTCAGCTTCAGCATCAGTCCTTCCAATGAATATTCAGGAATGATTTCCTTTAGGATTGACTGGTTTGATCTCCTTGCAGTCCAAGGGACTCTAGTATCTAATAGAAGAGAAGTCTCTTTGTATCACTTGAATCTGCTTTTCAAAACATACCCACAATGAAGTGTTTAATTCAGTGTGTGCGCACGCTAAGTCACTTCAGTCATGTCTGACTCTTTGTGACCTCATGTACTGTAGCCCACTAGGCTTCTCTGCCCATGGGATTCTCCAGGCAAGAATACTGGAGGTGGTTGCCATGCCCCTCTTCAGGGCATCTTCTTGACCCCAGGGATTGAACCTGTGTCTTCT
Organism: Muntiacus reevesi; assembly: GCF_963930625.1. Lineage (NCBI taxonomy): Eukaryota > Metazoa > Chordata > Mammalia > Artiodactyla > Cervidae > Muntiacus > Muntiacus reevesi. The sequence continues at coordinate 35,286,695 of NC_089262.1, read as the reverse complement.
ACGGCTCGTGCATTGCAGGCGGATTCTTACTGATGAGCCATGAGGGAAACTGGGTTTAATTCTGGACCCCAGCAATTCAAGAGACATGAACCAAGTCAGAATGCATTCATAGGGTAGTGATCAGTTTGGTGAAGGAAAAAAGAAAATAGGTGAAAGAGCCATTCAGGGCAAAGAACACTCCAGGGACATTTCTAATTTCTGAAGGATTGTGTTGTAAAAGAGACATTAGCCTTGCTCTGAATGTTCTCAAGAAATAGAATTTGAACAAAATATGTGAAAAAGGCAGGATCTCCGCTTTCTGGTCTAATACACAGAATGTACCGTTAAAATGTAACCACATGATTTGCAATACAATGACTCTCATATTTCACATAATACTGAATACCAAAACCAAATGACACATCTCTTCTTCTAACATCTTGAAGATACAATACAGTAGTCCCTCCTTATCCTTGGTTTTGTTTTCTGTGGTTTCAGTTACCCAGTCAACTGTGGTCCAAAAATATTAAATGGAAAATTCCAAAAATAAACTATTCATAAGTTTTAAATTGCACACCATCCTGAGTAGCATGATGAAATCTTGTGCAGTCCTGCTGCATCCTGCCTGAGTGTGAATCACCCCTTTTTCCAGCCTATCTTCACTGTATACGCTACCAGTCTGAGGGTGTATAAAAAAGCACTGCATATGTATACATAGAATTTGGTACTATCTATAGTTTCAGACATCCATTGGGGGTCTTGGAAGGTATCCCTGTGGTTAACGGCGTGTGTGCTAAGTCTCTTCAGTCATGTCTAACTGTTTGTGACCCCATGGACTGTGGCCTGCCAGACTCTTCTGTCCATGGAATTCTCCAGACCATCATACTGAAGTGATTTGCCATTTCCTCCTCCAGGGGATGGATCTTCCTGACTCAGGAACTGAACCCATGTCTCTTACGTTTCCTGCTATTTCAAAGTATTATTTTCTATTTTAATGATTTTTAAATTAATAGCTGAAACTTCAGTTTTTCAAAATAATTGTGCCAATGTACATACACTTCTACCTGCCACAAGAGCACATTCCTGTTGCTCCATGTCATTGCCAAAATTTGACGTTGATAGTCTTTTTGTTTTTAGCCATTTAAGAAGGTTTTTATGGAAAGGGGCTATTATTTGCATTTCTTTAAGCATCTTTTCATGTATTTATTACCCATTTGGATTTCTTTTTTTTTTTTGAAGGGCCCATTGAAATCTCTTCCCCATTTTTCTTAAAGACCATGTTTTTCATATTGAAATATTTATATATTCTGGATACAAGATGTTTGTCAGATATTGAATTAAAACATCACTTCTCACCCTGTAGTTTGCATTTTTAGTCTCTTTATGCTGTCTTTTCAGGAAGAGAAGTTCTAAAATTTAGTATAATTATATTATTCTCTTTTAAAAACTGTGTCTTATTTCAGAAATATTTGTCTATTCCAAAGTTGTAAAGATATTTTCTTATAATAATGGTTTGAAGCTTTAGCTACATCTACAAATTTTCTTATTTATTCCACGTGAAGCTAATTTTTGTGATTTGAGTAAGGGGTCAAAATTTAAAATAAAAATTTTGACCCCTTCCATCAATGTAAGTGAGTATCCAAACCAGTAAATCCTAAAGGAAATCAACCCTGAATATTCATTGGAAAGAATGATGCTGAAGCTGAAGTTCCAATACTTTGGCCACCTGAGATTAAGAGCTGATTCATTGGAAAAGACCCTGATGCTGGAAAAAATTGAAGGCAGGAGAAGAAAGGGATGTCAGAGGATGAGATGGTTGGATGGTATCACTGACTCAATGGACATGAGGAAGGACAGGGAAGCCTAGCGTACTAACCTCTATGGGGTTGCAAATAATCAGACACGACTTAGTGAATGAAAAACAAAAATACATATCAAATTTACCCAGCAGTTATTAAAAAGATGGTCATTCCCCCAGTACTCTACGTAACATCTTTAACTGAGCCACCAGGGAAGCCCTTAATGTAAATCAAGTATCAACAAATATGTAACTGCTATGTTTAGATATTGTGTTCTGTTCCTCATTTAGTTTTGGCCAAGAGCACATAGTCTTACTGACTGTAGTTTTATGATTAGATTGACATCTGAGCAAACCACCTACCCTATTCTTCAAGAATAACTTGGCTATTCTTGGTTATTGTATTTCCATATACGTTTTAGGATCTGCTTATCAAGTTTTGCAGACAAAAAACTGTTGGGAATTTTATTAACATGACAGTAAACCTATAAATTCAATTAAAATGATTGATGAGTTTTGTATAATTCTATCCATAAAATAATGGATCTCTCTGTTTATTTGATGTCTCTCATTATTTTATAGTTTTCTGATTAGAGATCTAGGAAGGAAGGATTTAAAGCAGACTTCCCTCTGATTATTGACTTCGTCTATTCTTATAAACATAATAACTAGACTTCCAGACAAATAGAGTAATGCAATTGCTAGAAAAGGAGTACTTATTTATGGAATAATTAGAGCAGGATGCCTCTGATTTAGTGTTACTTGTAAACAAACTTACAGTTTATGGATTTATAAGACATGGCTCCTTGAAGAATGTCAATGAAACTATAAAACTCCCCGGGTTATAAAATGAGATGTTTCATGACTTGGTGAAACATCATATAAAATGTCCCCACTGTACGAAGTGACCTACAAATCTCATTAGAAATTTCATTTATTATTTAGGACCTAAAAATCCTGTTTGATGCAGGAAGGAAGGACTTGGGGAGCCACATAGAATATTTCAGGCCTTTTCCAGCTTTGCTGATGCCTGATTGCCAGTAGGCTCCCGACCCAGGAATCAAACCTGGATCTCTTGCATCTCCTACATTGGCAGATGGATTCTTTACCATTAGCACCACCTGGGAAGCCCTTTGATATTATTGTGTGTGGTTTGTCACTCAATCGTGTCCTGTTCTTTGTGACTCCATGGACTGGAGCCTCATGGGGACTCTCCAGGCAAGAATGCTGGAGTGGGTTGCCATGCCCTGCTTCAGGGGATCTTCCCATACCAGGGATCAAACCCAGGTCTCCTGCATTGCAGTCAGATTCTTTACTGACTTGAGTCACCAGGGAAGCCCTCAATATTATTAGCAAAGCTTACTAAAGAATAGAAGTTATGATATGTATGAGTTTGATTTGACAGTGCATACTTTGTATTAAGCCAAAAGTTATTACAAATATGTTGTTACGTATATTACTTGGTACATAATAATTTTATGCAATTTTAATGCAAATTTTAAGTTTTAGTTTGTTTCTAAATATTCTATATATTCTACCATGCTATCTTAGGATTTTGATCATTTTATTTCTTACTTTCCATTATTTGTGCCTTTTGTTAATTTATATTTTTGATCTTGTATGTTAATTATGGACTCCAGTGTACTATTATGAACTCAATTTAAGAAGAAAAGCGTTTAAGTATTTTGTCATTAATTATGATGTTAGCTGTAGGTTCTTTTGTAATCCTCTGTGCCAGATTAATAAGATTATCTGTTTCTTGTTTGCTCATAGTTTATAATTTTTTTAAATCATGAGTGGATGTGAAATTTTATAAATGTTTTCTCATGTAATGTAGAATGATTTTCCTTCTTTAATTCACAATTTGGATATTGATGTAAAAAGTAAATTGGTTATTTTAAAAATCTTTTTCATGGCAGTAAAACTTCATCCAGAAAAGAATAGCATTGCAAGAGGTCGAAGACCAGTAAAGTTCCAGAAATGTGTTATTATTATGGTTACCACTGGTGGCTCAGACGGTAAAGCATCTGCCTGAAATGAGGGAGACATGGGTTTGATCCCTGGGTCTGGAAGATCCCCTGGAGAAGGAAATGGCAACCCATTCCAGTATTCTTGCCTAGAAAATCCCATGGATGGAGGAGCCTGGTAGGCTATAGTCCTTGGGGTCGCAGAGAGCTGGACGCAACTGAGCAACTTCACTTTCACTTTATAACTGTCTTAGTAAAACAAATTTTACAAATTTTGAAGGGAAACTCGGAAAGAAATAGAGGTAGCAGAACAGAATGTTCTTGTCTTCTACTGTTTTTGTCTCCACTCTCAGCAGCCTCTGGTTGACTATCAAGAACAACACTTCTTGTTTTTAGTCTGAAACTTCTAAGGTATAAGTAACCCTTTAGTCATGGTAATAACCTCAATTAGCCTCTCACAAGATGAGGTGAGCAAGTTTTAAAATAAATACTGTACCAAAGGGTCAAAGATTTCCACAGAGGGAGTAAATAATTATAAGAGAGTGGGTGTGTTTGGGAACTACTGAATTCTATACTATATGACTTCATTTTGGGAGGTTTTTACTGCTTGCATTAAAGGCGTGGCAGCTCCAGGACTGAGGTTACTGAGGTTATTAACTGCTCACAATTATGGATGTGGAAATGAAAGCTCAGAAAGGTTAAGGGACTAGTAACAGTTGCACATATGATCAGTGTGGTGGGGTCATCACTGCAGCTCATGACTGTGACCCACTGCATACTATGCCAGAGTGCAACCCCAAGTAGGAAGCCCTGAAATCCACAAGACAGGGGATTTCCTATGAGATGTCTTCATTTAGATAAGCATAATGAAAGCAGATATTCTATAAGAACTCTAGGAGAAGAGCAGAAGTTTTGAAAGGCCTGATAATTCCCATTGCCTTTAGAATGGCATCAGCCAAGCTCCACCTAGCAGTGTGAGATGCTTTGTTTCCCAGTGTTTCTAGATAATTACATGATCACAGTCCTGACGAGTTCCCTCTGTTTACCCTTGAATAGAGATGAGAGTTCCCTCATTTTGATTCCTTCTCTGGTTGGGGAATGGAGACTCTCCCAGAGAGACTGAGATTGTCAAGTCACCAGTAAACTGTTTGACCCTCCCACCTACAACCTTTTGTGTTAGAAAAAAAATTCTTAGGCAACTTGTGAGGTTGGTCCTCTGTTCTTGTCTTTGTGCCTGGCCATTCCTTGTGGTTGTGACCGTCAGATGAGTCAGTAAGGACCCCGCAGGGAGAGCTGGGGAGCCTCCATGCCGTCAATGCTGTGTCACCTGAGGTCCTGGGTTCTCTGTGCTTCATCTCTGGGAAGCTCTTCTCCCAGTCAAGATGCTGGGTCTCAGGGAGAAGAGGTGCAGCCAGAGTGCAGAGAAATGGATACCTTCCTCTGTTATGGGCTGAATTATGTCCCCTCCACATCTTACGTTGGAGTTCTAGCCCCGAGTACCTCAGCTTGTGACTGTATTTGAAGATAGGGCCTCTAAAGATATGACTAAGTTAAAATGAGGCAGTTAGTGTGGGACCTCATCCAATTGGACCACTACCCTTAAGAAAAGAGGAAATTTGGACGTGGGGAGGCACCGGGTGGGGGGCACACTCACAGGAAAAAGGCCATGTGAGGACAAAGTAAGAAGACAAGTCGAAGAGAAAGGCCTCAGAAAAATCTAAACCGGCTAACACCTTAATCTTGGACTTCCATCCTCCAGAATTGTGAAAGTGTTAATTACTCAGTTGTGTCAGACTCTTTTCCACCCCATAGACTTGTAGCCTGCCAGGCTCCTCTGACCATGGGATTCTTCAGGTAAGAATACTGGAGTGAGTTGCCATTCCCTTCTCTAGAAGATCTTCCCAACCCAGGGATCGAACCCCAGTCTTCTGCACTGCAGGCAGATTCTTTACCCTCTGAGCCACTGGGGAAGCCCACCAGAATTGTGAGGAAATAAATTTCTGTTGTTTAAACCACCTGGACTGTGTTATTTTGTTATGGCAACGCTAGTGAACAAATATGCCCTCTGATCTCATTTCCTATATATTTTACTCTGTTACTTCATATATTTTCACTCCCTTCACCCCTCTCTTTCCTCCTAACTTCCTTCTTCCATCCCTTCCTTCCAGCAGTGTCTGTAAAGCACCTACTTTGTGCATGCCCTGTCCTAGGAGTTAGAGGGGTGTCTGTTCATTCTTGATGCCTGCCACATTGCTAGAGGCTACATTGCCATCACATCCATTATGTGCTATGGCCAGACCCACTCTGGGAAATGCTGATGTTGGCTGTAGCTTCTTCCTTTTGTGAAATTTCTGGTCTGGTTATCTGTGGGAGAGATGATGTTGGGTTCTTTTATTTCTTCTTTCCTATCACAGAGGGCAGAACCCACTCCAAATATATTAATAGAAGAGGTACTTACAATGAAAATCCCAGTGCCACAAACCTTCTCTTTCCCACTGTTGGGGTTTTACTCCTGCCTTCTTTCTCAAACAGGTAACTGGAAAAAGCCAGCCCCTCATCTATCGAGGTTCGAAGAAACCCAACTGTAAGTCACCTATTTATTTATTTTTTATTTTATTGAAATATAAATAAATTGATGTACAATGTTGTGTTAATTTCTGCTGCACGGCAAAGTGATTCAATTATACACGTGGATGTTCTTTCTCATGTTCTTTTCCATTATGGTTTATCACAGGATATTGAGTATAGTTCCCAGTTCTATACAGTAGGACCTTGTTGTTTATCTACCCTACATATATCCTACATACCCTACATAGTTTGCTTCTAAGCCACCTATTTCTAAGAGACCTGGGGAGAGTTGAGAGATGAAGAGAAAATGACCATCACCCTATTGTCACTGCTCAATGGACAATTTCCAGTGCCTGCTCACAGCTTCCAGGTCATCCAGTTTTCTGGGCACCTGAAAAATATCCCCTTCCTTTTATCATCACCAGTAAGCCAGGTCACTCTCCCAGTCTTAGGGCCCATTCAGTCATGACCTCCTGCAGCTCCCTTGGAATCCTAGTGCAGTAGAGGAACCATCAAGCCCTCAGTTGGTTCTGGGCTGATGGATTTCACACTTTACAAAGGCTATTATGAAAGACTATCTAAATGCTTACTTAACCTGTTTCTTTCCATTAGAAGTCTACATTAGCATCAGGGATTCTTAGCATGAATTTTATAAATTAACTTCAGGGATTCATAGCCCTCAGAATCATGTGCAATAGTGTTTATGAAGGCTTGTTTTTTTTCCCCCAGGAGAAGATTCATATTCTCAAATAAGTTCAGAAGTTACCACAACATTATGAATTGTTGATTTTTATTACATAGATTTGAATTAAGCAGATAACTCTGTACCTGTTTCTATTCTTCTGCTCAAGTCATACGTGATCCAGAGTCTACTTCACAAAGCTGACTTTGATAGAAACATATGTGGAGCTCCCACACTTGAGTTTGGTGTTTGGGTATTGCCACATATGTTTAAAATCATTAATAGAACAAAGGCTATAAATATTTCTTTTGGTATGTGTTATTTTTAAATGGTTCCCATGGATTGCCAAATGGTCCCTTGATGAATTTTAGTTTTATATTAAAAAAAAAAAAAGCCAGTGTTTTGTTACCAGTGTCTTTGATTTGACTCCAGGCCTGTTATACTAAGATGAAGAGTTGAGAGATTCATTCTGGGTGAGGCTGACTCATTTTTTGTAAGAATTTTTAGGGTATTTTCCAATTTTCAAGTTTCTATTTTTTTTTCCTATCATTCTCTGCTTATATAGCAACTGACTGAGTAGATTTTTTACAAATTGTTTTTAAAGGATGTGTATTTGTTAATTTCTTGTTTTTTCATGTGTATCAACTACAGAATTCAAATTATTTTAAAACCCAAACAAACATTGATTGCACAGCCCTATAAATTATTTTATTTTACCGTAATGGTTCTGAGCACTTTCAGCTTGTTTAAATAAAACTAGCAATAGTCATTTGGGTGTAGCAAGTGGCACTGAGAAAATTCCAGATGGTAGTTAGGACTGTGGGTAACATTCGTCAAAAAGGATTTTTCAAATTTTGTTGCAAGCTCTTCAAATGGAACATAAGATTATTTAACCAGACTTTGGATCAGAACTTTTGGCATCATTTATGGATCTATGATACCTTTTTTTTTGTTTGTTTGTTTGGTTTGATTCCAAGGGTAAATGATTACATTAATATGGCTATGGCTATGATAAATTATCTGATAAATGTAAATGTAAAAGTGATCAGAATATAATTCATTTTCAGTCATCTCTCGAATTCAGAAATATGTCCTGTTGTCGTTATACAAAATAGGAAGAAATTGAGATGGGTTAGGCAAATAAGTAGGGAATAGTCTGATTTGTATTCTTTGTTTTATAGTTAGTCTTTTTCTTTCCCAGTCTATAGGTATCATTAGTTAGGCACTGAGCAATCTCTTAAGGGAAGGAACACAAAGGGAATTGTTAAAGGGCTGACCCTTCTTACCCTCATCTAGAACTAATCTCCTCCTCAGAGAGTGTGTTAAAATAAGCAGCCCCAGAGAGTATGCTTAAGTAATCAACCACTCTCTGTTTAGTTCTGTAAAAAGAGGAATAAGTATTGTCTGAATGGAGCCTCTTCTTATAATTGAATTATGGATGGGAAGTGGATGAGAAAGAGAGGTGGGGGAAGGACTGTGGAGGAAACCTGCTACTAGGCTCCTCCTGGCAAGAACAGCAGAGCTGCAGGTTGGAGGCTGTCACCCAGCCCTTCAGCTCAGCCAGCCGACCCTTCCATGAGAATATCATTAGGCCTTCCTGTTTCTTTATTTAAATAGCAGAAGCCAGGTGGGCTTACATCTTGTCCGGCTTTCTCTACTCCTTGCCTAACCCTCATCTCTTATCTATTTCTAGAATCTTCTTTTCCAGCCCTTGATTCTGACTCCAAATTCTTATCAGTTTCTCCTCCGTGTCCTGGGCTTGCTGCATTCATCACTTACTGGGAAATTCTTGTAAAAACTTTGGGGGGACATTTGGGATTTGGGCAGCAAGAGTGCCAACAGAGTGAGATCGTGTCAGTGTTCCCCCTGGTACGTGATGACAGATGAAAACCACCCCACTAAGTGTGCGGCATTAATACAAAGCAAAAAAGGCCAAATAGAACAATAGCTTCCATACAGATGGGCTGGCTCTATGAACACAGTCTGAGCTGGGCCAAGTTAGTTGGCTTTTAGATTGACTTGATTTGTGTTCAGGAAGCCTTCTATCTTAACAGAAGAAAACACAAAGAGATTATGTTTTCATCTTGTGTTTATATGGATTTTATTTTTTAATGTCGAAATAAGACTATTTGAAAGCTCCAATGGAAAGACTGTCTTGCTTTAATGTTCATTCGATGTTTAGTACTATGAAAAAACCAAGAAGTCATCAATTTTAGATATTTGAATACTTATCAAAGGTGGCCCATGTAAGGGTGAGGATTAACAGTTGCCAACTAGGTACAATTTAGGAGAATTGGCAAAATTATTTATGTTCATCAGAAGTCACTGTACGTAATAACTTGGGCCTTGGGGTTTTGGATTCTAAGGAGAGTGTAGAGGGTGATATATGGGGCAGCTCTAGCCAAGCTCACGTTAGTTTTTTTTTTTTTTAAGTTGTCTGATGCTGGAAGAAAATGGCTCTTTCTCTGAAGGGTGTGTGTAAGGTAGGGCTTAGATGACTCATTTCAAAAGTACAGCGATCAGTTTCCACATGGTTTATCTTACTTCCTGGAAGGTTACATTTTTGTAGAAGAAAGTAGATGAGGATCTAGAGGTGTGTGCTGCAAACCCAATCAAGGAAGGAAGCAAAGATGCTTACTCTAGGTTTCACAGATTTAAAGTTCGAATCCACATCAAAGGGGCCTAGAGGAGAAGATTAATCAAGATAGATAAGCATGTTGTATAGCCACGGTGCCAGCAGCATTAGAAAACGAAGAATGATTCTAATTGTATCTTGGCAGGGGAAGAAATGGCTTCAGTGGGAATCAAACAGAAGAGACTCGATCTGCTGTTAGATAGCCTGGGAGTGAAGCTTGGCTCTCTCCCTCCTAACTGAGCATTTGGGCAGGTTGCTTCAACCTTTGTGAGTCTGTTTCATTCTCTGTGAAACTGGGGTCACCACCTCCCTTTTTGGGATGGGGAATGAAGCAAAATAACATGTGAGAAGGAGACATCACTCATTCTCAGTAAAGACTTGTTTCTGATCATTAGCAGGAAGACTGTGTCCTTAGGTGGACACGTCACGTTTGAGAAATAATGAAAAATTCTCCTGAAGTAGTCTAGGTTAGCAAGCGACTAACTTCTAAGATTGGCTTTGCTAATTCCAATGTGTTCTCCTTGCCTCTCGCCACTGGAAGAGGTGAGTCAGCACCAGTTTTGGCCAGTGTCAGGTGTTCTAGCACAGAGTTCCTGGTAAGGGCCCAGGGCCTCAAAGTGTCCAGAAAGATCTGGAAGGCATTTCGCCATCTTGCCAGGATCCCTTGGGCATCCCAGGATCCTATTCTCTCTCCTGTTATGTGCATCCATCAAGTCCAGTACATAGGAAATTCTGTTTTGTGATTTCATTTGAAGTGGCAGAGTTCTGAAGAACTGTATTTTAGGCCATGCCTTGTTCAGTATGGGTGAGTCACAGGTGATTATGCAGTGGCAATACCTGACATTCCATTCATGTCTATAGTGACTTCCTGTGCGTTGCAAGGTTTTTGGAACCAGAATATTTAAGTGGTACTTTCTAAAGTTCCTTGTATCCTAGACATAAATTAGATTGCAGCTTCCTGTACTCCTAAAGCAATTTACCCGTAGTGCAGATAGTAAAGAATCTGCTTGCAATGCAGGAGACCTGGATTCCATCCCTAAGTTGGGGATATTCTCGCCTGAGCAAATAATGTATGCCAGGTGTTACTGATTCATTGCAAATAGGATATACGATTTGCACAATGAGATTTTGCTGCCTCAATCACATGATTTTAAAACGTGGAGTAAGTTTTCTAAGACTAGAGGATTTGGCAAGTATGAGGGGGAGGAGTTTTCATTTTTAGGTATCCCTTCTCCAAGGATGAGGGAAATGGTTGGTACTGACATGTTTTGTTACTAATGGACATTGCATTTCCAGAACACTTATTACTTAGCCTACAGCATTGCATCTGTTTGGTTGTACTTGGCCTTCTCAACTTGTAATTTCCCTTTGACCAAATCTTTACTGACCTCAAGAGAAGGAGTTAAATTGAGTTCCTCCATTTCATGTGGAACAAAGACCAGTGAAGAGGCAGGACATGTAGATACCTTTTCTATTAACTTAAATTTCAGTCTCTCTTGGCACCAGATTCTCATCTACACTTCAAGACACCCCCACCTTCTGGGATAAGGGCAGGGAAGCTTCTGTCTTCTCCCTTACTCCTTTCTCACTTCCTTTTTGCTTTGTTTCTATGGTTTGGGGAGCCTGGGCTTCCCAGCTGGCGCTAATGGTTAAGAACTCATCTGCCAGTGCAGGAGACTTAAGAGCTGTGGGTTCAATCCCTGAGTTGGGAAGAATCCTTGGAGAAGGAAATGGCAACCCACTCTAGTATTCTTGCCTGGAGAATCCTGTGGACAGAGGAACTGGTGGGCTACGGTCCATAGGGTTGCAAAGAGTCGAACATGACCAAAGTGACTTAGCATGCCTGGTGGACTGAAATAGTATCCCCCACAAGAGATATGTTCATGTCTTAATCCCCAGAACATTTGTATATGACCTTGTTTGGGAAAAGGGTCTTGGCAGATGTAATTAAATTCAGCATCTTAAGAGGAGGAGCTTATATTTGATTATTCCAGTGAACCTGAAGCACAATCATAAGTATCCTTAGAAGAGAAGAGGCAGTGAAAAGACATGCAGAGGAAAGAAGGAGGCAGTGTGGTCACAAGACAGAGACTGGGGCCATGCAGCCATAAAACAGTGATTGCTAAGAGCCACCAGAAGCTCTGAGAAGCAAGGAAGAGTTTTTCTAAGAGCCTTTGGAGGGAGTGTGGCCCTGCTGACTCCTTGATTTCTGTCTTTTGGCTTCCAGAACTGTCCAAAAATAATATCTGTTGTTTTAAGCCACCCACCCTGTGGCAATTTGTTATACCAGCCGCAGGACACTGCTGCATAAAACTTCCTTTTGACTTTCCCTTTTGCCCCCTTTCAATTCCTCTGATAGACAGAGTGCCTGATGAACTATGGATGGAGGTTCATGACATTGTACAGGAGACAGGGATCAAGACCATCTCCAAGAAAAAGATATGCAAAAAAGCAAAATGGCTATCTGAGGAGCCCTAACAAATAGCTGTGAAAAGAAGAGAAGCGAAAAGTAAAGATATTCCCATTTGAATGCAGAGTTCCAAAGAATAGCCAGGAGAGATAAGAAAGCCTTCCTTAGCGATCAATGCAAAGAAATAGAGGAAAACAATAGAATAGGAAAGACTAGAGATCTCTTCAAGAAAATTAGAGATATCAAGGGAACATTACATGCAAAGATGGGCTCAATAAAGGACAGAAATGGTATGGACCTAACAGAAGCAGAAGATATTAAGAAGAGGTGGCAAGAATACACAGAAGAACTATACAAAAAAGATCTTCACGACCTAAATAATCACAGTGGTGTGATCACTCACCTAGAGCCAGACATCCTGGAATGTGAAGTCAAGTGTGCCTTAGGAAGTATCACTACGAACAAAGCTAGTGGAGGTGATGGAATTCCAGTTGAGCTATTTCAAATCCTAAAAGATGTTGCTGTGAAAGTGCTACACGCAGTATGTCAATCAATTTGGAAAACTCGACAGTGGCCACAGGACTGGAAAAGGTCAGTTTTCATTCCAATCCCAAAGAATGTTCAAACTACCACACAATTGTACTCATCTCACATGCTAGTAAAATAATGTTCAAAATTCTCCAAGCCAGGCTTCAGCAATACATGAACCGTGAACTTCCAGACATTCAAGCTGGAATTAGAAAAGGCAGAGGAACCAGAGATCAAATTGCCAACATCCACCGGATCATCGAAAAATCAAGAGAGTGCCAGAAAAAAACATCTATTTCTGCTTTATTGACTATGTCAAAGCCTTTGAGTGTGTGGATCACAATAAACTGTGGACAATTCTGAAAGAGATGGGAATACCAGACCACCTGACCTGCCTCTTGAGAAACCTGTATGCAGGTCAGGAAGCAACAGTTAGAACTGGACATGGAACAACAGACTAGTTCCAAATAGCAAAAAGAGTACATCAAGGCCGTATATTGGCACCCTGCTTATTTAACTTATATGCAGAGTACATCATGAGAAACGCTGGGCTGGAAGAAGCACAAGCTGGACTCAAGATTGCCGGGAGAAATATCAATACCCTCAGATATGCAGATGACACCACCCTTATGGCAGAAAGTGAAGAAGAACTAAAGAAACTCTTGATGAAAGTGAAAGAGGAGAGTGAAAAAGTTGGTTTAAAACTCAACATTCAAAAAACTAAGATCATGGCACGTGGTTCCATCACTTCATGGCAAATAGATGGGGAAACAGTGGAAACAGTGTCAGACTTTATTTTTCTGGGCTTCAAAATCACTGAAGATGGTGACTGCAGCCATGACATTAAAATGTGCTACTCCTTGGAAGGAAAGTTATGATCAATCTAGACAGCATATTAAAAAGCAGAGCCATTACTTTGTCAACAAAGGTCCATCTAGTGAAGTCTATGGTTTTTCCAGTAGTCATGTATGGATGTGAGAGTTGGACTATAAAGAGAGCTGAGGGCAGAAGAGTTGATGCTTTTGAACTGTGGTGTTGGAGAAGTCTCTTGAGAGTCCCTTGGACTTCAAAGAGATCCAACCAGTCCATCCTAAGGGAAATTGGTCCTGGGTATTCATTGGAAGGGAGAAGGCAATGGCACTCCACTCCAGTACTCTTGCCTGGAAAATCCCATTGATGGAGGATGGGGTTAAGAGTTGGACACAACTGAGCAACTTCACTTTCACTTTTCCCTTTCACACATTGGAGAAGGAAATGGCAACCCACTCCAGTGTTCTTGCCGTGAGAATCCCAGGGACCGGGGAGCCTGGTGGGCTGCTGTCTGTGGGATCTCACAGAGTCGGACATGACTGCAGTGACTTAGCAGCAGCAGCAGCAGCATTAATTGGAAGGAGTGATATTAAAGCTGAAACTCCTATTTCAGCCACCTGATGCGAAGAGCTGACTTATTTGAAAAGACCCTGATGCTGGGAAAGATTGAGGGCAGGAGAAGGGGATGACAGAGGATGAGATGGTTGGATGGCATCACTGACTCAATGGACATGAGTTTGGATAAACTCCGGGAGTTGGTGATGGACAGGAAGGCCTGGTGTGCTGTGGTTTATGGGGTTACAAAGAGCTGGAGACAAAGAGTCTGGTTGCAAAGAGTCGCAATCACCAACTGATGAAGAGTGGTACGGATCTGTCAGTCCAGAAGCTGACCACAGTCCGCTAAGTCCTGCCATTGCAGGAGACATAGGAGTCACAGGCTCAATCCCTGGGTCAGAAAGATCCCCTGGAGGAGGGCAGGGTGATTCACTACAGCATTTTTGCCTGGAGAATCCCATGGACAGGTTAGCGTGGCAGGCTACAGTCCATAGGGTTACAAAGAGTCAGAGAAGACTGAGGTAACTTAGCACACATTAAAATACTGAAGCCCAGGCTTCTGTGAAGGTGTAGGTAACATCAAAATGATTTCAATTTACATTTAACATTGCACAGCGGGCAACTGGTGGCTCAGATGGTAAAGAATTAGCCTGTAATGCAGGAGACCTGAGTTTGATCCCTGGATTGGGAAGATCCCATGGAGGAGGGCATGGCAACCCACTATAGTCTTCTTGCCTGGAGAATCCCATGGACAGAGGAGCCTGGCGGGCTACAGTCCATGGGCTGGAAAAGAGTCAAACACGACTGAGTGACTAAAACTGAGCACAGTGGGCAATGCAGGGACACTTGAGTGTTTCCTTAGCACTGAATTCAAAGCCGAGAGGGGATAGCATGTTTTCCAGCAGATCCCTCTTTGCCAGTGGTTGGGAGAGAGACCTGAACAGAGTTGCTTGGACCAGTTTTTGGTTCTGCTTCCAGACTGTGCCAATCAGGGGAGAGATGACTATGTCAATTTTGCCCCACAATGGGGCACTCCTCCCCATCTATTTTGTCTGAGAATTCAGTCTGAAGAAAAGATTGGCTGTGGAATTCTGGATGGGCTCTGGCTAGATGCAAACCCAGCACATCTGAGACAAAGCAGGGTCTGAAGGTCATCAGTTGGTGCATCGTCTGCCCGTTATGGCTGTGATGCAGTGGGTCGTCTTTTTCGTTGTTGTTGTTTGTTTGTTTCTTTTTTGATCTTCTTCTTGGATAAGTGGAATAAATATTCTCTCATGGATTGGAAAAGCTGATTAGGTAAGCATCCTATAAGGACCCCATTACATCCTGCCTTTGTGCTCTCTGGATGCCTCCAGCTCATCCTCCCTTAATCTCCTCCCTGCCTGCTCACAGCACCCCTCAGCCCTCCTGTTTGATTCCTGGATGATACAGTCCTGACCAGTCCTTCCATTGTTCTGTACACACTGCTGAAGCTGTGTCCTTAGCCCAGCCTTTATGGCTTTCACAGGGACACCCTAATTACACAGCAGCTTCTTTATGAATTGATTTAGAATCTTGATCTCTTAAAAGTTGAACCTTTAAGAGTGATGTTTTCTACCTACCATGGAGCAGTGGTTCATCACACCTTAGCTGAAGAGTTTGTTATAACAGAGATCACAGGGCCCTTTACCCCCGGATTTCTACTCCTGATTCTGTTAGAGTTTTCATTTTTAATAAGTGTTCAGCTGCTACTGCTAACCCAGAGAACACCGTTGGAGAACCACTGCTGTAGAGAATGTGACTTTTTTTTTTTTTTTTTAGTTTTCTATTATATGATAAAAAGCGTGCATTTTATATTTTTTGAGAGATTAAAGGATGTTTTTGCAACCCAAGTACCAAACTTGACACTTGGTTAGTAAGCCAAGCATATGTGATAACCACTTCTGTAAGTGTTATGATGCTTTAAAATAAATCAACCACAATGGAGTGCTCAGCTGGGAAACTTGGTAGGCAAACTTATGTATGACAGTTAGCTTTCAAACTACTCATGCTTTCTGACTTACAATCATTTCCCGAGAGGCAGTCTTTTAATCCCTTATTATTTGTCCTGATCATGCTTCTCTTTGTTTCATCCTCAGAGAGACGTCGTTAGCATCCCATGCTGAAGAAGTCTCATGGCTTTGGGAAAAAATTAAAGATAATTTCCCTCCTGCCCACTCCCTGTTGTAAAGTACATTAGTATGAGGTTGTAATGGATACGGTACACCTTTGTTTTAGTTCCATGGCCTTTGAGGCTCTTCAGGTTAACATTACCTGCTATTTCCTAGTATCTTAAGAGACTGCAAAACTTTGACATTTGAAAGCCCTCTCTCTTTGAAAGAGAAAAACCTATTTTAAGCTGGGAAAGTGTACCTTCATTTAGATAGGTGGAGTAGAATTGCATGAATTTATAAGTTCTGGTGAATCTATTGCGGGGGCTTCACACAGGTCTCGTAAGTTCGGGACTAATACTTTGAAGTCCTCGTTCCTTACTTAACTTGACAGAACAAGCCTAATCTCCCGGACAAACCTGTATGCTAGACTTTAACTGTGTCTGCGTAATAGATCAGATCGTCTTTTCCCTGAACTTCTCTTGACCCTAATGCCATTGCCACTTATTGTTCAATGTCTAACTTTACTTTCTTTGCATATGGGAGGCTTGCTGGACCAGCTACTGCACACACTAGCTTCGTAAAGATAGGTTTGTGAATTTTCGGTTCTTTTTTCCCCTGTTGTGGTACTAACACAATCAAATCATGAAATGAAAACAAATAAAAGACAATAAGCAAACCAGATGGCAGAGAAAGACTAATGTAGTTATTAACAAACAGAAAAGAAGCAAGATTGCTTAAAAAAGACAACTTGTTTGGAATAAGTTGTGAAAACAGCCACTCAAGAAATTGCTACCCATATCCTCAGAACTAATAAAACTGTTTCTGGTCTGTTTTTCATTGAAAAGATGAAAGAAAGAGATTGAGATTGCAAAAAAAGAAAAAGAAAAAGAGCTGTGTACAAGTAATTGCTATAGGACAGATCGCCTGGCATTCTAAGTTCAGAAGAAATGTACCAGAGAAATGTTTTAAACAACTGGAGTCTCTTCTCCTTGCCCTCTCTCAGATCCTTTATACCCCCAGGATAATGCTAACACAAATTTCAGAATGGTAGTGTAGGGTTCTTGTTTTCTTTCCTTTTATAAAAAATAATTTGTAATTAGGGAGATTTCTTTGTTTAGTACAATCTGTCCAGCCAATAACTTACTTGTGCCAAAAGTAGCCTGACATTCCTTGGGCCTTGTAATAGGGAGTAGTAATTAGAACTGGATGAATCCTATTTAACATAGTGGTAAGATGTCAGGCCCACACCCTTGCTCTTCAAATTCAGAGAACAGTTAAACTGGTACAAAAATAGCTTCTCTTAAAAGTTTTGCTCCCTGGGCTTGACATTTTGGTGTTTTGGTTCTTTTGATGTTTAGCATCAAATACTGAAGAGTAAGTAACAATGGGAATCGTTCTGAGGACACCATATGAACATGGTGATTTATAAAATTATTGTGCTGTTTCTCAGTCATGTCCAACTCTTTGCAGCCCCATGGACTGTAGCCCACTCCTCTGCCCATGGAATTTTCCAGGCAAGAATACTGGAGTGGGTTACCATTTCCTACACCAGGGATCTTCTTGACCCAGGGATTAAGCCCACGTCTCGTGGATCTCTTGCATTGGCAGGCAGATTCTTTACCTCTTCACCACCTGGTGAAGCCCTAATTTATGAAATAGAAGCTGCCAAATGCTCTTTTATCTAATCTTCAATAGTTTCTTGTTCTCATTTATCAAAGTATCTGATGCTTTTTTTTCCCCTCTTGAGTCAGAAATGTCCACTCCCATTTAAAGTGATTTTCTTTCTTTTTTTTTTTTTTTTTTTGGCAGGGGTGGGGTGGGGTGGGGTGGGGAGTTTGACCATGGCTCAGAGCGGGGTAAGGAATCCACCTGCAATGCAGGAGACACAGGAGATGCGGGTTGGATCCCTGAATGAGGAAGATCCCTGGAGAAGGAAATGGCAACCCACTCCAGTGTTCTTGCCTGGGAAATCCCATAGATAGAGGTGCCTGGCAGGTTACAGCCTAGTCCATAGGGTCACAAAGATTTGAACACAGCTGAGCACAAGGCACATTGCACATCTGAGACTAGATAATAAAATACTTTCCCGAGGGTCAAAATGTAAAATTAAGCCTATCTTATGATGCAGAGGGGGATTCTTCTGCTTTTCTAAGAGTGAGATGGAGAGAGGAGTCATGAAAACCAACACATGTACAAAAAAATTTATAAAAGACATCAGAGAAACTGTCTGAACCTATGGTTTCTTGCAGTATATTTTTCAGGCTTTGAGGCCTTTGACAATTTTTTTTTTCCTCATCATATGTAAGAAAATAAGGATAGTCTTCTAGGACAGAGAACAATATATCTTTTCGACAATATTAGATTAAGCAGGCTGATGGGGGATCAAAGCATTTCTTACTAGGACATAGATTGATGATAAAGTTCTCTAGCGATATTTGGGATTCTTGAGTAAAGTAATTGTTTCTGGCTCTAAAAAATCTAACTGAATTTCCATTTGAATTTGAACTAAGGTCAAGATAACCCAGTATCATCCTGGGAAAAATGAAGTTACTTCTTCAAGCAGCTTTTGTTTGAAAAGCTTTGAATAAATGAATAATAATAGATAATACATTAGTATATAATAGTAAATAGTAATTATAGTAATATAATAGTAAATAGTTATTTTAAGAATCCTAGAAAATTTGGAGGACATGAAATTTTCTGAAAGAGGAAATTTAGGAAATGAATGGAATTAAGTGTCTTCACTTATAAAGAACTATAATACTGTTCAGTGGTGGAATGATAATAACTATGCAGATGAAACTCAAATTTGGAAAATTTTAGCATGCTGGCAAATGATTAATTAAATTAATCTTGATAAAGGAAATGGGCAAAACTACAGTAAATGAGAATAAATTATTTTTCTAGGATTACAGTCCACTGACTACAAGCATCTGGGAATATCTTCCAGTAAGAGTTCACGAAAAGTCTGTATGCAAAGCAATTGAGGTTATAATAGAAACTCTCATTTACTTGGTGCTTGCTGTGGACCAAGTTCTGGGTTAGGGTTTTACAAGTGATACCTAATGTAATCCTTATGACAGTCCAGTGAATCAGATGTTTTTACTCATGTTTTACAGATACAGGAAGTGGAAGCTTAGAATGGTTAAGTAACATGTCAGAGATCTTAGAGCAAAAGGTGAACTAGAATTTTAAGCTATACCTAACTCCACATCTTTTTCTTTAATCACTGGATTGCTTTTTCTGCATCCATTGTTTCCTTTAATTGTCACTTAGTAAAGTTCAACCTAAACATCTATCAGGAATCTCTGTGGATCTTGGAAATAAAACCAATTCTCCTTTTTTAATTTGAGTTTTTTAGTTTTAGTTTAAGTTCAGTCTGATGGTTATTTATCAAAACATTGTAATTTCGAAATTAGACTGAGATTTTGAATCAATTTAAATTAGATGAAATTTTACATATTGTATGTGAAAATATGCATAGATTACCATTTTAAAAAATGTTGTCTGTCAAAATTTTAGCATTTTATAGTATAAACATATTTATTTGATGTTACTCTTTTTTTAAAAACATTTGTTTTTCATCTAGTTTACTGTTTGCTAGCTTAAGCATATTTATATTAGATTAGCATTCCATTGGATTCAAAATATTTGCTTTTTGCTTCAGTGGATGCCTGTTGGTCACATAAAAATCTGTTTTTGACATTTGCTATTTAACAAGTCCATTATTTGGCACCTAGTATCTTAAAAGTGACCCCTTCAAGAACCGACTCTGACTTGAGTAGTTCTTCTGAACAAATGAGGTTATTATATGCCCTGTAACTGGCTCAAAGCTTGTATTTTATTTACAAGGTGACAGTTGACACATTTGATTAATGTTAGTCTGATGAGAAAACTGCTGCCACCTGAAAAATGTAAGCCAAAAATCAAAGAGAGGCACTGCTTTTTATATGTCCCATGAGGATACAGCTTAAGCAGAAGAGTTCTCATTTGGCTCTGGTGATGTAGTTCATGGTTCACTTTTAAAACCGAAACAGTCCTAACCAACTGCCCGTTCTTTAAGAAATATGTTACAGATTTGCAAAGTCATTGCCTACTCAGGCACATTTGTAAGTGGAGAATCACACAAGTGTATCATAATGGAATAAATGTCAGGAAGATAGGTGCTGATTTGGGGGGTCCAGAGCAAAGGGTATTTCCCTGGTGACTCCGTGGTAAAGAATCTGCTTGCAATGCTGGAGACACACGGAAGATATAGGTTCAGTTGTGCTTGGGAAGGCCCCCTAGAGCAGGAAATGGCAATCTGCTCCAGTATTCTTGTCTGGAAAATTCTATGGACTGAGGAACCTAGCAGGCTATGGTCCATGGGGTCACAAAGAGCTAAACATGACTGCTCATGCACGCGTGAGCGAAGGGTGCTGTCTCCTCGTGGTATTCGGGAAAGGAAATCGATTCGGGAAAGGATTACAAAGAAGGCGGTATTTCTCTGGGTTTTCAGGCTTTCATGAAACACCAGAAAAGCAAGGCCACCATTCATCCGAGGAATTTGCTATCGAGAAACTTGAATTGATAGCTACTTTTCTGTTACTTTTCTGGTGGAAATTAACCTTAATTGTTCTTTCCACACAGAGAACATTTTTGTCTGCTTTTTCTCTACACATCCCCAGTAACACCCAGGCCTTCACTTTTACGCGTCTGCCATTATAGAGACATCCTAAGGTCCTGGGAGTCAAATGAAGATCAGGTAATGTGGACAATCTTTCAGAGGCAACGTTTCTTCTTTGCATGGAACTAGCCTCAGAAGACAGCATCATTCAAGTGAAAATCATATTCAATCCATTGATAACAGTTTAGTTCTCTGTTAGGTCATTGAACATTCCTTAAGTCGTTTCTTATTCCAAACCAGGCTACCTGCCTGGAAAATAATCAAGTTGTATCAAACTGGAGCTTGGCACAGTTAGTCTTCTGAGTCTCCTTAGTCTTCTGAGTCTCAGTGGGTTTTCAGCGATCAGAGCAAGGAAGCTAGTGTGGGCACCGAAGTGAAGTGAAAGTCGCTCAGTTGTGTCCGAATTTTGTGACCCCATGGACTATACAGTCCATCGAATTCTCCAGGCCAGAATACTGGAGTGGGTAGCCTATCCCTTCTCCAGCAGATCTTCCTGACCCAGGAATTGAACCAGGGTCTCCTGCATTGTAGGCAGATTCTTTACCAACTGGGCTATGAGGGGAACACTCTAGTGTGAGCCCTAGATTACTGCATTTTCTTGGCTCGGCATCAAAGCCAAGTGATGACTATATGCCTCTACTCCCCCTCCACTGCCCAGGAAGATCTCGTCGGCACCCACTATATTCATCTCCTAGATTTGCAGGGCACATTAAATTCTGGACTGTGATTTGAAAGGGAGACCACTCTTGTCTCACTAACCATAGACTACATTTTTTTTTTTTTTTAGCAATTTAAAGAATCATACTGCTTGGGGGAGTCAGACAGTTGTTGGTATCCTATGTGATACACTTACAATTTGACATTTTCTCTAGATCTGACAGACAGAGGGCCTGATGAACTATGGACAGAGGTTCATGACATTGTACAGGAGACAGGGATCAAGACCATCTCCATGGAAAAGAAATGCAAAAAGGCAAAGTGGTTGTCTGAGGAGGCCTTACAAATAGCTGTGAAAAGAAGAGAAGCGAAAAACAAAGGAGAAAAGGAAAGATATTTCCATTTGAATGCAGAGTTCCAAAGAATAGCCAGGAGAGATAAGAAAGCCTTCCTCAGTGATTAGTGCAAAGAAATAGAGGAAAACAACAGAATGGGAAAGACTAGAGTTCTCTTCAAGAAAATTAGAGATACCAAGGGAATATTTCACGCAAAGATGGGTTCGATAAAGGACAGAAATGGTGTGGACCTAACAGAAGCAGAGGATATTAAGAAGAGGTGGCAAGAATACACAGAAGAACTGTACAAAAAAGATCTTCATGACCCAGATAATCACAATGGTGTGATCACTCACCTAGAGCCAGACATCCTGGAATGTGAAGTCAAGTGGGCCTTAGAAAGCATGACTACGAACAAAGCTAGTGGATGTGATGGAATTTCAGTTGAGCTATTTCAAATCCTGAAAGATGATGCTGTGAAAGTGTTACACGCAATATGCCAGCAAATTTGGAAAACTCAGCAGTGGCCACAGGACTGGAAAAGGTCAGTTTTCATTCCAATCCCTAAGAAAGGCAATGCCAAAGAATGCTCAAACTACCACACAATTGCACTCATATATGCGGAATTTAGAAAGATGGTAACGATGGCCCTATATGCAGGGCAGAAGAGACGCAGAAGTACAGAACAGATTTTTGAACTCTGTGGGAGAAGGTGAGGGTGGGATGTTTTGAAAGAACAGCATGGATATTATCTGTGGTGAAACAGACCACCAGCCCAGGTGGGATGCATGAGTCAAGTGCTCGGGCCTGGTGGGCTGGGAAGACCCAGAGGAATCGGGTGGAGAGGGAGGTGGGATGGGGGACCGGGATGGGGAATACGTTTAACTCTATGACTGATTCATATCAACGTATGACAAAACCCACTGAAAAGTTAAAAAAAAAAAAAAAATTCTCCAAGCCAGGCTTCAGCAATACATGAACTGAACAGAAAACTTCCAGATGTTCAAGCTGGTTTTAGAAAAGGCAGAGTAACCAGAGATCAAATTGCCAGCATCCGCTGGATCATCAAAATAGCAAGAGAGTTGCAGAAAAACATCTATTTCTGCTTTATTGACTACGCTAAAGCCTTCGACTGTGTGGATCACAATAAACTGTGGAAAATTCTGAAAGAGATGGGAATACCAGACCACCTGACCTGCCTCTTGAGAAACCTATATGCAGGTCAGGAAGCAACAGTTAGAACTGGACATGGAACAAAAGACTGGTTCCAAATAGGAAAAGGAGTACGTCAAGGCTGTATATTGTCACTCTGTTTATTTAACTTATATACAGAGTACATCATGAGAAACGCTGGGCTGGAAGAAGCACAAGCTGGAATCAAGATTGCCGGGAGAAATATCAATAATCTCAGATATGCAGATGACATCACCCTTATGGCAGAAAGTGAAGAGGAGCTAAAAAGCCTCTTGATAAAAGTGAAAGAGGAGAGTGAAAAAGTTGGCTTAAAGGTCAACATTCAGAAAACTAAGATCATGGCATCTGGTCCCATCACCTCATGGGAAATAGATGGGAAGACAGTGGAAGCAGTGTTAGACTTTATTTTTTTGGGGCTCCAAAATCAATGCAGATGGTGATTGCAGCCATGAAATTAAAAAATGCTTACTCCTTGGAAGGAAAGTTATGACCAACCTAGACAGCATATTAAAAAGCAGAGACATTACTTTGCCAACAAAGGTCCATCTGGTCAAGGCTATGGTTTTTCCAGTAGTCATGTATGGATGTGAGAGGTGGCCTGTGAAGAAAGCTGAGCACCAAAAAATTGATGCTTTTGAACTATGGTGTTGGAGAAGACCCTTGAGAGTCCCTTGGACTGCAAGGAGATCCAACCAGTCCATACTAAAGGAGATCAGTCCTGGATGTTCGTTGGAAGGACTGATGCTGAAGTTGAAACTCCAATACTTTGGCCACCTGATGTGAAGAGTTGACTTATTGGAAAAAGACCCTGATGCTGGGAGGGATTGGAGGCAGGAGGATGAGATAGCTGGATGGCATCACCGACTTGATGGGCATGAGTTTGAGTAAACTCCGGGAGTTGGTGATGGACAGGGATGTTGGTGATGGCGTGCTGCCATTCATGGGGTCGCAAAGAATCGGACATGACTGAGCAACTGAACTGAACTGAAGAGGGAGAAACATTTTACCATTGGGCCAACTTTTTCTAAGTGAAACAACTCGAGGAGATTTTGGAAGCAATTGAGATTTACCTCATAACTGTGGCTCTTCATCTTGTTTCTACTGTGATATATATTCTTATATTGAGTTGACCAAAAAATTCATTCAGGTTTTTTCCACATTATCTCTCCAAAAAATCCAGACGAACTTTTTGGCTAACCCAATATGTTGACATATTCTCATGAGTAAATGTAAATTTGAAAGTTGAGTTGCTGCTTACATAAAAGGGATTTTTGGACCATGCCCAAATCATGTGCTCTAGGCTCTATCCCTTTTTCAAAACATGTGTCTCAGTATCCCTGGTGTACTTGATGGGTAGCAAGAAATAAATTATAGCAAGATAAAAGAGGTGGAAAACCACTAATTCTTGGGTTACCTTGAAAAGCTCAATTGAGAATGCCGTGATATATGAAGGGAGTCTTGTTTCACTGCGTTTGTGACAATCTGGGCTTGTCTTGGCAAACTATTAATGTGTCAGGTGTGATCCGTGGTGCTTATCTTAATTTTAGGACTTTATGTGGAGGGATATTGGAATTATATCCAAAAGCAGTCTAGAATGTCAGCATATTTTTTTTTCTTTTGCTTTTAACAAATGGAAATGCACTTTTCTGAGGATCAGAATCTCAAAATATAAGACCTTTTGAGAAGGAGTTCTGTTGTGTCATCTATAATTTTTGAGGGATTTAAAAAGATACAATTAGCAATGCTTTTCAATGTAGCTGACTTACAATGTTTTTTTAGTTTCAGGTACACAGCAAAGTGATTCAGATATATATGTATATATATATTTATATATATATATTTATTGTTGCAGGTTCTTTTCCCTTATAGGTTATTGCAAAATATTGAGTACATAGTTTTAATATTTGTTTTGTTTTAGCCATTTTGAGAAAATGACTAAAAAAGCTAATTTTCCTTTTTACTATATAAAAAGTTATTATAAAAAACTAATTTTCCTTTTTATTATATATGCATGTTTACAAAATGTCTTAACTAATATATAAATACTAAGAGGTTTGTCACTGAGGGTCATGAAACTTAGATTTAGTCATGAATAAATTTATCCCATGATTACTCAACACCTACAACATTCTACATTGTGGAAACAAGGAGGGATCAGAGTAGTCTCTGTCTTCGTATAACCTGGGATGTGGTGGGTCAATGTGTCAGGAGAAGAAACCCTCCCCAATAGAGATTATAATCCAAAAGGGAAGCCTCCTGATAGAGGCAGGCACAGTATCTTATATGGCTGCAATGAGGAGGGTTAAACTGGCTTGGGTTAGTGCTTTTTATGTCACTTTTATATCTATGTATTGTTCATGGACATTTTGAAGCAGCTTTCATACACAGTCACATCTCTTATACCAGAAATTAGCTTCATGACATTGGTAAAGCTTCTCTGAGCCTTAGTTTTTACAAGTAAAAGTGAAAGGGTTTCTCAACTTCTAATCTCCTGTAGGTCTAACACTTTAAGTAAAAATAGATAAAATGAAATTAGTTACTCTGAGCCATATCTTGAAACTGTGTTCATGAACCTAACCCCAGAAACCTAAAATCAATAAGCTCTGAAATAAAAAGTAAGGGCCAGAGTGTATGTCATTGCTTCAAGTGCCACTATGTTTTTCTTTGTGCATGTCTGGACTTTCAAGCATGGACACTGAGATAAGTTCTTAGTTATACATTAGCTCTTTTTGAATGAGATCAGTGAGGATGTTCCTTTAGTAATCAAGAATTAAAGCTTTTTGATGCCTATATCAGAAGTGAAACCAGACTTTCTGGTCTTTAGACATCATTGTCAACCTGTTTCCCATCATTCTTCCATGAGACAGATAGTCCTTTTTTCTCAGGGTTTACAAATCTAAATTGCCTATTTATTTACATCACAAAACAGTTATGTTATATGCTTTATTGGGAGAGTTTTTCTGGCACCAGTAACTCTACCAAAGTTAATATGACATTTAAATAGCTTTTTTATGGACCCTAATTCTCTTAGCTTCCTTCTTTTCCTTGCAACTGTATGACAAAATGGTAACCTGGATGAATCAAACTATGACCCTGAAAGAAACTTTACTTTCCTCAGTATTGAACCCCATCATTTCCACCCACTCTTTTCTTCTTCACAGTGAAACAGAAACTTTTAGTTGAGAAATGTCTTGCTTCTTGTTACCAAACCAACAGACACTTCCATCCATCTCTGCCCTCTTTCTTCTCTGAGGATGTATTTGAGTGCTTTCTCTTTCTTCCATCTCCTAAGGTTCTTCCTTTGTTTGTCTGTGTCTTCCAAAAAAACTTAACCTATTTGTTTTACTGAACTTTTTCGAGTCTTAGCAGTTTGTCCCTCAACCATATATTAATACTTACTGGTAGCAATTAATTATTCTCAGGTCCATTTACCACTTTAAAAAAAACACATTTTATCCATCTCATCCCACATACTCTCCCAACTATCATCCCTGCCTCCTCTTCATTTCCCAACTTCTCTCTCAAAAGTTGGGTATACCTGCAGTTTTCTGAGAGTTTTCCTCAACTCTCAGTTCACATGCTCCTTAAACTATCCTAGTCTAACTCTTGCTAAGTTCACTAGTCACCTTCATGTGACTAAATGTAACAGAGATTTTCAGTTGTTTTTAAATGCCTCAGAATCATCCAACATCGTTGACTGTGTGTGCATGCTAAGTCACTTCAGTCATGTCCAACTCTCAACCATTGAACCACCTGGGAAGCCCAACATCATTTACTACTTCTTGTTTATTGAAATTAATTATTTTTACTTACAGAGGTAATATATCCTGGTGTCCCTACCTACCTCTTTGGCATTTCATTTTACATCTTCATTAAGGGCATTGTCACTCTCTATTAGCTATTAATCATTGGAGTTCCTCAAATCTTATTTGTAGGCCTTTTTCTTTCTTACTTTGCACTCTTATCTTAAGAAATCTTGCGCTCATCCATGACTTCAGTGACCATGTATCTATTCTGATAACTCCCAGAATTGTTTTTCTAGCCTAGACCAATTTTCTAACCTTTATCCTTATGTTTAGGTATGTCCCAAATGTAAGGGTTAACTTGTCACTTTCCCCTAAATCTAACATACTTACCTGGATCACTTACAGATATGTATTAATTCTATAATATTTCTGTCCAGGTTTATTTATACCATCAGAACCTTTATTCAAGTTGCCATTTCCCCCTGCTGGTTCAGGGGTAAAGAACCCACCTGCCAATGCAGGAGGCATGGGTTTTATCCTTGGGTTGGGAAGATCCTTTGGAGAAGGAAATGGAAACTCACTCCAGTATTCTTGCCTGGGAAATCCCATGTACAGAGGAGCCTGCAGACTACAGTCCATGCATGGGATTGCAAAGAGTTGGACATGACTTAAAAGACTGAGCATGCAGGCATGGACAACTGTGACTGTTATCTCACTGTTGTCACCAAATACATATTTAATTGTTAGTCACTCATATGTTTAGCAGGATGTGCAGTGGGACTTTTCTGATTATTTTGGAGTTTTTGCCAAAGCAAGGAGATTGGATGAAAGATACTCCTTAATTCTAATGTGCTGCTGGTTATCTCTATAATTGTTAGGCAATTCACTGCATGATGCCATCTGGCTTAGAGAAGAGAACTTGAACTCCAGTTTATTAAGGAAATTCACAGATGAACAGAGTATTTCTAGAACCCAGATGCCCTCAGCATGAGAATATTTTTGTTAATTTTTGGAGTTTATAAGTTCTCAGTTTATTCAATCAGGCAGTGATAAAAATAGATTATTAAACAACATCATGGCTGTTTTAGAGCTAATTTTGTTTATTTACCTCTCTCCTTTGACTCTTGCCTTCCCTCTGACTATAGGCTTTATCCTCTACTTGGAGTAAATGTTTTACTGCTTTTCTAGCTTCTGAATTTCTAGATACATTTTTTATAGAGATTGGCATGTCTTCAGAGGCAAAATTCTGCAGCCTTTCTTTATGTTGCAGTTATTACGCCTTACAAAACTAATGTCAAGTATTCACCTTCTGCCCACAATATGTATGTGAAATCATGAAAGGAACTAGTGAGGATAAATTCCTCTTGAGATTTCAGTACCTCTATATATGTATGATCTGTCTTTAGTACTTTGACCGTAGGAAGTGCCAACTCAGTTTGTTTTCCAATAAACTATAATTCCCTGGAATTATCCAGCAATTGTACAGTTTTAAAAGTTATGTGGAAATGCATCTTTTGTGTGTTAATTGCACTCTTGTTGTGGTTACTGATTGTTTGATTACATCAACCCATTCTTATATAATCCATCTTTCCAGTGTGGCGTCTGCAGAGAAGCTATGTTCTCAGTTCCATAAACTCACGTAGATAGAAGAGAAAAATTAGATACACTGAGCAAGGACAAGGGGATTAGAATTTAATTCTGTTTTTTTTTTCAAATAGCCTGAATTTTTTGATCTTCTCTACTAAGCCAAATTGTGCTTCCCAAATGTGCAGTGGTAAAGAATCCACCTGCCAGTGTGGGAGATGCAAGAAACATGAGTTCAATCCCTGGATCAGGAAGATGCCCCTGAGAAGGAAATGGGAACCCACTCCGGTATTCTTGCCTGGAAAATTCCATGGACAAAGAAGCCTGGTGGGCTACAGTCCATGGGTTGACAAAAAGTCAGATGTGACTGAGCATGCACACACTAAGCCAAATGGCATTTGGTACACAAATTTTTCAAAAGTACAAGTACAGTTTTTTCAAAAAAGTACAAGTATGAAAGACATCTGCAGATGTGGGAGGTTGTAAATGACTGTACGTGTAATTTTTTCAAACCATAGATGGTTCATAAATTGTGCTAAAATACAGTGTATTTTCCTGAAATATATCACATTTGAGAGGGTCTGTTTGAAGAATTGGACCATGGAAAGTGCATTGCCAGAGATAAGTACCTGTCAAGTGTTGCTGTGATTATATAGAAGTTTTGTTTGAAGCACACAGAAATTAAAACAAGCAGTTATTTTTGTTTTTCATGATACTCACAGAGTGGCTTTAAGTCTCAGAACATGACAGGAGGAAAACAAAGAGAAGGTACTGGTACATTTCACAGCAACAAGTGTTGTGTGAGTAAGATGCGTTAAATCACACTTACTTAAGGTAACTCAGAGATAAATCTTATTTATATTTTCAGCAAATGATTTATTTTTAGATGTCTCATTATTTAAAAGTGCCAGTTGAAATCAGAATACTGAATTTTTAAGACAATAAAAATCTTTCTATCAGTTAGGTTTTATTCCTCTTGAAGAAAGAACTATATAGGTAATTTCTATTAATACTTCAAAGGCATTTACGTCCATGTTTTTTGTAAGTCCAAAAAGATTGTACTTCAAACACAATCTTTATAAACTGTGCAGCTCATGCCAGGGGCACAGTTAGGTATTATTTAGAGATTTCAGCCGCATAATCAATCAGAATAATAATTCCTATCTGGAAGGGGAGGAAGACTCTTTTAGTAGTTGTCAAATAAATTCTGGGTGGGAAATGTGTTCATTAAATTGATTTATTTGGATAATTGGGGATAAAGTTGATTCATAGGATTTTGGCAAAATTGCATAGGAATTTTGCATAGGAAAATGGCAGGTTAAAGACTTTTGAAAATATTTTCCTTCAGAAAAGCAATGGGAAAAGCAGCAAAAATTGTCAGAATTAAAATTTTCAGAATCTGGAAATTAGTAAAAGGCAATATGAGTACAATTATTCAAGAAAAGTGGCTGAATCTCAGTAAGAATAGAGTGCTCTGTGATTTTTTAATTTATTGTAATCCCATCTTCTAATCTCCAGCTCTGTGGCAGCCTTGAAAATCATCACTATGCAATCACAGTGAAACCAGTAGCCTGGCAGCAATTGAAAGGGCTATAAATTGGTAAAAGTTCCTTCAACAACCATTTTCTAGAGCACTGCTGTTACTCGTCCTGTTTGGTGGCTCACCAGGAGATCCTGCCAGCCAGACTGTCTTTATTTGAGCTCAGTCAGGGACCACGAGAGCAAAACAGGCCTCTTCTCTGTGGGTGTTTGTCGGAAACTGGGCCTTAATTGCACAGCTGCCTAATGCAGGGAATAACTGTTGGGGCCAACAATATATCAGCCATAAAACTATAGAGGAAAATTGGGGAAATAAAATTTCCACAGGGGCTTTGAAAAACGCTAACATGTTCCTGGGGCTTCCCAGGTGAATCAGTGGTGAAGAATCTGCCTGCCAATGCAGGAGACATGGCTTCAACCCTTGGGTCAGGAAGAACTCCTGGAGCAGGAAATGGCAGCCCTCTCCAGTATTCTTGCCTGGGAAATCCCATGGACAGAGGAGCCCGATGCATTACAGTTTATGGGGGTCACAAAAAAGTTAGACACGACTTAGCAATTAAACAACAGCAACAACATATTAACATATTTCTGGGAATCTATAAGGCCATGTACTTGCATAGGGATCTGAGGATGCTCAGTAAAGACCCAAGAAGGCCCTAAGTTTTCACCTCTGGTTCTTTTTGACATCCTGTGCAAGCAGGAAGTGAAGGCTAAGACAGAGTTGTCAAATGCCTAGCTAAGTTTTATGAAGTATTACCGGAGCTTAGTGAGAATCAGAGCCATAAAGAAAGGGTCACCCAGGAAGAGTTTTAACCTCCCATCAGCCAAATGTAGCTGAAAGCCAGGTGGTAAGAGGATCCAGGATGGGTTCAAACCTAAGACCGAAGAGGTAGGTCTAGCTGTTGCCAGAAGGCATTTTTGAATTAAGAGGAAATGGTGACAAGGCTTCTTTTGGAAGATTGTTTGGCTTCAGGGGAAAATAATCAAAGCCTATTATTTGAAGTGAATAGACACTGATGGGCGGTGGTTATCAGAGACTGAAGGGTGATGAGAAGATGGCTGCAAATGGACACATGAACTTTTGGGGATAAGGGAAGCCTTTTGTATCTTGATTGTGGCATTGGTTAAATAATTTTTATTTTTCAAAACCCTTTCAACTGTACGCTTTAAACTGGTAGAATTTTTTGTATAGCACTGGGCCTCAGTCACCTGCACTTGAAAAAACAAATGCCTGGCTCATCTGGTAAAGAATCCTCCTACAATGCGGGAGACCTGGGTTTGATCCCTGGGTTGGGAATATTCCCCTGCAGTTGGGAATGGCTACCCACTCCAATATTCTGGCCTGGAGAATTCCATGGACTGTATAGTCCATGGGGTCTGATACGACTGAGTGACTTTTACTTTCACTTTTCTACATAATAAAACAAAAACTAATAGTGCAACTAAAAATGGACAAGAAAACAAAAAGGCAATTTATAGAAGAGACACCTTTAATAGTTTCCCCTCACTCACAAAAACAAGAGAGTACTCAAACCCTAGAATAATCATTTTTAACTTTATACAAGGTAATATTTCATATCCTGTTGACAAAAATTTTTAATGTGTAAAATGCAGAAAAATTAGAACCTCAGGGTAGGAATGTAATTTCAGGGAAAAAGAAAGCACTTAAAATATAAGAGGATCTTGAAAATAATATGTATGCATTCCATATGATCCAGAAATTTCATTTCTAAGCATTTATGTGAAAAATTCCTTATAATAGGAAATGTGAATAAGGAGCTTGTATCAGCAGTTTTTCTACCTGTACTTTTCTGAATCTGTAAAAGATCTTTGTAAGACTGGTTTACTTTCATCAATGTTAGTACACACATTGATTCTACTATAAGGCCTTCCATAACTATACAGCCTAAATTAGAATGTCTTCCCACCCAGCCGGAGAGAGATGGCCTTTTCTACTTCCTTGTGTAAACAGGACCTCCATCAAAACCTGGCATATTGGACATTCAGATATTTAATGAGTAATGATATTGCTTGCTAAAGCAAAATACTGGAAACAAATTAAATGTACATCAATATTGGATACTATTTTGTCAGATATTAAAAAAAAACTATCAGTTAAAGAGTTTGCACTTGGTAAAACACATAGTGGTCGGTGAAATAAATCAAATTGTTAAATTGTATAGTTAGTATTAAATCATTTAATGTAAAGACAGCATCCTCTAGACACTGCTACTCAAAGTGTGTTCTGAGAATCAGTGTGGATTTGTGAACTGTTCCTTATGGCTCATTACAAAAAAATCAGAAATGCTTTAAAAAATTTATGGCTGTTCAGTATTGTTCTAAGTATGCATTCAGTGGATTTGCCTCATTGAACACCAAACTCAGAGACTCGTTTAGTGTGGCTGAACTACTAATGAATTGTTTGTGGCTTAAGCTGCATATCAGACACCTGACCGTGGCATCAGACATGGTCTGCAACAGATTGTGGCAAACACAAAATTAAACACTAAAACATTTGACCCCTCATTATATACAAATACACATAACTTTCAGACAGGCATCTATATTGCTAGTGCTTATGCCTATGTATGAGAAGTATGAACCCTGGAAAAATAACAGACATTGAATTCATGACAGTGGTTGTAGCTATGTGAGGATAGATAGAAGAAGGAGACTAAGAAATGAAAATAAATGAGGTTTTATCTTTATCTAGAATGCTTTAATCTACTTATTAAAAGAATGATAAGGCACATATGACAGGCAGTTATTAATTCTGAGTGTACAGTATTTATTTTTGTTAATATGATGATTTATACTTTTATGCATTTTTCTCAAAATAAAACTAATAAAAAAGAAAGGAATTCTTCTAAATTAGAACAGGAAGTCAATTAACTCCAAGAAGAATGTCCTCAACAAGAGGAATGGAATGGATTCCAGCAAAGGAAAAATGAACTAAAGCGCTGGATGGCATTCTGCTTCATAGCCCACAAAGGGGAGAAAAAGCCAGTTAGTTTCTAGGTGAAAATCAAAATCTCCATGAGAAATAAATGGTTCAGATTTCAAGAAAACGGTCATATGGTTTTACAGATCTAATGCAGTTTAAGGAAAGAGCCCTGGCTTCCTAGTATGCTAGGAATATCTTTATGTGGCACAAAAATTGTAACATTTAACACAAGGAGAATAAAAGGTTATCCCAAAGGATAACCTTTTGCTGGGTGCTGTAGTAAATATTTACACAGTCATGATAATGGGAATACCATTGTTTTTCAATGTTTAAAGTCCTATGAAACAAATATGGATGATTTAAATATGGCGACAGAGTAGAATGTAGACATTATCAATAGGCAATACAAGAGTAGAAATATAACTTGTCCTTTCTGTAACTTAGTCAAACAAATGGGTAGTCCAATAATTTCTTGAAAGATTTGGAGAATTAAATTGGATGTCATTTGACTCTACATGCTGTGGCCTTACTGTGTGGATATAATTTGAAAATAATTCAGTATAATATTAGACAAAAACTAGATTAGCTGAATCCATTGAGGAATACCTGAGAGGAAGACTAGAGACTGAAATAAGATCTGAATTAGTTAAGTTGTAAATTGAACCCATGATAATTGGACTGAAGACAACACTATCTGGAGGCCATGGTCTGAGAACCTCTGTTGATGTAGTGTCTATAGAGTAAGGGTTGTTTGTTCCTCATAATCTTGAGAAAAGTCAACCAGCATGTGTGTGCTCTATATTTAAGGCCCTGAAATCTCTTTTTGTTGAAAACTTTTAGTCAAGAAATTTTCTCTACATTCATATAAGAATTTAAGGCCAATTTTCTCAAGATCACTTTTTAAAGTGGCTAATGAATTTAGTACTGGGAAGATTTTTATTTTTTTAAATTTTGACTGCAGCCAGTCTTCATTGTAGAGCAGGCTTTTTGTTGTGGAACTGTGGGCTCAGCTGTCCTTTGGCATGTGGGATCTTAGTTCCCTGAATAGGAATTGAACCCATGTCCCCTACATTGGAATGTGGATTATTTAGCACTGGACTACCAGGGAAGTCCCAGTCCTGGGAAGGTTTAACATTAGAGATGGAGATAATGAAATAAATTGGGTCATTTTATTGATATTTTTAAGCAAGTTTGAAAATATTCTATTCATTAGTTATTTCAATTCATACTTATATTTTAAGAGAATTAAATCGAAAGATATTGTTTGATGACTCCTCATTGATAGTCCTTAAAATAAAATTGAATATATTAAGTTAATTTAAAACTGTTAAGGGGAATTTAATTTGTCAAATGGCAATAGTTCAGTTCAGTCACTCAGTCGTGTCCAACTCTTTGGAACCCCAGGGACTGCATCACATCAGGCTTCCCTGTCTATCACCAACTCCCAGAGCCTGATCAAAGTCAAGTCCATCAAATCAGTGATGCCCTCCAACCATCTCATCCTCTGTTGTCCTCTTCTCCTCCTGCCCTCAATCTTTCCCAGCATCAAGGTATTTTTCAATCAGTCAATTCTTCACATCATGTGGCCAAAGTATTGGAGCTTCACCTTCAGCATCAGTCCTTCCAATGAATATTCAGGACCGATTTCCTATAGGATGGACTGTTTGAATCTCCTTGCAGTCCAAGGGACTCTCAAGAGTCTTCTCCAACACCAAAGTTCAAAAGCATCAATTCTTTGCCACTCAGCTTTCTTTGTGGTCAACTCTCACATCCATACGTGACTACTGGGAAAACAATATATTTGACTAGACGGACCTGTGTTAGCAAAGTAGCACCTCTGTTTTTTAATATGCTGTCTAGGTTGGTCATACTTTTCTTCCAAGGAGCAAGCATCTTTTAGTTTTATGACTGCAGTCACCATCTGCAGTGATTTTGGAGCCCAAGAAAATAAAGTCTGTCACTGTTTCCATTGTCTCCCACCTATTTGCCATGAAGTGATGGGACCAGATTCCACCATCTTAGTCTTTTGAATGCTGAGTTTCGAGTCAGCAATGGCAATAGCCTTCTTTAAAAATTGTTAAAATTGCCAGATTTATAAATGTAATGATGTAATCCATGGATTGGGTTAAAAAATCCATTAAGAACTAAACATTTTAATTTTTGATAAATCAAGTACCACTTATCAAAAATCTACAGTGTTTGTGTACAATAGCAATCATCAGGGATATAAAAAAGCACATATTGATAAAAACCTATGTTGGATGCAAGGTAGAAGGGGGATAGGGGATGTTGAAAGAAAAGTAGAAGTGCTGATTTTTGTAAAATGTATTGAAACATTAAAAATATCACATAAAATGTTTGGAGAAAAATACTCCCCTGTAAAAAGGGGAGAGAATGTGAAATAAACATTTAAACATAAGTTCCAATATAAAAACTATTTTTGATTCTGCTAATGGTATACTAGGTAATTTGAAACAGTCTGTCTACTGAGGACAGTGGAAAAATCTGGTCAAAATATCTTTAAAAGTTCATTTAAAGTAACTGAAATGTTAACAAGATATGAGAATCACCAGGCCAGGGACAATAAAGGATTTGCACTTTAGGATATTTTTCTCCTGTGGATGATTCCTGATTTTGTGATGGGCAAACATAATAAACCTCAATAGCATTTTTGGCAGTGAGGTTAATAAGAGATAAACTGGGGTATAGGTTTGCCAAGTGGGAGTAAACCCTGGTGAGTTCATTTACATTGAGTTGAGATTCCAAATATTGCTGCATCAAAGGAGTAAGGGGAAACAACAGTCTTGCACATATAGACAAGTAAGCCAGTGGAATAGAATAGACAGCTTGGAAACAGACTAGTGTACAAGGACATTTGATTTATGGCAAAGGCGTAAAGGATCAGTCTTAACAAGTGATACTGAGAAAACTGGATATTCATAAGGGAAAAAATGCAGATCAGTTTGCTTCTTACCTCATACCATGTGCATGTGTGTGTGTATGCTCAGTCATGTCTGACTCTTTTGTGACCCCATAGACCGTAGCCCGCCAGACTCCTCTGTCCATGGAATTTTCCAGGCAACAATATTGGAGTGGGTTGCCATGTCCTCCTCCATAGACTCTTCCTGATTCGGGGATCAGGCTTACAACTCTTGCATCTCTTGCATTGACAGGCAGATTCTTTACCACTGCGCCACCTGGGAAGCCCTGTACCATATACAAAAATAAATTAAAGATGGATAAATTTAAATTTCAACATGAAAATTAAACCAAAATTCTAGAATATAAGATACTATTTTCATGAATTTGTGCTGGAAAATACTTAGGTAAAGTACAAAGCACTGTCCTTAATGGATGAGATTGATACACTTGCCTACATTAGAAACTAGTGTGGTAAATCAGGAGATATTAAATTGAAAAATCAAAATAAAGAATTGCAGAAAATATTTACAACACATATAATTGACAAAATGTCATAGCTATTACATAATGTGTCTTCATTTGGATTTATCCTGAAGTGGACCCTGACAAAAGGATTTGAATATACACAGTTTATTTGTGGTGTAATCCTAAGAAGCACTTGTAAGTATCTGAGGAAACGAAACAGGGAAGAGAGGCAGTACAGACACATTAATGAGCAGATTACTGCAGTTTTGCTCTACCTATATCACCATTCTTTCATCTGAGTCTTTGAATTTACAAAGTAGGAAGACTGAATAGAATTGCAGTGTCAGCAACTTATACTTCAGAATTCTGCCAATCCATCAAGTGCAAATAAAACATATGAGATATAGATAAAGAAGGAATAAAAGAAAAAAAACAGAAAAGCAGATATTTTTGCTTTGAAAATCAATTTTACTGGGTAAAGGTATCTGATTGAGGGCAGGAGGAGAAGAAGGCAACAGAGGATAAGATGATTGGATGGCATCACCAGCCAATGAACATGAGTTTGAGAAAACTCTGGGAGATAGTGGAGGACAGGGAAGCCTGGTGTGCTATAATCCATGGAGTTACAAAGAATTGAAAACAACTTAGTGACTGAACCACGGCACCAGGAGCAAAGATATCTTGGTTGCTTGTAGAGACAGTAGCTCTGAAAGGTGATGTGTAATCCATTTCCTTAAATTCACTTTTAATTATTAACCACACACATACCTTAGAACTACTAACCTACCTTAGAACTACTAACAATAACATTACTGTTGGACATCAAGCAAATTTAATGTCTGCCTCCAGATTTGGGGAAAAGTTTCTTCTGGACTTTATAGTTATTTTAAACTATTTTTGCTGTGAATGTTATGACTTGCTGCAGAATTGATGGTCCAAGGATATCTATTGGGAATGCTTGTTTATTGTCACCCCAGACATATTTTCTGCCATCTCGAAATGTTCCTAACAAGGGTTTTACATGGAGTCAAGTATCATAAAGAATGGTAGGTATTAAATGTTAGATAGTTAAAACACTGAGCATTAGAGAGCTGTAGGCCAGCAGGTATAGTAATAGACATAAACAGGGAGATTTTCTTTCTAATACGCTGTTATAAACATGTAGTCAAATAGCATGGGAGGTTACTGAGTGTTTTATTTTCCTTGTAGCAATTGCAGTCTTCCATTCTTGTGTGAAGCCACAAGAACACAGGGCTATTGCAGAGAATACTGCTGTGGGTGTCTGATGATCTGTGGTGTGACTCAAGCCCAAAGTCTAACATAAGTTTAGTTCATAGGCACAACCAGATTCCCATTAACATTGGCAAAAGGGACTTTGTGAATTATGTAGTGATTTCCAACCTGTTGAAAGAACTTTATAAAAGAAATTACTGAAAAAGTATCAGTTTGAGGTGCCGTTGTTTAAATGCCCCAAGGAACTGAATACTCTGCAGACATCACTACTGAAAAAATGTATTGTGAATGACTTTGAAGTGAGTCACGTATGTGTCTGTATCATTAGCCAATTAGGGGAAACTACTTCTTATGTGCCTGGGCACAGTGAATCTTAGTTAAAGAATGATGAGTCTACTGCAAAGATTAGCTGTTCCAAAGTAAATTTCCCAAGGGGCCTGTGAGCCTCAGCTGGAGCAACATGACAATCTCACTTTATTGTGAAATAATATCCTATTAATTGAGAACTGAAGCAAAAATAGGTGAACTGTAATCCAACCATCTCCAAGCTAAACATATTGAAGAAATCAGTAGCCTAAGTTGTCCAAAATACAACATTTGTTTTAAAAAATATTTTACTTTTAAAAAGTTGTCAGGAATTCAAGGCATGACCCATGAGCAGAATGCAGTGGGACACACATCAGAAGGTCTGATTTTCAGAGCAAAGTCTAGCCACAAGCTGACCAGTGACTCTGGCAAACTGTTTTTCTCTGATAAGCCTTAACTTTCAGCAGAAGTTTCATTGTGCCATGTAACTTTTAAGATCCTATCCACTTCTCAAATCCTATTAAAGTATATGATATGAAACTGCAATATTTGACTGATTTTACCTTCAGAAGCCCTATGTCGTGTGGTTCAACCTAAATTATTATGATCTTGAGAGGATTTATGGATACCTATAAAAATCTCCTTTGAGGCTCTTTGACATGGAACGTTGAATATTCTATCTTATGACTATAACCGAGCGAAAGCTGTTGTGTGCCTCTGGCATGGAGAGATAAACTCTTGACAGCAAAGCAGGGATTTATTGCAGGGTACCAAGCAAGGAAGACAAGCCTGGTCTTTGAGTTAATGCTTTTCAAAAGGGGATGAACATAGAGTCTGGGATTAATCGCCATCACGTGACGATTCTTAACTGTAGTTTCAGGAGTCGGGATGTCTATGGTTTATGGTGGTCCATGGAAGTCTGTGAGTTCTTGCCCTGGAGAAACCACATGAATTTTTCCTTTAATGATGCTATTGACAAGGGTGATTTTAGTCCTCTGACTCTGGTTGAGTAATGTTCAGTTAGCACGGGATTGAAGTCAGAGGTGACAAGAAAGGGAATAAAGTCTTGGATAGAGGAGTTAATCATAAAATCAGCAGGGGAACTCAGTTTTAAGGGCACTAAGCTTCATTTCCCAATCATGTGTTAATTTTCCTCGATCTTTGGGGGAAACAGGTGATGACCACTCTGGCTACTTCCTGCTGAAACAGGGCATAGTTCTGTCTCAGTTTGCCGCTTGGAAATTCTGTACCTCACATCACAAATATTCCTGAGTTCCAGGTTTGGGATCCGAGTTTTACACGATTAAGATTTCAGTCCCTTGGTACACTGTTTGGTGCAACAGCTAAAAGGACAGTCTGTAATCAGGTGCCCAATTAGAAGTAAGAAGAACAATGATAACCTGTGCTCTAATAAACCTTGGAAAATAGATTTTATTCTCTGGGGAATTCCAGAGACTTTTTTAACAAGCGTGCATCTGGTACTTCTGGGGAGAGTTGAGGTCAGGTAACCAGCTGCTTAGTTCTGTCTAAGTAAATTTTAACTTCTGATGTGATATTAATATATACATAATGGGGTGATTGGTCACAGCATATATGTCTCCTTTCTCTGCTGAAATCTAGTAAAAAGCAGTTTTATTGTCTAGTACTATTCTGGCCAAAAGAATGTAGTGCCTTCTGTGGGGAGGGTACGGCTTGAACTGTCTTTGTTATTACACCTGAAGCTAAAAATTTAATTGTTAGAAGAGGAGACCTTAGAACCATAAGGTGAGATTTGACGGCTGCTAGAAGCTATTTTTTTTTTCTAATGGTTGAGTGTGTCCTTGAGTCTGATACAGTTCAGAAAACTCAAGTTCTTAATAATACAGAAATATATCTGCAGCTGTGTCCACAATGGCCACCCGGCTCTATTTTGGATGCCTGAATCAGTTACTTTATCTTGATTTTTTGAATGCATCCTTTTTCTTAATGGTTAAAGCATATCTGCAATGCTTTTTTGACAGGCCACAGAATAAGTCATTTTGGTTATCATAAAGTTTAAGTCGGATGGTGTATAATCCAGAATGATTTCCTCATACCTCAAAATGTGAAAATTTCTTCTATCACTTCCTATTTTATTTGCCAGTCTTTCAATAGAAAGCATTGATGATGCCCTTTAATGTCAGTGTGGTCACCAAGGGTTCATGTTCCTTGGTGCTGGAACTCATATGTGTGTGTGTGTGTATGCTTAGTTATCCACTTTGGGGGAAAACTAATCAGACATAGTGAATAAGCTCTATGAGGTATGCTAATGGGGAGACATTTCATAGGCTATACAATTTATCAGACATAATCACTGGAGATGGTGATTGCAGCCATGAAATTAAAAGATGCTTACTCCTTGGAAGGAAAGTTACGACCAACCTACACAGCATATTAAAAAGCAGAGACATTACTTTTCCAACAAAGGTCCGTCTAGTCAAGGCTATGGTTTTTCCAGCGGTCATGTGTGGATGTGAGAGTTGGACTATAAAGAAAGCTGAGCGCCAAAGAATTGATGCTTTTGAACTGTGGTGTTGGAGAAGACTCTTGAGAATCCCTTGGACAGCAAGGAGATTGAACCAGTCCATCCTAAAGGAGATCAAACCTGGGTGTTCATTGGAAGGACTGGTGTTAAAGCTGAAACTCCAATACTTTGGCCACCTGATGCGAAGAGCTGACTCATTTGAAAAGACCCTGATGCTGGGAAAGATTGAGGGCAGGAGGAGAAGGGGACGACAGAGGATGAGAGGGTTGGATGGCATCACTGACTCGATGGACATGGGTTTGAGTGGACTCCGGGAGTTGGTGATGGACAGGGAGGCCTGGCGTGCTATGGTTCACGGGGTCACAAAGAGTCGGACAGGACTGAGTGACTGAAATGAACTGCACTGAACTGAATTGTCACACAAACATTGTACTTGTCCTTTTATCAGTAGACTTAAAGCAAGCAGTGATGCCTGAGTAGTTATACTCTGTAACTACTTCACTGGACAGTTTTTTCTCATCTTGAACATTGTGGACAACAGAATGGTTACAAGTAGACCAAAACTTTCTATTCTGATAGGGAGGTAAGCTTTTGTTAAATAATTCTATTGAATTAGTAGAATGATTCCTACAGTCTTGGTCCAAATTCCAGGATCAGTTGTCTACAGCTGCTGTCTTCTTATCCTGTGGGTGTTGCTTGGGGTCAGCAATTTTTTTTTTAATTGACCTGTTCAGTGCAGAGGCCCTTGTTAAGTGGGAAATGTGAATTCAAGAATCAATTTACTTCAGTTTTATTGAGCATGCCATAGTGAAGAGTACCTGATCAAGATCCTTCCATCTAGGATAAAGAGAGGGTCTTTTAAATGATGTCATTTTCAGTATGAATGACAACCTAGTTGTGGGTCATGGGGTATATGATCTTCATCCAAAGATTGATAAACCACAGAAGCAAACTTAGATTGTCCTTTTATTAATGTAACTTTATAATAATGCAACATAGCAATAAGGAGCATTACAGGAAGTAGGCAATAAATACAAGACCTCAGTAGATATAAAACCTCAAAAACAATTAGCACTAAAACTGAACTTCCACCGAAACGTAATCTTTTTCTAAGATTTGGTTTACTTACAAAAGGTTTATTATATCAAGTTGCTTTTAGCTTATTTTTATTGTACCTAGGTTTAGAAATCAAATAAGATCTTATATCTTCTGAATATTTGTCAGCAAGAAAAATAACTTTGGAGAGTTGGCTTTCAGCAACCTACATCCCAAACTTACTGTCATGATTAGGATTATGTGCTTAAGTTGCCTGGCCTTAATTTGTAAAGCCTCAGAAAACATCCAACAGTTTGAAATCCTGTAACTGTAAAACTAGGATTTCACTCATTTATTTTGTATGATTATTACGGAAAATAAGCAGCTTAGGTAGATTTATATTTATATATTCAACAAACATCAAGTATCTAATTTGAAGCAAACACTTTTATATGTTGGGGATCACAGTGGTGAATGAGGGAACATGTTTCTAATGTTCATGATGCTTGTATGCCAGAGGATGGAGCTAGATCGCAAACGAGAGAACACGGAAATATGCAAGACCACTATAGCCTGAATAAGTATAGGAAGAAAGTGAAGAGAGAGGACCTAGCAAAGGCCATATAGGATTGGGTGGACACAAACAAGAGACGTCTCACTGAGGAGGAGAAATTTAAGCTGGGGCCCGATGAAGGCTGATCAGTCATCTGTTGAGGAGTGAAAAGATAATTCTTTTCAAGCAGAGGTAATGATGAGAAGGAGAGGGCTTGTATCATTCAAGGAATAAAGGAATTCTGTGTGGCTAGAGTACCAAGAGTAAGGGGTAGAGAGAAATGTGCATATATTGAGGTGTGCTTTCAAGATAAGACTAGTGGATCTAGGTGAAAGGGACAAGTAATGGAGACTCACTCTGAATGGTACCAATCTCCAAGTAGAAGTCTTGAGCTAATGGACAATAATCAATACCCAAATCCAGTATCTTGCCTCCAATTCTGTCTATTCATTTCTGCCTGAACTTAGTTATACTTTTCTCCATGTGTGTTGCAATATTTTCTCCCTTGAGTAAAGCAGGAAAATGATTTTATTTTTCTCTATGAATGTTCTCTAGGAAAAAGTTCAGTTTATAAAACTGGAGATGTGGGTGCCACTTGAAAACATGCCTTCTTAAGACATTACTGGAAAAATACTATTCACTCTATGCTAATTAAAAATCCAGGTTACCATAGCCAAGCAGGTGCTTGGGTAGCTTTACCCAACGCATATTCCTTTACATTAATTTCAGTTCAGTTCAGTCGCTCAGTTGTGTCTGACTCTTTGTGACCCCATGGACTGCAGCATGCCAGGTTTTCCTGTCCATCAACAACTCCTGGAGTTTACTGAAACTCATGTTCACTAAGTCAGTGATGCCATCCAACCATCCCATCCTCTGTCATCCCCTTCTCCTCCTGCCTTCAATCTTTCCCAGCATCAGGGTCTTTTCCAATGAGTCAGTTCTTCGCATCAGGTGGCCAAAGTATTGGAGTTTCAGCTTCAGCATCAGTCCTTCCAATGAATATTCAAGACTGATTTCCTTTAGGATGGACTGGTTGGATCTCCTTGCAGTCCAAGGGACTCTCAAGAGTGTTCAGGAATTAACTTTTCATCACACTTAAGGCCTGTCTCCTTTGGCTTGATACATGTAAACAGTCAAATAACTATCATTCTCTAGTTCCATCCTTACCAAACCACTTTTGCAGTGTTTTTTGGTCTCCCATTTAGAATGGCTAATAAGAAAATAATGTTTTGGCTAGAGGATTATAGTGCCTTGTCCCCTGAGTAGTTTGTTCATAAAGGAATATATCGTATTTACTCATCTGCCTTAAGCTGGTTAACAAAGAGTCTGTCCCTGAGAGATGGACCTGTTTCTGTCTGCTTACAAAATATTTCTGTGTTTAGGAGGTTGGTGGATAACATGGCAGTGTCACAATGGTAATGAAGGTATTTAGAAGAAAATCAAATAACAATCATTTATAATACTCAATTATTTTTATTTAGTAACTCTGTTAAATTGAAAGAAAGGTATATATGTAAAAAATATATATACACATACATACATACATAATCACAGTCAGTCCTCATTATTCATGTATTTCACATTTGTAAATTCACCAACTCATTAAATTGATCTGTAATCCCAAATCAATACATGGGACAATGTTTCAGTCATTCCACCACCATGTGCAAAGGGACAAAAATTCCAAATTGTACCCATTTCCAATTGGAATTAAACAAAATAATGCTCTGCTTTCTTTTTTCAGCTCTAATATTGCAAACAAGTATCCTTCCATGATCTAGTTAGGATCATGATTTGCATTTTTGTA
Organism: Muntiacus reevesi; assembly: GCF_963930625.1. Classification (NCBI taxonomy): domain Eukaryota; kingdom Metazoa; phylum Chordata; class Mammalia; order Artiodactyla; family Cervidae; genus Muntiacus; species Muntiacus reevesi. Next base: position 35,243,142 of record NC_089262.1, on the reverse strand, counting down.
AAAGGAGAATACATATTAAGGTGTGATATGTTTAGGTGTGAGATGGTCTCCGTTAATGGAAGCTAAGCCCCTATTCCCACAAAATCAGAAACCACTGGGAAAGCCAGGTACTGCAGTAGATTTAGTATAGGTCTTAGCCAGGATCCCATCTTCATTTTCATGTGCAAGTGTCATTTTATTTTTTAAATTCTGTCATTGTTTGGCTTTGTACTTTATTCCTCTCATCCTATGCTTTCAGAACTGATCTAGCCAAATGTATCTGATTGCCTGCTGCTACCTCACATACCACAGGTTTTTTTTTCCTTTGGCTGCTGTGTTTAGCTTTTGTTATGCCCTCAACTTGAAATGGTTTGCTTCCTTAACATGCACAAACCTGAATTATTTTCTCTAATTCCCACTTTCCTGCCTCCAGACAGCTGTAATCTCTCACTTCCTTAAATACTTAACTAGTCTTTCTTCTCTGTGGCACTGTTGTGTTGTACATTTGATTTTGATGATTTGGTTACTTGTCCCACTCATTTTGTATTTTCCACCTTGCCTCACTCAATGCCTTGAACATGTTAAATTTATGTTTATAGAATAAAAGTATTTAGTTCAGTGGTTTTTAACTTTAAGTCACAAACCATGTATAGTTATGACTGATGAGTGTTGTATGGCAGAAACCAACATATTGTAAAGCTATTTTCCTCCAATTAAAAACAAATCTGATGAAAGTGTCTCAGCAAAAAAGAGCAAATTAAAGTTCTACTACATCTCCGGGTGTTTGCAGTTTCTCTCCCATCACTACTACCTCCCCAAGTCCATAAATGTAAAAAGCATGATTTATTTCAAAGTCTTCAGAATGACTATGTTGAAGCCCAGTGACTGTGTTGAAGTCCACAGAAGTCAAGTAACTTTTCCTTGGCTGATGGAAAAGGCTGGAGTGGAGCTGAAGTTTAATGATTTTCAGGCTGCTGCTGCTGCTGCTGCTAAGTCGCTTCAGTTGTGTCCGCCTCTGTGCGACCCCATAGATGGCAGCCCACCAGGCTCCTCTGTCCCTGGGATTCTGCAGGCAAGAGTACTGGAGTGGGTTGCCGTTCTCCAGATTTTCAGGCTAGAGGTCTCTTTCAATGTGGTTGCCTTGATCTGGACCATAAGAATATACTCTTATTGTCTCCAAATGAGGAGACAGGCACCTCACAGAGACAGGCACCTCAAGCACAGGCTGGTAGTATCCTGGTGGATATTTCTGATATCTGCAGGGAAGTAAGTGCTTAAAGAGTCAGATGGAAAACAGTGGACAGAGAAGCAGAAAATTCGTTAGAAACCCAGACTCACCCTTTACCATTTATGGATCTCTAGTTCAGCCAAATGTTCTGGGAAATCAAGAGGCTAATAACTGCAGGGAATCTACATGTGTTCCTGGTTCTGCATGTTCTACATGTGGAGGCCCATGATCAAATAATCATTCAGCTGGTTTTATCCTGAGGAGGAAGTTGAGTAGAGTCTCAAAATCTTGGAGGCAGAGTCTTGAATGCTTTTTGTGTCACAAGGGCTGATTCATTTCTGATTTCTTTGGAGGAACCTCTTAAACTCTGTTAAAACCTGATTCCTGTGTAGAAATATGATAAAGATCAGTTCTCTGGAAACATTTATGTTGCAAGATGCTCTGAGACTTTATTTCTAAAGCTGGACTGTTTTGCAGTTCTTAAGCCAGTAGCAAGACTGAATTCACTATTCTGCTTTAACTGGTTTATCAGGTGACCCTTGATTCCCACCATCACCAGTTCTAAGAGACAGATCAGAAACTTGTTTTCCTTTTCAGACTTTGAACTGAAGACATGGCTTAAGCTTTCTCAAGAAACTGCAGTTCTGTTGTCTCACCCATTTGAGTGGTTTCCAGATTACTGACTCACAAAAATAGCAAGATAATAATTTTTCATTGGGGGAAATTTATTATGCAACAACACATGACTAATACAATAATGTATACCCACACCTTCATACTTAAACAAGAGGTTCTGGGTTGTTGGTCTTGCAAAGCTCTTTCACCTTAGTGAACTCTTCTAAGAATACCAGGAGTCAGGAATCATTGGGGCCATTTTTGAAGCTGACTGCCAGAGGAGTGTAGATCAGGAAGCAAAAACAAAGCCTTTGCTTTAGGTCTTAATGTCTCATCTAAAGGGCCATGCTCTCTGCAAGAAATAGCCTTTACCAGTTTACCTTAAACTAAAAGCAGCAGTCCTTGAGAAGACACTTGAACTCTTAAGACAAACAGACTGCCACTAGCTACACAAGTTCTTTGTCACATGCCGAATTCAGGGCCGTTCTTTAACTGAAATTCACATGTGCAATGCAAACACTGTCCTAAACATGGATTGGCAGATTGTTCTGTAGCCTGCTCTTTAGAAAGTGTAAGACTTGAAGCAGTGTTCCAAAGTATTGCAGAAGATGTTTCATTATGGCCATGCAAAGAAGACATAGTCATTTGAAATGATGCTTTTCTCTTATAGCAAAAGTATCAGCTTACAAAAGAGAGAAGTTAAAACGGTATGCATATGCCATTAACATTTACATTTGAAAGTGATATCAAAGTTCATCTAACCTAATATAACTTAAAAAATTATTTAATTTTTAAATTTTTTTTAAATTGTTAATTGATATGCAGTAAAATTATATCTTTGTGATATACAGTTTCAGGGATTTTGACAATTGTATATAACCATGTATCCGCCACCATAGTTGTGGTATAGAACAGTTTCATCATTTCAAAAATTACCTTTTGCTGCCTCTTTATAGTTAACATTTTGGCTATCCTCTAAACCCTGGCAGCCATTGATCTTTTTGTATCCCTGTAGTTTTGTCTTTCCCAGAATGTCACATAAATAAAATTACAAGATATGCAAACCAGTTCCCACAGGATAACTGGTTTCTTCTACTTTGCAAAACACATTTGAGATTCTCCCATTTATTTACTAAATCAGTAATTTGCTCCTTTTTGTTACTGAATAGTGTTTTGTTTTATGGATGTACTATAAGTACATCTGGTTGAAGAACATCTGGGTGTTTCTAATTTTTGATGATTTTAATGAAACAGCTGTAAATATTTGTGAACAGATATTGTGTGAAGGTAAGGTTTTATGAAGTGGGCTGGCTGAGTCAGTGCTAAGTGTTTGTTTAACTTTATAATAAGTTGCTGTTGTCCCAAGTGGCTGTATCATTGTTCATTCCTTAAGTGGTGCATGAGAGTTCCAGTTGCTTCTTATCCTCATTATCACTTGTTTTTGTCAAGTGATTTTTTTAGTCATTCTAATACATATGATGTCTCATTGTGGTTTTAATTTACATTTAATTTGCATTTTCTAGTGATTAATGATGCTGAACATCTTCCTAAGTGTATATTGGGCCATTCCAATACCTGTGTAGATCTTTTGCCTACTCTCTTTTTGGGTTGTTTGTTTCCTTGATGAACTTGAGCATTCTTTGAGTATTCTGGATTTAAGAACTTTGTCAGAAATGTGATTGCAAATTATTTTTTCCTGGTGTGTGACCTGTCTTTTCATTCTCTTAATATTACCTTTTGTGGAGCAAACATTTTTTGGTAAAGCTTAATTTATTAAATTTTTAATAGATTGTGCTTTAACTTTATTTTTAAAATGTTTGTATAACCAAAAGTCACAAAGAAATTTTCCTATGTTTTTATCTAGAAGTCACGTGATTTTATGATTTTAGATTTAGTATAGCCCATTTAGAGTTTATTTGTGTAAAAAGTGTGAGATGGAAGACAAGGCTTAACCTCACTTTACAAATGAATAAGCTAAGGAGTGGTCTTCAGAAAAAAAAAAATATTGACTTGCTAAAATTACAAGATTTTTACTAGTAGTACCAGGCTGGTACTACTGACCCCCACTGGTCTCCTGACCCCCACTGCATCTCATTGTCACTCAAGTAATTTTTAGTTTGACTTGTCCCTAATTTTGTTCCTGTTCTCTTTCTGAGTTACAAAATATTGCTTCTGTCCAGAGCTTTGGGAAACATGTTTTTATCATTTGTACTAAAGGCAGAGATGAATAGTTGTTGGCCAAATGTTGGAGGCCTATATATTGTGTCAAAACCACTCTTTGTTGATCAGATATTGCCATAATAATGCTGCATAACAAACCGATTTTTAAAAAAATTGTGCCTTATAGTGTTTTTTCTTTCTTTCTTTTTTCTTTTTTTGAGTGCTTAAACAACAGACATTTATTTCTCACAGCTTTGGAAATGAGAAGGACAAAATCAAAGAGTCAGCATAGTAGGCTTCATCCAGAGGTGTCTCTTCTTGATTTGCAGGCAACTAACACCTCCAGAATCTATGGGTCAGCTGGAGTTCACTCATCTAGACTTTGTTCAGGTAGGCAGCTTGGCTTTAGGCTGCAGGTTGGATGGATCTATTTCAGGCTGTGGGGTGAGTTTTTCAGAGAAAAAGTCAATTCTGACTGCATGTTGGAAACTGTTTCTTTGACTTGCTTTCTCTTGTGAAAGTGTTAGTCTCTCAGTTGTGTCCTACTCTTTGCAACCCATGGACTATAGTCTGTCAGGCTCCTTGTCTGTGGGATTCTCCAGGTAAGAATACTGAAGAGGGTTGCCATTTCCTTTTCCAGGGGTTCTACCCAACCCAAGGATTGAACCCAGGTCTCCTGCGTTGCAGATGGATTCTTTACCATTGGAACGCAATACCTGAGAAAAGAAAAAGCTAAACGCAAAGGAGAAAAGGAAAGATATACCCATTTGAATGCAGAGTTCCAAAGAATAGCAAGGAGAGATAAGAAAGCCTTCCTCAGTGATCAGTGCAGAGAAATAGAGGAAAACAATAGAATGGGAAAGACTAGAGATCTCTTCAAAAAAATGATACCAAGGGAACATTTCATGCAAAGATGGGCATAATAAAGGGCAGAAATGGTATGGACCTAACAGAAGCAGAAGATATTAAGAAGAGGTGGCAAGAATACACAGAAAAACTATACAAAAAAGATTTTCATGACTCAGATAACCACAATGGTGTGATCACTCACCTAGAGCCAGACATCCTGGAATGCAAAGTCAAGTGGGCTTTAGAAAGCATCACTACGAATAAAGGTAGTAGAGGTGATGGAATTCCAGTTGAGCTATTTCAGATCCTAAAAGATGATCCTGTGAAAGTGCTGCACTCAATATGCCAACAAATATGGAAAACTCAGCAGTGGCCGCAGGACTGGAGAAGGTCAGTTTTCATTTCAATCCCAAATAAAGGCAATGTCAAAGAATGTTCAAACTACTGCGCAGTTGCACTCATCTCACATGCTAGCAAAGTGATGCTCAAAATTCTCCAAGCCAGGCTTCAACAGTATGTGAACTGTGAACTTCCAGATGTTCAAGTTGGATTTAGAAAAGGTAGAGGAACCAGAGATCAAATTGCCAACATCTGTTGGATTATTGAAAAAGCAAGAGAGTTCCAGAAAAACATCTATTTCTGTTTTATTGACTACATCAGAGCCTTTGACTGTGTGGATCACAATAAACATGGAAAATTCTTCTAGAGATGGGAATATCAGACCACCTGACCTGCCTCCTGAGAAATCTGTATGCAGAAGCAACATTTCAAGAAGAAACAGTTAGAACTGGACATAGAACAGCAGACTGGTTCCAAATAGGGAAAGGAGTACATCAAGGCTGTATATTGTCACCCTGCTTATTTAATTTATATGCAGAGTACATTATGCAAAACGCTGGGCTGGAGGAAGCTCAAGCTGGAATCAAGATTGCCAGGAGGAATATCAACAACCTCAGATATGCAGATGACAGCACCCTTATGGCAGAAAGTGAAGAAGTAATGAATCTCTTGATGAAAGAGAAAGAGAACTCAACATACAGAAAACTAAGATCATGGCATCCAGTCCCATCACTTCATGGCAAATAGATGGGGAAAGAATGGAAACAGTGACATTGTTTGTTTATTTTTCATTTTTTGGGCTCCAAAATCACTGCAGATGGTGACTGCAGCCATGAAATTAAAAGACTCTTGCTCCTTGGAAGAAAAGCTATGACCAACCTAGACAGCATTTTAAAAAACAGAGACATTACTTGCCAACAAAGGCCCATCTAGTCAAAGCTATGGTTTTTCCAGTGGTCATGTATGGATGTGAGAGTTGGACTGTAAAGAAAGCTGAGCACCAAAAATTGATGCTTTTGAACTGTGGTGTTGGAGAAGACTCTTGAGAGTCCTTTGGACTGCAAGGAGATCCAACCAGTCCATCCTAAAGGAGATCAGTCCTGGGTGTTCATTGGAAGGAGTGATGCTGAAGCTGAAACTCTAATACTTTGGCCACTTGATGTGAAGAACTGACTCATTTGAAACGACCCCGATGCTGAGAAAGAGTGAAGGCAGGAGGAGAAGGAGATGACAGAGGATGAAATGGTTGGATGGCATCACCGACTTGATGGACATGAGTTTGAGTAAGCTCCGGGAGTTCGTGATGGACAGGGAAGCCTGGCATGCTGCAGTCCATGGGGTCACAAAGAGGCAGACACAACTGAGCAACTGCACCGAAGCAGACCTGTTGAGGCAGTTTATGTAGAAACTGAATCCTGAAGCCATTGATTTCTGAGAACCATTGTCATGCTTGTATGGGACTTTCACAGGCTGCCTGACACTCTTTTAGGTGCTTCAAAATGTATATCATTTTGGTTTGAAATCATTACTTCTTTGGGGTAGTTTTTAGTGTTCTCAGAGCAGATAAAGATGCTGTTTAATAATACAAATTAAATGTAAGTAGAAGACAATAGAATGTAGAACCAGAAACAGTTTAAACTACTACCCTCACTTCAAAGATCAGAAATCTGAGGTCGAGAAAGATTAAATAATTTTTTGAAGAAAAGAAGAAGTTGGTGACCTATTTAGGTCTAGAATCCAGAATTTTTCATATTCATGGTCAAAAGTTGAAAAGAGTACTCACAATCAGAATGTATTGAAGGAGAGGCATTTCCACAGTTGTTTTTCCAATTGGAATTAACTTTATTGCAGCTGAGAGAAGCTATCTACACTGGAAGAGGATTTCATGTTGTGTGAAAGTGGAAAGAATCTGATCTGAATGTTGAGACCTATTTGAAGAAGTCACAGAGTCAGTCACTGAATGAGCATTTTATTATCTTAGTCATACTTTTGTCTGATGGCTAAACTTTATCCATGGGATGCAACTTACAGAAACATCACCTTTTATCACAGCAATGACAGAAAGAAGTTGTGATTTTTTTCAGTGTTTTGTTACAGGAGGCAGACATATTGTTCTAGCCATATTGCATTCTGGTTTATAGCATGCTTGCTGTTGGCCTAGGGTGCTACTGATTTCTTTATCATATTACCAACACGTAGGTCCTTCTTTCTCCCATTTCCATTAACTATGGGCCCTACGTGAAGGACTAGAGGAAAAATATTTAGAGTAACTTCATTCTAAGAAAGGTACTGAGCTACCCTTCTTTAGCTGAGTTGTATTTCATTCTGAATAACTCCAATCCAAGCAGAAGATTACAAATAAAATAAGAACTGATATCCTCAAGGTGGAAGATCAAAAGCATTATATGCTCCACACAGTTCTGGGGCCTCTATAGTTTTATCAATATATCTTGATGAGTAACTCATTCAGTCTTGTAGTTGACCATTCACAATCTGCTTTTTTAAAAGAAGATTGTTTTTAATTGGAGAATAATTGCTTTACAATGTTGTGTTGGTTTCTGCTGAACAACAGCATGAATCAGTGATAACTATACTTATATCCCCTCCCTCCTAGCCCTCTTTCCCACCCCCAACCCCTCCCATTTCACCCCTCTAATAGCATAAGGAGCTCAGCCTGGTTCTCTGTCACAATCTGTTTTTCAACAAGCACCAGTTCTTCAGATCACATTTTCATTGCTCCATTTTTCGAAAGAGAGAAACTGTGAGGGAATCTATGAACGTGCATGTGAATTAGTTCTTTTCGCTTAGCATGTTTCTTAACATTTCCTCTGATGTTCTTCTTAAATTAGAAATCAGGAACTTATGTCAACTAAAAAAGATGCACAACTTGAGAGTTGCAAGTTAAATTTTATTTGGGGTAAAATAAGGACTGCAGCCTGAGAGGCAGCATCTCAAATAGCTCTCAGAGACTGCTCCAAAGCGGCAGTGAGGGAAGGTCAATATATAAGGTTTTGGTGAAGGGGGAGTTCAATACCCTTAAGCACTAATTTTACAAAAGGTTTTTTTTGTTGTTGTTGTTGTTAGTCATGAGGTTCTGATGTCACCATAAAGGGACTTAGTGCTTCTCTAGATATCAGGAGATGCAAGGATTGAGATCATAAAATCTATTCCTAATAATGTCCAATTTTCTAAAGACCTGTCCCACCAGATTCCCAGGAGCACAGAGTGCTTCAGTCCACCTCAGGGATTGCTGAGGGTCAACAGCTATAGCAGCACAGGGTTCAACCTCCATAGAGGCAGATGGCAAATGCCTTTGATGTTCAGTAGTTGACAATGCTCTTGGAAAGTGCCAATTTGTAGTTGACACTTAGTTTTCTCCTTTATTCATCTGATGTAAAAATTATAACATATATTGAAGTCAGAGAGCTTGTTCAAACTCATATCCATTGTAGTCGGTGATGCCATCCAACCATCTCATCCTCTGTTGTCCCCTTCTTCTCCTGCCTCAGTCTTTCCCAGCATCAGGGTCTCCTCCAATGAGTCAGTTCTTTGCATCAGGCCAAAGTATTGGAGATTCAGCTTCAGCATCAGTCCTTCCAATAAATATTCAGGACCCATTTCCTTTAGGATGAACTGGTTGGATCTCCTTGCAGTCCCTGGGACTCTCAAGAGTCTTCTCCAATACCACAGTTCAAAAGCATCAATTCTTCAGTGCTCAATTTTATTTATAGTCCAATTCTCACATCCATACATGACTACTGGAAAGTTCATAGCTTTGACTAGATGGACCTTTGTTGGCAAAGTAATGTCTCTGCTTATTAATATGCTGTCTAGGTTGGTCATAGCTTTTCTTCCATGGAACAAGCATCTTTGCTTTAGCCAAACTGAGAGTTTAATCAAAATTTAACTTGGTAAATCAACAAAGGCTTCTAGATGTGGATTTTAAATAATTTCCCAGAATACCAGACAGATAGGGAATTGTGAGAATATAAAGAACTAGGATGAGAGCCCCAACAAAAATACACATACATATGAAACAAAACACAAGGAAATAGAGTGATTAGGATTTTCAACAAAAGAATTATTTTACTAACAGTGAAGTTCCCATTCTTCAATTTTATACTGTCTTTAACTGTCTTAATAATAGCATCTAAATGTCATGTTGGTTAAGCTGAAATAAACACAAAGTTGTTTGGGAACACGTGAGTATAAACCGCAGGATGATTCATTTATATTTACATATGGGATTTCACTCATCACAGCAGGGTTTTGGGATTTACCAGAAATGTTTGGATGTTTTATAGTTTTTGGCTACTGTAATTTAAAAAAAAAAGTGTTTCTGCCTTTAGCAAAGGATGGGCACTGTCTACATGTTTCTTTGAAAAAGTACTAACTCAATCATCATTGCAATGATGATCTACTCCACTAAAGGAAACATATCTTGAATTCTAGTAAGATAAGCAACATGTAGTTTTGCAGAATTAGAATGCCAACAGGAAAGTTAGCCGGCATTTCCTATACTGAAGCGGTTGATTTAGGACTCTAAAGGTTAAGGTAGAGATCATTTCCTCCTCAATGGTATCTTCCTGACCCAGGGATTGAACCTGTGGCTTCTGCATTGGCAGGCAGATTCTTTATTGCTGAGCCACCAGGGAAGCCCCCAAATAAATTAAACTTGAATTCAAATATCTTTACTCAAAAGTCAACCTAAAAGGCAATATATACCCAAAGAGATCTAGGAAAATTATTGCACTGTCCCATTTGAGACCTATGGTTAGTAAATGCAGTTCCAAAAGTCACAAAGTTCAGGCAATAGCATGGTGTTTAACACTGGAATGAACACCACCAGAGTATCTCAGAGCCACAAAATACATCAGGGAGTCTGTTCAGAGCTAATAACATTACTCTAAGTTCTTTTCAGCTAATGCAATTTATCAGCTTCTCTTTATCTGTCATGGAATATAAATAGGAACTACTAACCTAGGGACTTAGTTTTCCATTTTCTGAAAGCACAAAAGAGAACTTAACAGAAGTGACACTGTTCTTCAGATGGAGTGAAGAGGAGAAACTGGCTTCTGCGAAGTCCCAGTGCTGCAGACCTTGTCTTAGCCCCATTCTCTGCTTCCTGAGTCAGATTTTCTGGGAGAGTGGGGGACCGTAGGCAGTTCAGGCTCCCTGGCCAACATGTGGACAGAAGAAATCTGTTTGAGGGGAAGGATGGTGGGAAGCAGCAATGCCTAGATCTACCTCAGAGTTTAATGGTCCACTGTTAGGAGCTAGGATTTTTCTTTTCCAAATTCTGTGATAGTACTATATGATAAAACATTTTGCCATGATGGAAGAAATATTCTTCGGCAGCACTGTTCAGTAGGGTAGTCACTAGTTACATGTGGCTATTGAGCACTTGAAATGTGTGACTGAGGAAATGAATTTTTAATTATATTTAATTTTAATTAACTAATAAAATTTAAATGTCCATATTTGGCTAATGCTTACCATATTGAAACATACAGAATTTTTATATCATTTGACATCCATATGATACTGACTGAAACTTACTATGATGGAGGCTGAAACATTGTTCTCTGTATTAAAAACACTAGTGAGATAACAAGATTCATAAAATGACTTGGGCATTGATATAAAAAGAGTATTTATTTGGGGAGCAAAGCCTTACCAAATAAAGACATCTCCAAGAACAGATCTCAAACATTAGTTCATTAATTTCATATTTATTGAGAGGTCATTAAGCGGGATGCAGTTGATTATGTGTTAGGAAAACAAAGATGAATACATTATGCTTTTAGTAAGCTCACAATCTAGTGATGAAGAGACAGATGAGATATTTAAAATATAATATGATAAATACTAGAATGGAGGAATGAACTATAGCTAAGGCATCATCACTGACTTTTATGAGCCAGGGTGTTCAAATCACCTTTTGTTTAATTGTTAGGGTTTCTGACATACGGTATTATAATGCAGGGTGTTAGGTACTATGAGTGATGAATGAGAATATCTCTCCCTTAAGAAATTTTAGTCTAGTTTTTTTTTTTTTTTTTTTTACTAACTACACAGTTGTCTCCTCCCAAATATAGGGAAGTCTTAGATTTTGAAAATAGCAGTACTGTATAAGGTGCTTGCATTTCCTAGTTCTAAGTAAAACTGGTTCTGGTTATTGGGTCCTCTGTGATTGACATACATTCTTAAAGAAAGTTTGCTGTTGCTCCAGGTCAAGGTTTGTTTGGTTCATCACCCATGGAGTGAGCTCTGTGTTAGGTCTTATGTACTGTTTCCTGACCTGTTCGTGAAGTGTCCAGCAAGACACAGGAGTGAGGATGTGTAAGACAGGGTGAGCACAATGAATCTGGTGCTTTGGTGGTCCAAGACCCATGCCCTCACTCACAGGTACGGGTGAGGCATGCAGGTGTGGGTCACCACCGCAGGATGACAATCTAAGCTCAGGGATCAGTCCACTCGTCTGCCCAGAGTCTTCTCTGAAGCAGTCCTTAGTGTCCTTAGGAACTTCTCTTCAAGAACAGTAGACAGAAAACAGTGTCTAAATGTCCTGGAGCCAATCCACAGATGGACATTTCTGAGAAATATCGTGTTCACTTCTTCAAGGTCCTGGAACATTTTCTAAAAATCAAAACCAAAAAAAAAAAAAAGAATATAACTACCTGAAACACAAAAGCCAAACAAAACCACAGAGGACTCCCACTTCTTATCGCAGTAGCCTTGACAACACATCCTTATCTTGATTTCTCTTCTTTCCATCTCTCTCTCTCTCCATGATTCCTCAACCCTGCTTTTTCCTTTTTGAGATGACCTCACAAACAATCAGGACCCAAGTCCTTTTCTGTGAGTTGAGTAGGTTGGCAGTTAATCCCTGGTTAGCAGTTATGTTTCTGTGTGTGTGTGTGTGTGTGTGTGTGTGTGTGTGTGTGTGTGTGTGTGTGTGTGTGATCTATGCTTAGAATGACTTGTTAAAATAAATGAGCTGTGAATCCCAAAATATATCCTGAATTCTTTCATTTCTCAGTGTCCTCGAGTGTTCACTGTTCTTTCCCAGGTCCATCACAGTTTTTAAAGAGCAAAATCTCCCTCATTGTATATACCCTCTGTCTGCATTGATAGCGTTTGATACCTTATCAGGCTTGTCTTTGGAAACCAGTTAATGTGATTCATCATGATTTTATCCATTCATAAGAAGATCAGGCCAAAAAGGAAAACAGCAAAAACTCACCTTTGTGGCACCTTTTATACTTGCATAAAATGTTTTCATTCTTTCATTTTGAAAGACATAACAGTTCTCTCTTTCATGCTCTCTCTTTCTCTTTTTCTTACTTTCTTTTTTGGAGACTGTTATTCTGGCATTTTGGTATTGTTGCTGCTTTCCAGCAATTATAATAATAATCTCTTTTCTTTAAAAATTTTTAGTGACTTCCACAGAGATAGGTGAGCATGTTTGCACTTACTGGTGGCGCCTGCAGGCCAGGCTTTAGAAACTGACATGGCCTCTCTTTTTCTCCATTAGTGTTCCATTTGCTTTCCAACAAGTGAGCATATTAAGTAAGGCTGATGTGACTCTCGCCTTCTGAGGAGGATACCAAAATATGGTCTGTTACGTTTTTCTGCCTTTTATGTTCAGTAGCTCAATAATTTGTTTACTTCTACGGAACTTGAAATTTGAATTTCAAAATAAATTTTTCTTGGTCAACATCAAGAGTTATTACTGAGATAAAAATGATGAGAGTAGCATAAAGTCTGGACCATCCACAAAGCATAAAATATGTGTACTTCAAACAGCAAATAATCCACACACCTTTGTTTCCTCTTCAAAAGTTGTACTTTACTGAAATGCTTCATATACGGCCATTTGTAAATTGGCTTTTAACCAATTCTTTTAATCATGTTCAATGTTTTTCCCATGAAAACTAAAGAATTGATTTTATGACTTATTTTCCCCATTCTTTTATGTGTTTTAATATGCAGAAATCCTATGGCTTAAAAAATGGGCATAGTGAAAAACTGCACTTAAGGAAGTGGCTTGCCAATTTTATAACTATGCAGATATGATTTAAGTGTTAAGTCCTGACCTTGATACTAATTTCAGAGAAAGAAAATGATGTGTAAGACTCAAACTAAATGACTGCTTAAAGAAATACATCAAGAACTCTTTCTTAGTAAAACTTTCTGAGACGGAATCAAAGAAAAGAAGAAAGATGTGTCTATATTCATTTATTGGAAACTGTTTTTCAGGTTATGAGATAACATGATATAAATGATGTAAGTGTTCCTGAAATTCTGAAATCCCATCAGCAGAGATAATAACCTTTAAGTATTTTATTTACACAGCATTAGGACATTTAATATTTTTATGTGCTGTCATTTTTGCTTAACATTAGATATAGCATAAACTTTTCATGCTATTATTCCTATCATGTAGAACTTAAATATTATATTCTTTAGAAATAGCAATATTTTTAAATATGCTATTATTTCTATTACATGGTCCTTTAAAAAATCACTTTTTATATCTGCATAATGCTCCATGTTATGGTTCTGTCACATTTCCTTATGTCCTTCCCTGAATAAACATTCAGATAACTTCGTCTTTCCTTCCTTCCATTTTTTAAAATTAGTAATTCCATTGCATTACATACATAATTTTAATTGTGACACATTTTTACATAAATGTTTGCATCTCAAATTGCATCATTAGGAAAGATTTCTGGTAGTGGCCTTCAGGAGACAGAGGGCAGAACTTCTCATGGTAGTTGATGTAACAAGGTGAAATAACTCCAGAGACCTATTAGAGCTCATGCCACTGCAGCTTCACCAGTATTTCATTATAATCTTTGCTAATGTTATAGCATTGCCAACTTGTTAGGGTACTCCCTTAATCATTGGGCGATTTGGATCTCTTTGATTATTAAGGAGGTTTACAATAGTTTTCATATTTCTTATGTCTTCAGGTTTCTGTTTCTGTAATTTTTTATTTATCCTTTCAGTCCATTTATCTGTGAGACTCTTAATACACCACTTACTGATTCAAAGCTCTGTTACAGTTCTAAGGGAACTGGTAAAACATTTTAATCATGTGTCATAATTTCTCATTCTGATTATAGTTTTTTTATTCCTTATTGCTATGAGTGATATTTTATGTTATAGCCCCTTTTATACCTAGGGTGTTTTGATACTCCCTAATTGAGAAGAAATCAGCAATTTCTAGTTACGTTAAAAGAATTACAACGGCCTGGGCTTACTAACTGTAGTAGCATTAAACGGAATAGACAACTACACACAGGGTGGGGGTAAGGCAAATTCTAGGTCTTCTAAATCACGTCTGTTCATTTATTGTAGCAGATTCTAAGAAACTTAAGCAGATCCCGCAGTTCATGAAAGTAAACTATAATATCAGGGATGACTAGGTCAAGCAAGTACTGCTTTAGTATAGAGACTGACTCATCAGTTCCAAATCTGTATCTTATCTTTTTAAACTAAGAAAATATGATCACTACTTTTTTCATTTATTCAAACTGTTTTGAGTGCTTTGGATACAAAGTCTATTAGGAACTCTCCAAAAAGTGCTGGTTTTGAGAACTGGTTTGAGCTGTAAGTGTATCTGTTATATTAGTTATCAGATGCTGTGTAAATCACTATCCAAAACTTAGCAGCTTGGAATAAAAACATTATCTCATAGTTTCATGGAGCAGGAATCTTAATATGGCGTACATAGCTGGTTGCTGTAAGGCCTGTCATGTGGTTGCAGTCAGCTGCTGACCAAGTCTAGAGTCATTTCTAATCAGTTGAAGGGGGATCTTATTCCAGAGTCACTCACATAGACCTCTTGACAGACATGATTCATGAAATAGCAACTGCTTCCTACAGGAGAAGCTGTCCAAGAGAAAAAAGAGAGAGCACCAACCTCTGGGATCTCATGCCTGATGATCTGAGATGGAGCTGATGTAATAAAAATAGAAATAGAGTGCACAATAAATGTCATCACTTGAATGATCCTGAAACCATTCCCCTATCCCAGTGTGTGGAAAAATTGTCCTCCACAAAGCCAGTCCCTGGTGCCAAAATGGTTGGGGACCGCCAAAGAAGCTGTGGTCTTTTATAACCTAATTATTGGAGATCCCCATGTGTGTGCTATATTCTATTCATTAGTAGCTAGTCAGTCATTCCAGCTAAATTAAAAAGCATGAAAGTGAGGTGGTGGGAATTATTGTGGGAGGTCATCTGAGTGGTTGCTCATCTTATCTAAATTGAACTCCATCTACAGATTGATTCACATACACAGTAATAATTACCTAAAATAATGTGATTTATACTTTATAAGTTTCTCATAAAATTTGATAAACTGTTTTGTTGTTAAATTGTTTGCATAGATTTGGGCCATTTAGATCTCATCACTCTATATTAAATTACATTTGGCCTTGCTAAATGGAGAACATTTCTTGAGATACTTGGTAACTTTTGTGACTAAACACAGTGGAGAAACAATCCAAAATCACTTAGACTTCAGGTTTATTATCTCTTTTCCTGTTAGAGGGGACTTGAATAACAGGATTCGGAGTTTGTAATAAAATGTCCCGTAGAAAGTCATGAGCTACAATGTGTTTATTTTTGTGAAAATAATAGCCACTTAGGCAAATTCAAGATGTATGTTCTTTTCATAGCCTTTTTAATTAAAAACAAGTGTCAAAACAGCTGGCTTGAAGGTTGGAGAAGGAGGAGGGTAGAGGGGCAGGCGAGTTAAAATACCTTAGTGGGGCAGTGATGCAGATGTGTTTCTGGGAGATGGTGGGACTGCTCACAGGAACACAGGGAAACAAGGTAAAGACTCATCACTTTGAGAACTGGCTAATGGTTTTATTACCTAGTTTGATTGGGTTTGACGGGGGAACAGCAGGAATTCAGGAAGTCTTCTGGGAGTTTAGACACTTTGAGAAACTCCAAATGGGAATTGTATGGAGCCTTCTGAGGATGAAAGATAGTGTGTGATAGGCTGAATAATGGTCCACAGAAGATGTTCATGCCCAAATCACTTGGAACCTGTGAATATGTTACTTTACATAGCAAAGGAGACTTTGCAGATTTAATGAAAGTTACAGACCTAAAAATAGAATTGTTTTGAATTTTTTCAGGTGAGGCTAATCTGAAATCCTTAAAAACACAGCACTTTCTTTTATGGAGTTGGAAAGAGATAGGACAGAAAAGGAAATCAGAGCGCTTCCAAGCCTGAGAAGGACTCGGTGTGCTCTTGCTTGTTTTGAGAGGTAGGGCCCCATGTGGGAGGATTAGAAAGAGGCCTCCAAGAGCTGAGGGAAGCCCCCAGCTGACAGGCAGCAAGGAAACAGGACTTCAGTCCTACAATTGGAAAGAACTGGGTTCTACCAACAACCTCTGTGGGCTTGGAAGCAGGTTCTTCTCCTGATGGCCCAGTAAAGGACAACCCCCCTGTTGACATGTTGCTTTTAGTCTGGTGAGGCCACTGTGCTTGAATTCTGCAGATCTGTGAGATAGTTAAGTGGATGGCTTTTAAGCTGCTACATTTGAGACAAATTATTATGACAACAACAGAAAACTAGAGTGAGAAGGGCAAATACCTTGAAGTTTTTCAAGAGTGGTCAGGAGCAAAGCAGATAGCGCTAGTGGTAAAGAATCCACCTGCTGGTGCAGGAGATGCAAGAGATGAGGGTTCCATCCCTGGGCTGGGAAGATTCTCTAGAGGAGGAAATGGCAACTCATTCCAGTATCCTTGACTGGAAAATTCCATGGACAGGGGAGCCTGGTGGGCTACAGTTCATGGGGTCGTAAAGAGTCGGACCTGACTGAGTGACAGCATACCCAGCACAGGAGCAAAGCACCTGTTTAAGGGTGGCAGGTGGAATTCTCCTTAGGGTAGCAGAGTCTGAGGGAAGGAGGGAATCTAAGGTGTTTACAAGTCTCCATCTACCTAAGGATTTCAGTGCGCATAGCAAAGAATGTTAGAGATAGGCACATAAGGAACGGCCTCATCCACCAGGCAGTGAGAGGCCACTTTTCTGAAATGAGCAGGTTGCTCATGGAGACTAGTTTATATTGGCCTTTTGCTTTCTCATTGATTTGGGAGAGTTTCAGCCCAGCCCAGCCCTCAGGCCCCTATAAGGATATTGTGTAAAGTGATTGGCCTCCAACTAATAAAATAATATTAAAAAAAAAAAAAAAAAAAAAAAAAAAGAAAAAGGATATTGAGAGCCCCTGGGAAGAGATGAGATGAAGAAAGAGTTGACATTTAGATAATACAAGAGGGTAGGAATAGGAGACAATTAACAGAACAAGAATAAACTTCATCAATTAACACCCATAAAAGTAGGGTCAGAGCATGAAAACAGACTCATCAGAGGGGTACAAATCATGAGAGAAGCAGAAAACATTCAAGGAAATAAAGTAAAAACCAAAAAAACCCGCCACCCCGTATTAAAGCAGCAGGTGCTTCAAATTAGTGATATAAGAAGCAGATTCCTTAACAAGATGAGAATTATTCTCTGTCAATGTGCTTTGTGTTTAATGGTACATCTGCAAAGAAGTTTTGTCCATAGGAATTGGATCAGGTTGGAATTTGTCTCTAATATGTGTCAGGGGAACCTGGAAGTTTCTATTGCAGTGGTTCTATAGTGTGTAGACTGGTGAAGACAAGTGACTCCATACTGCTTCTATTTGAAACGTTTCTCCTGAAAACTTATTTCGTTATCTTATGGACATTGTGAATCTTGTAACAATCATACTCAGTGAGGCTTGAATTGTGCTGATTTCTTCATGTACTTATTTCTATTTTGTTGTATTTTGAGCTCTGGGCCACGAATTTCAGATTCCTTTTTAAAATGAGGCTAAGAGGTGGCACAGTGGTAAAATATCTGCCTGACAATACAGGAAATACAAGCGACGCAAGTTCGATTCCTGGGTTAGGAAGATCACCTGGAGTAGGAAATGGCAACCTGCTCCAGTATTCTTGCCTGGAAAATTCCACAGACAGAGGAGCCTGGCAGGATACAGTCCATGGGGTTGCAAAGAGTCAGACATGACTGAGCACAACGCAAGCTATAAAAAGGAAAGAGTAAAGGACAAGCAAAAAGAATGAAAACAAATACAGATATTTGTGTTCCTGAACAAAGGGCTGGGCACAGCCTTCTTCTGTGTCTGTTGCTTTAGCTGAAACAGGAACAAGTCTGAAAGAATTCCTGGTAACACAGCCATTTGTGAATGGTCAGCATCACTGACTAGTTTGGAAATTTCAGCTGTGGTGTTTCTACTCCTTTGGGTGACTGGATTCTTATTTGCTCATCTAGAGAACGTCTTGCTTGACAAACCAACTGCCCATCTGGGCTTCTTTCCCATGTTCTCCTGGATTTTGAAAATGCTCTAACCTCTGTAGCAAATGAGCCACATTAGGCGCTTCACAAACATTCATGTGTTGAAATGGAGTTCTTTCTTTTTTGAAATCAACAGAATTAACATATGGTAACACTAGTGAAAATAGCAGTAATGTTCCTTTTATGGGCCTTTTATAGCCCTAAGACATACTTTCAAATGCATTATTTTGTTGTACTCAAACATACTTAGAGTAATATATGTTTAACAATTTATAAATCTTGATCAAAGGCCATGAAATTTCCCACCAAATGTGTTTCCATATCTTACAAACCCCAAATTCTAGTTTTTTTTTATTTTCTTTTCCTTTAACAGTTTCCTAGGTTTCATACTTTTTTCCTTCATTCACTAATTTATTTATTAATTAAAAAATGCATATATTTATTTGATTGCGTCAAGTCTTAGTTGCTGCATGAAGGATCTTGGTTGCGACATTCGAGCTTTGCTCCAGCTGGGCCGCACAGGCTCAGCAGGTGTAACTTGCGGGCTTAGTTCCCCAGCCAGGGATCGAATCCACATCCTCTGCATTGGCTGGTGAATTCTTAACCACTGAACCATCAGCGAAGTCCCTTTGTTTATTAGTTTAGTCACTTATTCACTTATTGCTTCTTTCAATTTTTTGATGAAAAAAGTTACTGTGCCTTAAAATTCGAGGGGCAATGCTCCTCTACCTCTTTCACTTCCCGCTTCTTGGATTTGTAAAGAGATTGTGCAGAAACCTCTTCTCTGTTCTCTCTTGTTTGTTGTGGAAGCATGGCCTGGCTTCTGTCCTATCACAAGCCAATGACTGAGACTAAAAAGGGCCTACATAGACACAAGAGGCTTCATGAGCAAATTCATTCTTTCTTGATATTTATGTCATTTCCCTCCAGTTCTGCTGATTTGCATCAGGACACCTTTCCCCAAAATACAAGACTGAAATTGAACTCTAATTTAGGAGGGAAGAGTGGGGAGAAATCAGGATGTTTCCACGAGGTATTATAATGAGTTCTGCCAGCACTTACTGGAAAACTCTGCTTTTAGAAATTTAGGCTCTTAGCTAGTGATTTATGAGGTCAAATAATACCTTGAGATATTAATTGGTACCCCCTCACCATAGCTCCTTTTGTTTTGTGACACTTCTTCATACCTGGGAAACTGTGACATTCTATATATATATATATATGCCTCAGGGAATAAATTACATACAAAAAGCAGAGAGCATAAATAGTTTGAAATATGGGTTTAAAAACACCCTGATTTCAAAACATGAGACAAATGACAGAGAAGAATATAATGATTGGCACCCAGAGCAGAGAAATTTTTCCTGACTAGGAGAAAGAAGAAAATTAAAATCAGAGAGTAAACTAGATAGAGTTGAGTCACCCTATGAACTTTCTGCCTGTTGTTGAATCCAGGGTTGGACAAAACATATAGGAAACACACAAAACAAAAGTCTCATTAGATTCAGGATGATCTGTATAAAATCTATTTGTATCTTTCTTAGTAAATGAAGTCAGAGAGCTCCTAAAACTTGTAGAAGTTTTCATCAACATTTATGGAAGTGTTTCATAGAAGCACTTGAGTAAACAGTTTTACAGAATGTTTAGGCATATAAACTTGAGGAAACTTCATATAATTTTCCCATGCTCTTATGGTTGAGGGAACAACCAAGTGTTTTCAGTATGCCTGAGAGAGTTTCAACTTAATTGATATATTATAGAATCAGATCCAGAGAGGCCTTGGGATGGAATGAGGAGGATCCTGTTGACTGTGTAGACCCATGACCAAAGGAGCCAGTGGATATCTGGTGATGACAGAGGATCAGATTTCCATCCCCATTTCCATTGCCTCAGTGCAAAATCAGTTAACTTGGATGCAACTCCAAGGAAAAGATGGAACTGACTTGAATGAGATGACTCAGAATTGACAAGATTAAGTTTCTACCACAGAGTGCTAAGTGAACATATAAAAAGGATTTTACATTTCTTGTATCCTGAGTTTGTGGGTTTAATGTCAGAGTTATCTCATATGTTGAGAAAAATGCCGTTTAAAGCTGTGGCACTGGGACTCCTCACTAAAGGTGATTGAATGAGTACAAGAGTTTATCCCTTGATTCCCTTAGAGGGAAAAGGAAAATATATTTGTTGTAGCTTTAGAGTCTGAACACATGTCTCAACACTCAGCTGTTACAGTTCCTTCCTTGTGGACTTCAGAGTTTGGTGAGTTGTTCAGAACTCATAGGATGAAAAACTGCATTGTATGTCAGTATCTGTGCTACCTTAGTATGTGGGCAATGAGGGGCCACTTTAATTCAGTCTTTAGGAAGCATCGTCTAATCTGGAAAATGAGTAAGATTTGTCTAGGTAAGAGCAGAGGTGCTGGGAATGAGATGGTATCCACGGTAGAAAGCAGAGATTTTGCAGAATTGGGAAGTAGGAATGTGTAGATGTCATTCAGTCAGACTGGACTTTAGATGGCGAGGCAGTAGGAGATGGTCGAGGTAAGGCTAGGAAAGCAAGCATGAGCAAAGGGAGAAAGCTCTTGTATTCCATGCTAAGGAGATCAGCTTTATCTTGAGGGCAGTGAGGCGGCGCTTTAGCATTTTAATCGGATGAATTCATCAGCCTATTCAGTGGATAGTGGAGAAGAGGGAATCAGGCCTGGATGTTAGGAAGATGTTAGGAAGACCACATAGGGGAGGTTTAGAGTGATCTGGGAAAGCCTTGTGTTAGCCTGAATTAGGAAACTAACAGTAGGAATGAAGAGAAATTGACAGATCTATAAGATATTCAGATCTCTTGATATAATAAAATATCCTGATTAAATTAATAAACAAGATCTCTTCTGTGTCATTTCTTGGTTCTGTAAGCCTCTTCCTCTTGATGCTGCACTTGGGGGTTTTATTTGCTTCATGGGGTTCTTTGGGTTTGTATTCTCAAACTGTTCCTATTGCCTCTGGTCTCAGAGACTAGATGATGCAGTAGCAGAAGGTTTGTGTTGTTCCCAAACCCAACATTACATAGATCTTCAACTTAAATCTTGATCTCCTAACCTGAGTACTGGTTCTATCAGACTGAAATAAATAAACATATATAAAATATGAAATATACATATATTTGTGAACACCTGAAGACTCTTCCAGTTTTTACTAGAGTATATGTATTAGAGTGGATCCTAGAATCCAAGTGTTGTCATAAATGTTCCTGGAAGCAGATAACACTAAAATCCCATGTAATTGGAAATACAGTGAGCACAGTTTACTCATTCTATTCTGGTGTCCTTAGACAGAGAAGAGAAACTGTAAGGGAGTGAGCCCCTTGGGACTGGAGGGAGATTTTAGTTGCTCAGCAACATGACTCAGAAGTAAAGTTAAGCTTCCCAAGTACACCTGTGACTTAAATGTGAGCATGATGCAGAGACTCAGGGGAGAGAAAAGGAAATGGAAAATTAGATCTCTGGTCAAATATTTAATGAAATGTAATTTTCAAAAGGAAGATATAAAACGCATGCAAAATCTCAAAGTATAAAACCAGAGAAGTCACAGTTACCCAAAGGCCATGATTTGAGTATAAATGGAAGTGTAGGGGTGATATTCTCCCTATTTAGTGAATAGGATGTGTATTGAATGAATAATGCATTTTTACACCAGATGGAGGGGCTGAAGATTTCAGGGAAATGACTATGCTGTGAATTACTGGGCATGTGCTGGCACTGTGTTCTCTTGGTAGTGTGAAACCACATTGAGCAAGTGAGATGTGAGTCATCCTACGAGATAACTGATCATTTCAAGACCTCATGCCGCAGATGCAATGGCAGACGAGAGTGTTTCTAAGTCAGTGGTCCATGAATGGGTTGGGATGCTCCAACTACAATATGAAAGATGCTTTATTAGCTGTGTACATTAAAACTTCAACTAGAATGGCTAGGTAATGGGGCAGATTGTTAATTTGTATTTTGTGACCAGCTGTGGCTAACGTGGAAAACCCCTTTTTGCTTTAGTAAGCTGTTATTCAAAATGTTTTCTCAAATGCATTAAATCATTCTCCTCACTTTGAAGCCTGCAGATTAAACACAGAGCACTATATTACAGAAGCTTGGGAGGCTAGACAGAATGTGTTCTCATCCCTGGGATTTATGCTGAAAACTGCCTTGTTTATGAATCTCTGAATATAGTACATTTTCTCACTTTCTCATATCCTTCCCGGAGAAGGAAATAGCAACCCACTCCAGTACTCTTGCCTGGAAAATCCCATGGATGGAGGAGCCTGGTGGGCTGCAGTCCATGGAGTCGCAAAGAGTCGGACACGACTGAGCGACTTCACTTTCACTTTCATGCATTGGAGAAGGAAATGGCAACCCACTCCAGTGTTCTTGCCTGGAGAATCCCAGGGACAGTGGAGCCTGGTGGGCTGCCGTCTATGGAGTCGCACAGAGTCGGACACGACTGAAGTGACTTAGCAGCAGCAGCATATCCTTCCTTAAAAAAGTTATAATACTAAAAATACTTCTCGTAGTTAAAAGATCCAGCAGTGTACGTGTGTGCAGTTTAGGTTCAGTTCACTGAGATTTTATTATTTCAATGTATATTTTGAGATGCTTGCAATTGTTTCACATCTCTGACATGTAGGGTTGCTTTTTAAAATTCTTTATTTTGTTCTATTGTTTTTTAACTCTCTGGTTTGCAGTTTTAGGCTAATAATTTGCTGTACTGTCCTAGACTCACCCACCAGGTGATTAAATGAGAGTTAAAAGCAGGTGATTAAATAAGAGTTAAAAGTAGTATGCTTGTCCATGTGATTACACTATAAAAATAACATTATGACACTTTGTTAAAATATCTAAGAATAAACATAAAAGAGGCTACACTTAAACAGAGTAAATTGAGTCCAAGGTTTAGAGAAGTGCTGCAACTGATAACTTATTCAAGGTCAACTTTTAAAGCTGTTGCTTGGCCATTTCTTCTCAGGCTTAAGCAGAAACAGCATATAATGAAAGTAAAGGGGGAGGAGATATTTAGTTCACATATGAAACATGTTTATGTGTCTCTTTGGCTTCTAAACTTGTAATAATTCAATTATTATATATTTATATTTTCAACTTGTTTCCCCATTGCATACTTAATATTTAATGGAGAGTATAACTGGAGAAATGTTTTGCTCTGATGGTGATTTTTCATTTAAATCCTTTTAAACACATCCTACCTGAAAATTTCTGTGCAAGGTTCTAGTTTCAGTAGACCACTTCTCGGCTAGTTGTAGCTAATCTAAAAGCAAAAGGAAAAACAAAACTGGGAGACATCTAAGCCAGAATATCAGTAGAGGTTGATGTTATTAAGGTTGTACTATAGATCTCGTATGATTCACCCTAGAAACATTCATGTGGGCAACCCCAAAGTAGCGATACTGAATTAAGGAATCAAAAGCTAGGCTGAGATAGAGAAAAAGAAGTTTGAGGGCAGTGCATCCTTTTCCATATTCCTTGGCCATTATTCCATATGTTTGTATGTTGTTGACTCTTCCAAACTCTCCTCAGAGCCATTTCCATGAAGAAACTATCAGAGAAAAACATCCTTAGAGCACATCTCTTCCCATTTGATCACTAAATCAATATATACATTTAATGAGGATACCATAAGAGGTTGTCTTTCTGATTTGAAGTCTCAAAATCTCTTTGCTGTGGAGTTAACCAATGAAAGCAGACTTGGGTGGGTAGAGGTGTCTCATCTGAGACCAACATAAAGGGATTCAGAAAAGTTCACCGAGGCTGAAGAACTTGGCTCAAGGATTCCTCCCCCTTAAGGAGACAATGGAGGGCAGAGTTCTATAAAGAGAAAGAAGAGTAAAGAGGCTTTTTGGAGGTTTTCCCAAGTAAGAACTGCAGCAAGTTTATGTCATTTCTTTGCAATTTCAGCGCCATCACCAAAGCGACGTGATTCACCCTGAGATAATAACATTTCTGGCGTCCACAATTCCATGAAATAACCTGAGGCACAGGAGTTCTTGGGAGAAAGAACTTACCAGAGAAGTGGTTAAACAGAGCAATGAGGTAAATGGGGTAAATGCTAAGAAGGGCTTAAGGAATACCAGGATGTCTCTGTCTCTCTTCTCTGCTTGATTACTCCATTTATCCATCAGGTCTCTGTGTCCTCTAAGAGGTCATTCCTGACCCTGGGCCTGATGATGGACGCTTGGTCCAGATGCTCCTCGGCATCCTGGGCTTACATCTGTTGAGCACCTTTCACTTTGTGAGTAACTTTGTCTCTACCAATAAACTGAGTGCTTCTTGACCACATGGGATATACTTTTCTTTACCATTTATCTCCAGGAAAGATCACAGTGCCTAGTGCTAGTAGAGGCTTAATAAGTACTTGCTAACTGAACAAACCACTCAAGCAAAATGAGATCTTTCTACCCATGATGGCACACAAACTTAATATCACATGTCTACACTGGTTGGTAGTGGCTCCCCAAAAGGAGGGGAGGAGGACCTTGAAGGTGCAACAGAGCTCATTGGTAGATAGAAACTGCATCAAGGAGTGATGGCTGAGGTATTGTGCCTGCTCAAAAGCTTATCTTTGATTTTGTTTACTATGAACAAAATCATGTCTTGAAGGAATGCTAGCCTTAGATTCCATGACATAATTGGTTACAGTGAACATAAAACCTAAAGTGGACATGATATTCAGAAAACTGAAAATCAAATTAAAAAAGGCAGTGATGACAGTGACAGCAAACAAAACTAAAACTCAAAGGGGACGGGAAGACTTCTACTTGTCTTGGTGGCAGCCCGTGATTGTGCTCTCAACTTCCAACCAAAGATATATGAAGTCACACACACGTATACACATGCGTACACACATGTGGATTCACACCAAAATGGATAGCAAAAACTACAAAGAAGACTATAGGCCCAACTCATAGTATTTGAGGGGTTACAGCTTTGATGGGTTTGACACAGAGAACAACAATTCAGGAAAAAAAAAAATGGACCTGAGGGACAGCATGAAGTGGCTTTGGCTCAAGTCCAGTCTTTCCTGAGGAAAGGTCAGGCAGCTGACTCCTGAACTGCCAAGAGCCCTGCTCTCTTCTCCCCAGATAAGCTGACCACATGAGCTGTTCTCTTTTAATGCCTATTTGGAGACTTTACGTTGAGTCGGTAGTATGGTAGAGGGAAAAGGATGTAAAGAAGAGATGTCTGTATACTCATCCCAGGAACCTGTAAATATATTACCTTACATGGCAAAGAGGACATTGCAGATGTGATTAAATTAAGCATCTTCAGATGGAAAGATTTTCCTGAATTATCCATTGAGCCCAGTATAACCACAGGGTCTTTATATGTGAAAGAGGGAGGCTGGAGAATCAGAACCAGGGAAAGAGATATGACCAGGGGTCAGAGGTTACAGTAATACGGGGCTGTGAGCCAGTGAATGCAGGCATTACCTAGAAGCTGTAACAGGAAAGGAAATGGATTCTCTCTTAGAGCCTCCAGGAGTGCAGCCCTACTGACTGAATTTGAGCCTGGATTTGAGTCTCCTGAGATCCGCTGTACACCTCTGACCTCCCGAACTGTACAATATATCTGTGTTGTTCTAAGCCACTAAGTTTGTGGCAATCTGTTACAGCAGCAGGGGGAAACTAATACTATATTCCATTAATGTTACTATTATTATTTTTTACAACCACAAATAACTGAGAAAGGTTTACCAGACTAAGTCAATTACACAAAACTAAATAAGTACAAAGTTCATAGCTTTAACTACACTTTTCTCTGAATGCTGCAAATGTTTATACCAAGGCAAAAACGATGACAAGAGTTATAATAAGTATTCCAGTCTTCCTGCTTTACTTTTGAAAAAAATGTATTTTCAAATGTCTGAAAAATAAATGAAACATGCAAAATACCCTCAATTTCCACATTTAAGCAGAAAATTGCCATTAGTGAGTTTGTGGTTATGCTGTTTGAATATTTTCTCCCTCTCACTAAGAACCTTCTCGTTCCCACGAGAACCCAGAGGCACCCAAGTCACATGGTGCTTTTTCCTGTAATATTTTGTCCTGTACAAACAATAGGATGCCAATTATCCAGCCTTAACATGACAAACAATAAGAAACTATGACAATTTTATTTTTGGTGAAATGATCCTATGAAATTAGAAGTTTGAAAAGAACCACATGCCTAAAAATCGTCCTGTTTATCTTCTTTTTTTTTCAGAGGGTTTGTCTCCACACCATCACATGCACCCAAGAAATAGTTTTTTGCTTTAAAAGGCAATGCTATAATCTTCTTCAGAAATTCTGTTTTTCCTCTTCTCTCCCTACCTACCTACCTATGTGAAAAAATTCACATAATTTTTTTGTTTTTACATAGACCAAACTCAACCTGAATGATGCAAGAGTTTAAAAATAGTTGTTTCACTGTATCTTAAGACAGTTTCCTCTTTATCAGTCTTCAAAGAAGAAATAACACTGGCATCTTTTCTCATTCTTCTCTTGTAGATACATATATAGGGCTACAAAATATATGGTAGATAGGGCACACGGCAGGCTTCTCTGGTGGCTCGGTAAAAAATCCACCCGCCAGTGCAAGAAATGTGGGTTTGATCCCTGGGTCAATAAGATCCCCTGGAGAAGGAAATGGCAACCCACTCCAGTGTTCTTGCCTGGGAAATCCCATGGACAGAGGAGCCTGCTGGGCTACAGTCCATGGGGTCCCAAGAGTAGAACAGCGCTTAGTGACTGAACCACCCCCCCCCCCAGGGGAGGGCAGGTAGTTGATTGAAATGTATTGTAATTAGAGGGATTTCATCTGTTCTTTAATGTTAGATTTTCTTCCTTTATTTTCAGTCAGTAACTGTGACTATTCTAGATAATACTTCTAATATTACATATGTATATATACATACACACCAGGATATGTGTGTATGCACATGTATATGTTCTAATAATGCTTCTATTTCCTTGAAAATGATTTGGACTTCAAATCTGTGGCCTGGGGAGTTAGCAGTGAAAACTGAGATGATAACAGAAGGGTTCTACTGATCCTTTTTGGAGTCAGTTTGAATAGGCTTCCATTAATTCGAGCACCAAAGTGAGTTACAAATAAAATGAACTAGATATATCAGATGTTTTAAATCCATGAATTCATGATGCTACTTCAAATATAAATGGCCACTGTTGAAAGATGCTGGTGAACCAAGGTATTATTTTGAAAACTTGTAAATAAAAGAAAAAAGTTGTTTATCCTATCTTTTCTATGGGAACTGTACCTCAGGGTAGCCAATTAGTGGTGAGTTTACTCCTCTCTTTATTGAAGTATTTCTGTTAGAATGTACAGTTCTTTTTCTAAGGAAACACATTTTCCAGTTCTCAAATTTTCCAGTTTGATGCATATTTTTGTGAATGTAATATTAATCACAGTTAATTTTTTTAAAACTGTTTCTGGTAATTCTACTACCTAAAACACCTGTGAGTATTTTTAGTTTTGGTCATGTTTCTTGGCATATTGTCCAACATTGTGTTTGAAAAGTTGCCACTCTTCCTTTTGAAAGGAGACACCCTGTTAATCTGACTAATTACCAACCGATCACCCTGTATTACTCACTCAGTTTACTTGTTTTCCCCCTGCTAGGGTGTGACCCTCTGGGGTTCAGATCAAGAATCTCAGGTCTGGTAAGACCCAGAATTCCATTCTTTGGGTCTCCCTAGCATTGTAAGAATGCTGAAAGTGCTACTTGGCTTTCCCGCTGCATTCACTTGGATTCTTGGATTCTTGCCCTGCATGTGTAAAGATGTGGCACCTGACTCAAGGGGAAAACCAGCAAAGAGTGTTGAATTGACTGCTTTTCTTGTTCTCTCTTTGCCCAAGAATCTTAGCTTCTCAAGTCCTGGTTGTTTTAGTAGGATTTAAATTCCAACTTTTCTTTTCCCAGTCCAAGGAGATTCCAACCTGTTTCCTTGTCTGCCCCTTAGTAAGGGTCTCTATCTAGTTTTACATAACTTCTCAGACTGACTTTTGAAGCAGAAGAACTGGCATATGCTGTCAAAGAAGTAGCAGCATGAAGAATGTTAAGCTTCCCTCAGTGAGCGTCCTTCCTAGGGATCCTGACCCTTCAAGTCCTGCCTGCCCCCAAAACTCCCGAACAAGAAGCATCAGAGGTGTATCTCATCCGTCTTTTCTAGTCCTTGGTAAGCTGGACTGTTTTGTTATGAGCTCCTCTGTTATAGCTGCAAGCGGAGGTTCTCACTGACTGGATGCTGGCTGGTACTAAGGAATTATTCTTGATTATTCTAAGTCTATAATGGTATTGTGATTATGTATGTTTTGTAAAACATCCATATCTTTTAAAGATAAAATATTGAAATGTTTGAAATACATAATAATGTTTTCTTCAAAATCATGATGAGGAGAATGAGTAGGTAAAGGATGTAGATTTACTTTAAATTCATAACAGATGTAGATTTGCTTGAATTCATTGTTGAAGCTGAGTAGTGGTCATATGGGAATAAGTCATAGTATTCTTTCTACCTTTTGTATATGCTTAAAATTTCCTACAATTTTGTATATACTGAAAATTTCCTATAATTACAAAACATAGTGAATAAATAACATGTGGTCTTTGTACTTTTCGTTTCCTTTCAACAGGCATGAACTTATCCTTTGGGAAATAGACTAACTTCTGTTAAAAAAAAAAAAAGAAAAAGCAATCCCATATTGAAAATAAAGAAATAGATTTTTTTAATACAGAGGCAAAACACTGACTGCCTCTGAATTAAATAGGCTGACTCCATTACCTTTGCTGAACTCAAAGGGAATTTATGACCAAAAGAATAATATGTTGACGACTTGGAGAGCAGTGTGCACTGGACCTTAGGAGAGCACATGCATGCTTATACACACACACACACACACACACACACACACACACACACACACACCCAAACCCCTGCATTCAGTAGGCAGTCCAGGCAGAGCAGAAACAGCACGGGGTTGAGCTCCAGCTCTAGTTTACTGAGGGCTCTCATAGGTCACAGGGCTTCCCTGGTAGCTCAGTTGGTAAAGAGTCCACCTGCAATGCAGGAGACCCTGGTTCGATTCCTGGGTTGGGAAGATGCCCTGAAGAAGGGATAGGCTACTCATTCCAGTGTTCTTGGGTGTCCACTATGATTCAACTGGTAAAAGAATCTTCCTGTGATGCAGGAGACCTAGGTTCAATCCCTGGGTTGAAGATTCCCTGGAGAAGGGAAAATCTACCCACTCCAGTGTTCTGGCCTGGAGAATTCCATAGACTGCAGTTCATGGGGTCACAAAGAGTTAGACACGACTGAGTGACTTTCACTTCACTTTCTCATAGGCCACACAGTGGACCAGGAAAGAAGATAGCAAGGGGTGTGGGTCCTGCCCTAGTTTATTTTGCAATTTAGTCACAATTAAAGATTATAATTAGTTTATGAAATTATACTTAGAAAAATTATGATATTGCTTTCATTTCCTATCAATGAAGGGCTTCCCTGGTGACTAAGATGGTAAAGAATTTGCCTGTAATGTAGGAGACCTGGGTTCAATCCCTGGCTTGGAAAGATCCCATGGAGAAGGAAATTGCAACCCACTCCAGTATTCTTGCCTGGAGAATCCCATGGACAGAAGTGCCTGGTGGAGTGCAGTCCATGGGGTCGCAAAGAGTTGAACTTGACTGAGCAACTAACTCTTTCACTTCACTATGGCATTGCTTTCATTTCTTATCAATAAACTGTCTTACTTTTCTGAACTTTCCTGTGGGATTTCAAATATTAAAAAATATACCTAAGAGGAGATACTCAGTGCAAATCCTGTTGGATTTTCCTCCTCCAAGTCTTCACTATATAGTATCCAAATATTAATAAAACCAGATGGAAACCAGTGTCAAGGAACTCCCATGAAATCAGGATGAGCTGTTAAGATGTGTCTTTCCTCACTGCCTGCTTCCTTCAGCCCCTGCTCATCCACCTAGCAGCAGTGGCTGGCATGAAGCCACCTGAGGGCTGGGCTGGGCAGTTATCCTGGTTTACTGTATTTTAGGATGGATGTACCTGTCATTCTCCAATCTCACAGGGAAACTCAGGATTTGGGCAGAAATGTTTTGAAGTTGTATGGATTCTTTTCACCAGATAGAAATTACTAAATTTTGTGGAAAGTTGTTGAGGTTGCCTACAGGTTTCTGCTTTTTTTTTAACTGCCTCTTTTTTGTTTTCTATTCTATTTAGTTTTATTATTTTTGTATACATGTGTGCATGCTAAGTTGCTTCAGTTTGTCCAACTCTTTGTGACCCTATGGATTGTAGCCAGCCAGGCTCCTATGTCCATGGAATTCTCCAGCTATGAATACTGAAGTGGGTTGCCATGTTGTCTTCCAGGGTATCTTCCTGACTCAGGGATCAAACCCGGGTCTCTTGTGGTCTTCTGCATTGGCAGGCAAATTCTTTACCACTAACGTCACCTGGGAAGCCCCCATTTTGTATAAGGTTGGTACTAAAAATATCATATTGAAGTATACAACCGATTGTAGAGTAAGTGCAAAGCCAGCTATTTTTGTAGTCACATTTCAAATGGGGATTATCATAATTCAAAACTGAAATGACTGTAGTGGATTTAGCTAGTATTCTAAAGCTTCAAAATGAAAAGTTGCAGGAGCTAATTGAAAATATATTATGAGTTGTTGACTTTCTCCAGGCAGCTCTACTTCCAATAACTGGTAACTCATAACTAGCAAATTGTGAGTTTCTAACTTCCCATAAATGTATATATAATACATATATATAATGCATAGTATTTTGAATATTCTTTTACATTCTATGACAAAGTTACACAAAAGAGCAGTGTGCAAAAAAAAAAAAAAAGCCCACTGACTGTTAAAATAGAATCTACAACTAGTAATTCTTATGACTTAGAAGGTGATGCTTTTGGTATATCTTTGGAAATAACTGAAGGTATCCAGAAGACAGCAATCTTTGGTACTTACATGTCAGAGGCTCTGGATTTTACTGTAAAACCTGCCACTACAAGTGGTGTGATCTTAATCAAGTGAGTACATTCTCTGTACCTCCATTTTCTTATCTGCAAAGTAAGTTAGATGAAATCTCCTCTAAAGTTTTATTTTAGCTTCAAATTCTATGATGTTATAAGTCATTAGTTATTCTAATGAAATAACTGTATGTTTGCTATAACTAGTAAATAGTCCTACAGAATGATATAGATTTTGGCTGAAGAATTAAGGTAAATAAAATTATGAAACAGAAGATATTAAGAAGAGGTGTACAAAAAAGATCTTCACAACCCAGATAATCACAATGGTGTGATCACTCACCTAGAGCCAGACATCCTGGAATGCAAAGTCAAGCAGGCCTTAGGAGGCATCACTACGAACAAAGCTAGTGGAAGTGATGGAATTCCAGTTGAGCTATTTCAGATCCTAGAAGATGATGCTATGAAAGTGCTGCACTCAATATGCCAGCAAATTTGGAAAGCTCAGCAGTGGCCACAGGACTGGAAAAGGTCAGTTTTCATTCCAATCTCAAAGAAAGGCAATCCCCAAAAATGCTCAAACGACCGCACAATTGCACTCATCTCACACACTAGTAAAGTAATGCTCAAAATTCTCCAAGCCAGGTTTTACCAGTACGTGAACCATGAACTTCCAGATGTTCAATCTGGATTTAGAAAAGGCAGAGGAACCAGAGATCAAATTGCCAACATCTGTTGGATCATTGAAAAATCAAGAGAATTCCAGAAAAACATCTGTTTCTGCTTTATTGACTATGCCAAGGCCTTTGACTGTGTGGATCACAATAAACTGTGGAAAATTTTGAAAGAGATGGGAATAACAGTCCACCTGACCTGCCTCTTAAGAAACCTGTATGCAGGTCAGGAAGCAACACTTAGAATTGGACATGGAACAACAGACTGGTTCCAAAGAGGAAAAGGAGTATGTCAAGGCTATATATTGTCACCCTGCTTATTTAACTTATATGCAGAGCACATCATGAGGAACGCAGGGCTGAAAGAAGCACAAGCTGGAATCAAGATTGCTGGGAGAAATATCAATAATCTCAGATATGCAGATGACACCACCCTTATGCCAGAAAGTGAAAAAGAACTAAAAAGCCTCTTGATGAAAGTGAAAGAGGAGAGTGAAAAAGTTGGCTTAAAGGTCAACATTCAGAAAACAAAGATCATGGCATCCAGTCCCATCACTTCATGGCAAATAGATGGAGAAACAGTGGAAACAGTGACTGACTTTATTTTTCTGAGCTCCAAAATCACTGCAGATAGTACTGCAGCCATGAACTAAAAAGACTCTTGCTCCTTGGAAGGACAGTTATGACCAACCTAGACAGCATATTAAAAAACAGAGACGTTACTTTGCCAACAAAGGTCCATCTAGTCAAGGCTATGGTTTTTCCAATAGTCATGTATGGATGTGAGAGTTGGACTACAGGGAAAGCTGAGTTCTGAAGAATTGATGGCTTTTGAACTGTGGTGTTGGAGAAGACTCTTCAGAGTCCCTTGGACTGCAAGGAGATCAAACCAGTCCATCCTAAAGGAAATCAGTCCTGAATGTTCATTGGAAGGACTGATGCTGAAGCTGAAACTCCAATACTTTGGCCACCTGATGCAAAGAACTGACTCATTGGAAAAGACCCTGATGCTGGGAAAGATTGAGGGCAGGAGGAGAAGGGGACGACAGAGGAGGAGATGATTGGATGGCATCACTGACTCAATGGACATGAGTTTGAGTAATCTCTGGGAGTTGGTGATGGACAGGGAAGCCTAGCGTTCTGCAGTCCATGGGGTTGTAAAGAGTCAGACACGACTGATTGACTGAACTGACTGAACTGACCAGTTACCGTTAGTGTTCAACACTAAGAATAACAAATTAAAAAAATGTCTCATCTATACTATATGATGATCATAAGCTGGATACTGGGTTACATGCTTTATACACTTCTTTTACTTATATTCCGTTACTATTCTGTTATTATTCCTATTTTACAGATAAAAATACAAAGAAAAGAAAGGATTTGTAAATTATCTATCGTCACTCAGCTAGTATGTGGTAAAGCTGGAATTTGAACCATAGTTGATTTTCTCTAGATCCCGTGCTCAGTAGCCATGATCCTTCTCGGCCACCCTATAATATTTTTGTATCTATGGCCTTTTATTCTTTTCTTATATATTTCATGAATCTTTAACACGTAGTTTTGTCTAAAATATCTAATTAAAGTATTTTCAGTGTGCTTTAAGATTTATAAAATGTTG
Organism: Muntiacus reevesi; assembly: GCF_963930625.1. Classification (NCBI taxonomy): domain Eukaryota; kingdom Metazoa; phylum Chordata; class Mammalia; order Artiodactyla; family Cervidae; genus Muntiacus; species Muntiacus reevesi. The sequence continues at coordinate 35,209,274 of NC_089262.1, read as the reverse complement.
TTGTACTCTTTGTTCTGTCATATAGTCAAAGCAGTACTGAAATTGAGAGTGGATATTCATTCTTCTTCTTATTTTTATATGATCATGTAGAAATAGAGGAATTATTCAGTTGCCTAATGAATAGATTCTAGAGCTGGGGTTCCATATTTTTAAATTTGATCTACTCATTGCTTTTTTCTGTGGTACTGCTTGTAAACACAATAGTTTGTTTCTACAGCAAGGAGGAGAAACATAAACATGAAATTCATAAAAAAATTATATAATTGCCTTTTTTAACTATTAGTACATTTGAATTGTAGGACAGGACAGTTTCAGTTAAGTTGAAAGAAATGAGATTCTTTCTCTTGATTTCAGAGATCAATTTATCTACATTGCTTATCTTCAGGGACATTGAAGATGATGATGATGCTATGGTACTTATGTATTTTGTTTTTCATTATCTATTTCTGTAAAATGGAGGACTAGGAGACCAAGAAGGTCGATTCTGACAAGTATGTCACAGGCAGTACCATATGATACCCAAATAACAGGTCAGCTAAATAAATGGCCTTGTCAGTTGATAGAAAGAATTGATCAATGAGGCAAAGCTCCAGAGTTCCAGATTTAGGAGCCCCTGTTGAACTACTATAGACTGGAGTCCTTGTTGATCTACTATGGACTCTCTGTTTAGTCGAATATTCCAGAGAAAGTCTGGTCAATCACGCAGATTCTTCCCACTTGCTTTCTTCTTGTAGTAGGGTCATTGTTTAATAGCTTCCTGAAGGCTCACAATATGCTAGTCACTTTGCTGGTGGGAAGGGCTTCAAAGACTTAAAAATAATGTAGTCCTTGATCCAGAGGACTGTTTGGTCATCATAGAAGACAATCAAGATAGAAGAAGTCATAAAAGTCCCAGAAAGCTTTCTTTACATAACAAAACTGAAAGCATAATGTACTTAAATGTTTTGAGAGTGTATTGAAGCACTTTGGGAAGACCTTAAATGTGAATTAAAAAAACATACAAACCTTTCATGAAAACTTCAGACAATTATTCTACTCAGTTTTTCTGGGAATCTAAAACTACTCTAAAAAGTAAAATAACTTGAAAAAGTTAAGACAAATATAATTTATGGAGAAAAATAAAATATGCAAGAAAAGAAAGGTAATCACTTTGTACTACATGACACAGCTCTGACTAGCATTTCATGTATGTAGTAATGTAGAAAGTGAATACTGACTATTACAAAATTGGAAAATAAATGTATTGGAAAGATGAAGAGACAGTTAGTATGCATCTATATAATAAGGAAATGTACAGTTCTGTTAAACATGTATTTATTTATTTTAAAAAATTATTTTAAAAGTTTTAAAACATTTAAATTTATATAGTAAGGCTTTTAAAAGTATCTTTAGCGTGTACTTCCCTTTGAGATGTTCTCTACTGTTTGCCTTTTCTGTCGATGCACTGCTGTTAACTAGAATTGTAATATATTTTGAATGTGAACATTGAGAAGTATAATAGAACATCGTTGCTCAGTTGCTAAGTTGTAAATTCAGGGAGATAATGAAGGGCAGGGAAGCCTGATGTGCTGTAGTTCATGGGGTTCCCAAAGAGTCGGACATGAAAAAATAAAACATTGAGCTCCTGACAATTAAATCTTTTAAGGTTTTTGACTAGGTGAACATTGTGAAAAAATATGAGAAAATATATCAATATTTTCTTAAGACTAACTATCCAAAAGCAAGTAACAGTATATTAATGCAGTTGTTTCTCAGTATCTGCTGGATATTGATTCTGGGATATCCATTGGAAACCAAAATCCTTGAATGCTCAAGTCCCTTATGTTAAGTGGATTGTATTTGCATATAGCCTATGCACACTCTCCCACATACCTTGAGTCATTTCTAGATAATTTATAATACCGATAGTATAGTGTTAATGGCTCAGTTGTGTCTGACTGTTTGTGACCCCATGGACTGTAGCCTGCCAGGCTCCTCTGTCCATGGATTTCCCAGCAAGAATACTGGAGTGGATTGCCATTCCCTTCTCCATGGGATCTTCTTGACCAAGGGACTGAACCCGTCTCCTTTATTTGCAGGCAGATTCTTTACCATCTCAGCTACCAGGGAAGTCCTTTATAATACCTAATACGATGTGAATGATATGTGTGCATGCATGCTCAGTCACTCAGTTGTGCCTGACTCTTTGTGATCCCATGGACTGTAGCCTGCCAGAGTCCTCTGTCCTTGGAATTTCCCAGGCAAGAATACTGGAGTGGGTTGCCATTTCAAATAGTTATAAATACAATATAAATGTTATGTAAATAGTTGTGGAAGCACACAGCAAATTCAGTTTTGCTTTTTGGACCTTTCTAGATTTCTTTTTTCAAAGATCATTTTTTATCTATAGTTGGTTGGATACTGAAGGCCAAGTGTACTACTATTATTTTCCAGGATGCTTTTGAATTAAAGAAGGTAATTTCCCTTATTAAATAAAAAGTTTGGGCCAGTTGCTTGATTAGGTCTGGCTCAAAAAAAAAAAAGTCTTGGCCTACCCATGAATAACAATGATTATAAGAATTATGAGATATATGCTATGTAAGAGGTTCCCACAGAGTGTCCTGAAAACCCAGAAGAGAATAAAAATCTCTCCCAGTGTTAGGTGATGAAGGAAGATTAAATGGAGCACGTGATTTGCCTGGAGTTTGTGCCCATACAATGAATATAGAAAGCATTATATTATCTTCCATATCTTTGTGACATTGCCTCCTCTAATCTACCTTCTTTCATATGTTTTATTTTTGCTGTTTTGCTTTTTCACTTTGATGTATTAGATATAGATTCCTTTTATTCTGCATTTTAGAATTTATTGTCCTTCCTGGAACTATAGTCCGAGTCCTTCACCAATTCCAAAATATTTAGTCATCACCATTTCAAATATAGTCTTCCTACTGCTGCCATGGGAAACTCCAATAGACATATTTTAAACTCTTCTTTCTTATCTTCCATGCTTTTAGTTTGAAAATTTCACTTTGTCCTTTTTGGTTTCAATGCAGGAGTTTTATTTCAATTTATTTATATCAATTTGTTACTGCTACATAGCAAACCACCCCAAAACTCAGTGGCTTAGAACAACAAGCATGTATTATTGCTCTTGAACCAGGTCAGCAGACTGATCTTCTGGGCTTGATTGGGCTCACTTACACGTTACAAACATCTGTGGGTTGGCTTTGTGGCTTTGCTGATTTTGCTGGTTTCAGCCAAAATGTCTGGGGCCTCGTCTAGCATGAGTCAGTTCTGCTCCAGGTATCTCTCCTTCTCCAATAGGCAAGGCCATGAATGTTTGTGTTGTGGTGACAGGGTTACAATAGAACAAACAGAAGCCCACAAGGCCTATTCAGCCCTGGACTAACATGAGCACATTATCAGGTTTCATTATTACTTTTGGAAGCCCTTGGCATCTTTTCCTTTGTGGATCTTATGTCATAAAAAAGTATTAAAAACTGTGTTTTATAACTGCCTTGGAATAAAGATGAATTGAATCTAGACTGGACTCATTACTCTTACTATATATTCATTATTTGATTTCTCTTTATTCTGGTTTTAAAAGAAATTAAGATTAAACACTTTTATGAGCCTCTAAAAGTATTGTGGACTCTCAGTATTGTGACCACCAATACTAATGGATAAGTCAGGCCTGCACACCATTACTTCTACACAAGCCCAGCCTGTAAGACTGGAAATAGACTCCACCATTTGGTGAGACGATCTGCAAGTTATATAGCACAAGGGTGTTGTAAATTATAGGGAGGGATGAAGCATTAAGTCCATTTCATAATCAATTTACCACATCAATTCTCTCCTTCTGTAAATTTAATCTATAGTTCATCTGCTTTTTTTGTTTCTCACTTGATGTTTTGTTTCCCCAAATATTTGTAGCATACTTATTTTGTACTTTGATTCTGATAATTATAATACCTAAAGTGCTTTCAAATTTAATTTTCAAATCTAGTTTTCATTTCTGCTAGTGCTTCCTCTTCAGGGCTTTTTTTGGGGGGAAAGCATAATTTGGCAACTTTAGTTTGATATATTCTACTTTGCTTTGTAAGATACTTAAGATATTAAGCTTAGAATTATGTGAAGCTTATTTCTTGCTTTGGAGTTGTTTTGTTTATACATTTTTCTTTTTATTGAAGTATAGTTGATTTACAATGTTGTGTTAGTTTTAGGTGTGTAGAAAGTGATTGAGATATATACGAAAAAGAATATCTATCTGTAAGTACATAGATATTCTTTTTCAGATTCTTTTCCCTTATAGGTTATTACAACATATTGAGTATAGTTCTCTGTGCTATAAGTAGGTCCTTGCTGATTATCTTTTTTAGGTACAGTAGTGTGTATATGTTAATCTCAAACTCCTAATCTATCTGCCCCCCACCTCCCAATTTGAGTTACACATTGACTAAGTAGGTAATGTGCTTTCAACTGCCAATTCACAAGAATGCAGTTAATTCTCAGGGAAGATGATTTTTCCTCACCTGGAGCTGAGGCAGAGGGTTAAGTTTGTTTGACATCTTTTTTTTTTTTTTTTCTTTCAGAAACAGGTAATTTTTTCTTTGGATTACTTAAAGGGCCCAAGGCCTTTCCCCCACTTTTCCTGAATAATTCTATGAAACAGAGCACTAGATTTTTATTATTGACAAATACTCCTTAGGTAAACCCATCTTTTCTGAGCTTGCCCACCACTATAGTTTAAGCATTTTTTTTGTCCACAGGACAGTCTGTTTCCTGTAAGTTTGACTTAAAAAAAAAAAGCAAAATAAAATGAAAGCCTTGTTGTATTGTTTCTATCATTTTTGGTATTCTATAATTGGATGTTTTAAACACATATAGTCTTCTGCAGTACTTTAAATAAAATTCAGCCATAAATGTTTTAAAACATATAAGCAAATAAAAGTTAATGAACAAATAAATTTTACAGCTGCAAGATAGAATTGAATAATAGAAAGTAGAGTGGAGCCAAAAGAAATTATTGCTAGGAACTCAGGCTAAAATTCTCCTTGACTTCTTTGCAGACCTTGGTATCTCTTCTCTCCTGATGTTTTGGTCTTTTCAAACATATCGGGGAAGTCAGTGTCCCCATTTCTTCCATATACCTGCCTCTGTTATAACTCAACCTGCTTCCCCTGTGTGTGGTAGTTTGGGGATATATTATGCCTCATGAAATCTTTTTGACCTATATCTTTTCCCAGAATTTTATTTTACTGTATATTGATAAGAAAATAAAAATAAAAATTAGTAAGAAAAGTTCTTTTTCTTTGCTTGTGATTGAAAATGGATTAATGTACATCTAGAGGAAAAATGTGAATTTAAATCCTTTTTTTGGACATTTAATTACATGTGCTTTCAAGGTTATTCATATTCTGAAGGTTCTTGCTTTATTTACATCACAAAACCTTTCTTATATATATTAAGGTCATATTATAAAACATACATAGAAGTACTTTGTGAATTCTGATGTATTAAGTAACAAGAAGACAATATTACTATTTACCACCACCTATTCAATTCAACTCTCTTGCTTTTTCGATGATCCAGCAGATGTTGGCAATTTGATCACTGGTTCCTCTGCCTTTTCTAAAACCAGCTTGAACATCTGGAAGTTCACGTATTGCTGAAGCCTGGCTTGGAGAATTTTGAGCATTACTTATATACTAGCGTGTGAGATGAGTGCAATTGTGCGGTAGTTTGAGCATTCTTTGGGATTGCCTTCCTTAGGAACTGGAATGAAAACGGACCTTTTCCAGTCCTGTGGCCACTGCTGAGCTTTCCAAGTTTGCTGGCATATTTCGTGCAGCACTTTCACAGCATCATCTTTCAGGATTTGAAATAGCTCAACTGGAATTCCATCAGCTCCACTAGCTTTGTTCATAGTGATGCTTTCTAAGGCCCACTTGACTTCACATTCAAGGATGTCTGGCTCTAGGTGAGTGATCACACCATTGTGGTTATCTGGGTCATGAAGATCTTTTTTGTATAGTTTTTCTGTGTATTCTTGCCACCTCTTCTTAATATCTTCTGCTTCTGTTAGGTTCATACCATTTCTGTCCTTTATCGAACTCATCTTTGCATGAAATGTTCCCTTGGTATCTCTCATTTTCTTGAAGAGATCTCTAGTCTTTTCCATTGTGTTGTTTTCTCTATTTCTTTGCACTGATCACTGAGGAAGGCTTTCTTATCTCGCCTGGCTATTCTTTGGAACTCTGCATTCAAATGGGAATATCTTTCCTTTTCTCCTTTGCTTTTTGCTTCTCTTCTTTTCACAGCTATTTGTAAGGCCTCCTCAGAAAACCATTTTGCCTTTTTGCATTACTTTTCCATGGGGATGGTCTTGATCCCTGTCTCCTGTACAGTGTCATGAACTTCAATCCATAGTTCATCAGGCACTCAATCTATCAGATCTAGTCCCTTAAATCTATTTCTCACTTTCACTGTATAGTTATAAGGGGTTTGATTTAGGTCATACCTGAATGGTATAGTGGTTTTCCCTACTTTCTTCAATTTAAGTCTGAATTTGGCAATAAGGAGTTCATGATCTGAGCCACAGTTATCTCCCAGTCTTGTTTTTGCTCACTATATAGAGCTTCTCCATATTTGGCTGCAAAGAATATAATCAATATGATTTCTGTGTTGACCATCTGGTGATGTCCATGTGTAGAGTCTTCTCTTGTGTTGTTGGAAGAGGGTGTTTGCTATGACCAGTGCATTCTCTTGGCAAAACTCTATTAGCCTTTGCCCTGCTTTATTCAGTACTCCAAGGCCAAATTTGTCTGTTACTCCAGGTGTTTTGACTTCCTACTTTTGCATCCCAGTCCTCTATAATGAAAAGGACATCTTTTTTGGATGTTAATTCTAAAAGGTCTTGTAGGTCTTCATAGAACCGTTCAACTTCATTTTCTTCAGCGTTACTGGTTGGGGTATAGGCTTGGATTACCATGATATTGAATGGTTTCCTTTGGAAATGAACAGAGATCATTCTATCATTTTTGAGATTGTATCCAAATACTGCATTTTGGACTCTTTTGTTGACCATGATGGCTACTTCATTTCTCCTAAGGGATTCCTGCCGACAGTAGTAGATATAATGGTCATCTGAGTTAAATTCACCCATTCCAGTCCATTTTAGTTCGCTGATTCCTAGAATGTCGACATTCACTCTTGCCATCTCCTATTTGACCACTTCTAATTTACCTTGATTCATGGACGTAACATTCCAGGTTCCTATGCAATATTGCTCTTTACAGCATTGGACCTTGCTTCTATCACCAGTCACATCCACAACCGGATCATCGAAAAAGCAAGAGAGTTCCAGAAAAACATCTATTTCTCCTTTATTGACTATGCCAAAGTCTTTGACTGTGTGGATCACAATAAACTGTGGAAAATTCTGAAAGAGATGGGAATAACAGACCACCTGACCTGCCTCTTGAGAAACCTATATGCAGGTCAGGAAGCAACAGTTAGAACTGGACATGGAACAACAGACTGGTTCCAAAGAGGAAAAGGAGTATGTCAAGGCTATATATTGTCATCCTGCTCATTTAACTTATATGCAGAGCACATCATGAGGAACGCAGGGCTGAAAGAAGCACAAGCTGGAATCAAGATTGCTGGGAGAAATAGCAATAATCTCAGATATGCAGATGACACCACCCTTATGGCAGAAAGTGAAGAGGAACTAAAAAGCCTCTTGATGAAGATGAAAGAGGAAAGTGAAAAAATTGGCTTAAAGGTCAACATTCAGAAAACTAAGATCATGACATCTGGTCTCATCACTTCATGGGAAATAGATGGGGAGACAGTGGAAACAATGTCAGACTTTATTTCTTTGGACTCCAAAATCAATGCAGATGGTGATTGCAGCCATGAAATTAAAAGATGCTTACTCCTTGGAAGGACAGTTATGACCAACCTAGATAGCATATTAAAAAGCAGAGACATTACTTTGCCAACAAAGGTTCGTCTAGTCAAGGCTATGGTTTTTCCAGTAGTCATGTATGGATGTGAGAGTTGGACTATGAAGAAAGTTGAGCACCAAAGAATTGATGCTTTTGAACTGTGGTGTTGGAGAAGACTCTTGAGAGTCCCTTGGACTGCAAGGAGATCCAACCAGTCCATCCTAGAGATCAGTCCTGGGTGTTCATTGGAAGGACTAATGCTGAAGCTGAAACTCCAGTACTTCGGCCACCTCATGCGACGAGCTGACTCATTGGAAAAGACCCTGATGCTAGGAGGGATCGGGGGCAGGAGGAGAAGGGGACGACAGAGGATGAGATGGCTGGATGGCATCGCCAACTCTATGGACATGAGTTTGAGTAAACTCCGGGAGTTGGTGATAGAGAGGGAGGCCTGGCATGCTGCAATTCGTGGGGTCGCAAAGAGTCAGACATGACTGAGTGACTGAATTGAACTGAACTGATTCAATTCAACAGATATACAACTATAAAAATAATAACAAAAATAATATGACAAAAAATAACCCTTACTTTCAAAGTATTCACTTTGCAGTTCAGAACATAAGATGTAAACTCACAGATGGCCAGGCATGTGCTTGGTGTGCACTAGGAGCGAAGAATGAGGTCTGGTGCTGGCACGGAGTGGAGAGTAGTCACAGTGTTCCAACATGGAGGTGATGGAAGTTTTCACTAAGTGATAAGACCAGAGCAAAATCCTTTTGGGAAAGGAGGGATTCCCTAGGCAGGTGATTTTAGAAAGGCAGAGTAGACTTAACAAAGATTTTTATGAAATAAAAATGTCTTAAAAACAGCATCAAAGAAGAAAACAATTCTTTTTCAGTCCGGATGAACCTGTTTGAGCACAGGGAAAGAGACACAGATAGAAGACACACATGTGGACACAGAGGTGGGGGAGAAGGGGAGCGTGTGACGAATTGGGAGGTTAAGATCGACATATATACACTACCGTATAAAATATATAGCTAATGGGAAATTGCTATATAGCACAGGGAGCTCATCTGGGTGCTCTGTGATGGCCTAAATGGGTGGGGTTGTGGGAATCGAGTGGGAGGGAGGTCTAAGAGGGAGGGAATATATGCATACATATAACTGATTCACTTCATTATACAGCAGAAACTAATATAGTATTGTATGGCAATTATACTCCAAACAAAAAAGAGTAAAACAAAGACCTCCAGAACAAAACCAGCAACAACAACAAAAATCAAGTCTAACCTATTAACTTACCAGGCAAGAGAACACGGAACAGTGAAAAATTCAATTCACTGAGTCATTTGCTGAAGGAGAAAATCAGTGGTCTTTATATGCTAGAGAGAGGAGTACATAATTACATTAAACATAGAAATGAGAGGGCAGGGTAAGTCCATAAGTGTGTGTACACTTGGTTAAAATAGTCTCATTTTTCATTTTTCCAGAAAGTGTCTGCAATTAGGTTCAGTAACGATCTGGCATCTGGGTCACTCAAAGTTCAGGGAAGCATCAGTTGTTCAGAGCCAGCTGCGGTAAAATACAACAATCAGTTTTGATATCTCCTAGGCATTGCTGCTGGAAGTGGAAAATTTTTATTTACATTGGCTTGATGCAGATGTCATATATAAAGGAGTTGAAACTGGGCTGCAGACTCTGCCTTATAGCTCAGAACGTGGTCTGTGGACCAAGCACAGGTGTTAGTTACCTGGGTCCTTGCTGAGGTACAGATTCTTAGACAACCCTCCCACCCCCACACCAGTTCAGAACTGAGTCAGAACCTGCATTTTAGTAGGGTCCAAAGGTTTTTTATGTGTACCTTAAGAAGAAACAGCAGCTTTAAAACAAGGTTCTAGAATAGTGGTTCTCCAACTTTGATGAGTAACAGAATCAAATGGAGAGACAAAGTTCTAGACTAACTGGGGTAGAATAGGCTTCAGATCAGTTCAGTTCAGTCACTCAGTCATGTCCAACTCTTTGTGACCCCATGGACTGCAGCACACCAGGCCTCCCTGTCCATCACCAACTCCCGGAGTTTACTCAAACTCATGTCCATGGAGTCGGTGATGCCGTGCAACTCTCTCATCCTTTGTGGTTCCCTTCTCCTCCCACCTTTAATCTTTCCCAGCATCAGGGTCTTATCAAATGAGTCAGTTCTTTGCCTCAGGTGGCCAAAGTACTGGAGCTTCAGCTTCCGTATCAGTCCTTCCAATGAACATTCAGGACTGATTTCCTTTAGGATGGACTGGTTGGATCTCCTTGCAGTCCAAGGGACCCTCAAGAGTTTTCTCCAACACCACACTTCAAAAGCATCAATTCTTTGGCACTCAGTTTTCTTTACAGTCCAACTCTCACATCCATACATGACTACTGGAAAAACCATAGCTTTGACTAGACGGACCTTTGTAGGCAAAGTACTGTCTCTGCTTTTTAATATGCTGTCTAGGTTGGTCATAACTTTTCTCCCAAGGAGCAAGCGTCTTTTAATTTCATGGCTGCAATCACCATCTGCAGTGATTTTGGAGCCCCCCCAAAATAAAGCCTGCCAATGTTTCCACTGTTTCCCCATCTATTTGCCATGAAGTGATGGGACCGGATGCCATGATCTTAGTTTTCTGAATGTTGAGCCTCAAGCCAACTTTTTCACTCTTCTCTTTCACTTTCATGGAGGCTCTTTAGTTCTTCTTCGCTTTCTGCCATAAGGGTGGTGTCAGCTGCATGTCTGAGGTTATTGATATTTCTCCCAGCAATCTTGATTCCAGCTTGTGCTTCATCCATCCCACGGTTTCTCAAGATGTACTCTGCATATAAGTTAAATAAGCAGGGTGACAGTATACAGCTTTGACATACTCCTTTCCCTCTTTGGAACCAGTCTGTTCCATGTCCAGTTCTAACTTGCTTCCTGACCTGCATACAGGTTTTTCAAAAAGCAGGTCAGGTGGTCTGGTAGTCCCATCTCTTTAAAAATTTTCCACAGTTTGTTGTGATCCACACGGACTTTTGTATTTTTATGAGGTTCCTCAGGAGATTCTGATACTGACCAAAGCTAAAGAACCATCATTTTTTAACATGCTTTTCTTATAAGCTCAAAATCTGCACACATTAAAGAGCTGTTTTCTCCTGCCTGCTATTGCAGGGGACATGGGTTCGATCTCAGCTCTGGAAGATTCCATATGCTGTGGGCCAACTAGGCCCATGCAGCACAATTACTGAACCTGTGTACTGCAACTGCTGAGGCCTGCATACCCTAGAACCTGTGAAACAGAGAAGCCACTGTAATGAGAAGCCCTTACACAGGAATGAAGAGTAGCCCCTGCTCACCTCAACCAGAAGAAGCCCACTCACAACAACAATCAAAAAGACCCAGAACAGTCAAAAATAAAATGAATAAGTAAATAGTAAAAAGATATAGTCAGTTCAAAACTCTGGTTGTATTACAGAATCAAACCATATGTGCTGTTTTCACTGGAACTCATTCAATACAATAACAATCATGAGGATTTTATGACACCTGGAATTTCAGTAACCTGATAGCATATTTAGCACATGGTACAATCATTCATTTTTTCTGTATATGAAAAAAGTACTGTATCTGTGAGAACATTCCAGTGAGGATTATCTACTAAGAAACAGAGATTCCCAGGTCTTTGTTAATGGTGGAAATAGCTCTGATAACTATTTACTGGAGCAGGGAAAATACTAAAGTTTAGCTTATATTTATGCGATTTCTCCAGGTGTTATGTATCAAGTCATAATATTTCTTTGTTTAACAAATTAGAAACTTCCTCTTTCAGTTGATAAAAGCTGGCTTTTGTTCTCAAGGTTTCTTTTACAAAAAGGTGAATTTTGGTGTGTCATACTTAAAATCCTAACCAAAAACTGACAAGTTTCTTCCCACCAACTTCTCTCTGGGGCACCCTGATGTCGGCATCAGGAAGAGTGAGGTCATGTGCTTTTAATAAACCCAAATGCCATCAAATATAGGAAATCATTTGGCATTTCCTTTACTGGATACAAAACCTTACCTTTATTAGTCATTTAATTATGAGTTTAGAAATGAATTTGTGATGTGGAAGAACAATATTCCTTAATAATTAGGGAAATGAGCAATGCACAAAATTTTCTAATAGGTCCAACCCTTCTTTTTCCTGCATGGTAAATGTTTGTGAAGGAAATATGCTTTAATAAGATAAGAGGTTTCAGTAGAGGCATATTTATTACTTCTCCCTGAGTGGACTCAACATGAGACTGGCAACTGTTTTAAAAAAAATACATTTAATCCCAGATCATTATTATTACATACTGCTTACAGCATAAAGTCCTCAGCTTGCTTTTGAAAGCATTATGACAAAGGCCCTCATTCTGCACTTGAGGAAAAGGTGAAACCAAACAGTTAGAGGAACCTAACCGTTTACAGATCTGAGAGTCAAAGATAATTTTTCTGGCTTTTAATGCAAAGATTGCTTCAATAAACCCTTGAGCATTTGATTTTATCTGAAAAAAATTGTAAAAAGAAGGTAGGATATTCTAAAGAAGAATAGAAAGCTTTAAACGTGTGTATAATTTGGAATTCAGTAATTCCATAACAAGGCCTTTATCCTAAAGAACCACTCAGTAATATGTATAACTATACTTGTAGACCAATATTTATTGCAATACTGTGAAACAGTTTAAGAAAGCTGGATTACGTTAAACTGTAAACAATTTAGAAGGAAATTGAGCTTTCTTCTATATGTGAGTTCACATATAAATTTTTTTTTCTGTTGTTGTTCAGTCATTAAGTCATGTTCAGTTCTGTGTAACCCCATGGACTGGAGCATGCCAGCCTTCCCTGTCCTTTACTTTCTCTCTGAGTTTGCTCAAACTCATGTCCATTGAATCAATGATGCCATCCAACCATCTCATTCTCAGTTGCCCCCTTCTCCTCCTGCCCTCAATCCTTCCCAGCATCAGGGTCTTTTCCAGTGAACTGGCTCTTCAAATCAGGTGCCAAAGTATTGGAGCTTCATCTTCAGCATCAGTCTTTCCAGTAAATAGTCAGGGTTGATTTAATTTAGGATTGACTGGTTTGATCTCCTTGCAGTTCAAGGGGCTCTCAAGAGTCTTCTCCAACACCACAGTTCAAAAGCATCAATTCTTCGGTGCTCAGCTTTCTTTGTAGTCCAACTTTCACATCCATACATGACTACGGGAAAAACCATAGCTTTGATTAGACAGACCTTTGTTGGCAAAGTGATGTCTCTGCTTTTTAATATGTTGTCTAGGTTTGTCATAGCTTTTCTTCCAAGGAGTGTGTTTTAATTTCGTGGCTACAGTCACCCTTCACAGCAATTTTGGAGCCCAAGAAAATGAAATCTGTTATTATTTTCACTTTTTCCCCAACTGTTTGCCATAAAGTGATGGGACCAGATGCCATGATCTTTGTTTTTTGAATGTTGAGTTTTAAGGTAGCTTTTTCACTCTCTTTTTTCACCGTCATCAAGAGACTCTTTAGTTCTTCACTTTCTGCCATTAAAGTGGTATCATCTGCATATCTGAGGTTGTTGACATTTCCCTAGCAATATTGATTCCAGCTTGTGCTTCATCCAGCCCGGCATTTCACATGTTGTACTCTGCATATAAGTTAAATAAGCAGGGTGACAGTATACAGCCTTTACATACTCTTTTCCCAACTTTGAACCAGTCCACTGTTCCCTGTCTGGTTCTAACTGTTGCTTCTTGACCTACATACAGGTTTCTCAGGACACGGGTAAAGTCTGGGTCCGGTATTCCCATTTCTTTAACAATTTTCCACAGTTTGTTGTGATCCATACAGTCAAAGGCTTTAGTGTAGTCAATGAAACAAAAGTGAATGTTTTTCTGGAATTCCCTTGCTTTGCCTATGATCCAGCAGATGTTGGCAACTTAATCTCTGGTTCCTCTGCCTTTTCTAATCCAGCTTGTACATCTGGAAGTTCTCAGTTCATATACTGCTGAAGCCCGGCTTGAAGAATGTTGAGCATTACCTTGCTAGTATGTGACATAAATGCAGTTGTATGTAATTTGAACATTCTTTGGCATTGCCTTTAGTCAATGATTTAAGGTCAGAACATTCATTTTAAAGAACTTGAAACAATAAATCTCACATCTGAGGAAAAAAGCTGCAAAGCTTAGAAATAGTGTTGAAAAGCAGATGCTATCTTAAAACTGCAGATCTGGTTGTTTTGGAATCTTGACTGTTTGAAGGTGTGCAAATAGTGTTTTCAGAAAAACTAGTCTGAATCTCAGGGGATAAGATGGTTCATTAAATATCCAATTTTCGTGAATCTTAGTAAAGTATTCAGAGCAACTTACGTATTCAAATGTGGGGCATTAAACTGTGGCCTCACTCTTCAGTGACATGGTGCGTGCACGCTCAGTCACTCAGTAATGTTTGACTCTTTGAGACCCTGTGGACTGTAGGCCTCCAGGCTCCTCTCCATGGAATTCTCCAGGCAAGAATACTGGACTGGATTGCCATTTCCTACTGCAGGAAATCTTCCCAACCCAGGATTCCTGCATAACCTATGCCTCCTGCATTAGCAGGCAGATTCTTTACCAATGAGCCACCTCAGTGGCATAGTGCTAGCCATTAAAATTCTTTCAGAGTAATGTTTTAAAAACCTGAGAACACAGTCACAATGAAATTCTAGGTTTGAAACGATGTTAAAAATAGTATGGTCAGCATAATCTAAAATTTATGTCATATGTCTAGATACATACAAAGAAAGATAAAAAGGTATATATGCAAATGCTTGGAGTGATTATCTCTGGGTGGTATGAGTAGAGATTTTTTTATGTGTTTATTAGAGGAAGAATATCATATTCATTGTTTAGTGCTGGTATAACAGATTACCACACATTAAACAGCTTAAAACTATACAAATTTATCATCTCACAGTTCCATAGAAATCCAGTGGGCACAGCTGATTTCTCTGCTCTGGGTTTCATCAGGCCAAAATCAAGGTGTGTGCCAGCCTGGGCTCTTACCTGAAGGCTCTGGAGGAAAATGCTTTTCTAGGTTCTTTTACATTGTTGAAAGAATTCCGCTGCATGTGATTTTAAGATCAAAGCTCCCCATTTTCTTGCTAGCTGTCACTAGAGGTAGCTCTTCCCAGTTTCTAGAGCCTGTCAGAATTTTATGGCTCATGGCCCCCTTCGTTTTCAAAGTCCGCAACAGTGGGTGAAAACTCTCTCATGCTTTGCATCTCTTCTGCCTTTTTCTGTATGGCTTTTCTCTGACTGAATTCAGTTAGAAAAGTTTCTCTTTTTCTAAGATCTTCAAGGGATTAGTTTAAGATTTTCTGAAGTTCCACCAATTAGCAACCTTAGTTTTATCTTCAACCTCCCTTTTCCAGTTTAGCATATTCAGAGGATATGCAGATTAAGGTAGAAACATCTTTGTTGGGCCAGAAATTCTCTGGACTGCAACAGATAGCATAATGTTAATGGCATGAGCTTTGAAGATGGATAGCAGACAGACCTTGTTGTATCCCAAAGCTACCACCCAATATATGTTGACTTTGGGGAAGTTAATTCAGTTGCCTTCCAATTATCTCATATATAAAATGGGTATCATAATTATGCCTTATTTCATTGGGCATTTATGAAAATTATATGAGATACTACATAAAGGAAGCTGAGCACTGAAGAATTGATGCTTTTGAACTGTGGTGTTGGAGAAGACTCCTGAGAGTCCCTTGGACTGCAAGGAGATCAAACCAGTCAGTCCTAAAGGAAATCAGTCCTGAATATTCATTGGAAGGACTGATGCTGAAGCTGAAACTCCAATATTTTGGTCACCTGATGCAAAGAGCTGACTCATTGGAAAAGGCCCTGATGCTGGGAAAGATTGAGGGCAGGAGGAGAAGGGGACGACAGAGGATGAGATGGTTGGATGGCATCACCAACTCGATGGACAAGGGTTTGGGTGGACTCTGGAGGTTGGTGATGGACAGGGAGGCCTGGCGTGCTGTGGTTCATGGGGTCACAAAGAGTCGGACACGACTGAGCGACTGAACTGAACTGAATGAGAAACTCACAAAGACATGCTAGAGGGAGGGAGACAGAGGAGAAATGATGAAGAAGGATGTGCTATGAAAGAGGAAGAAGGCTACCACTGAACAGAGGAGAAAGAGATAGTAGAATCAAAAGATTGTGGGCACTGTAAGACTCAGCTCATCTTCATGCCTCTGGAGCAGCTCTTTTCTTAAAGTGCTCATGAGTTAAAATTTTGAAATCTTAGTACCTACACAAACCAACTGTGATAAGTGAACCAAGAACCCAATAAGCGACAGATAATAAGACTTTGGTTTTGGTGGGATCAAGGGATCACAGGGGGAATGCAAATGCCCTGTTAAGACTCCTGTATGTATTCTTTCAGGTTGGTTAACAGTAGGGAACAAGCCTGGAATAGCCAGAGATTCTATTCTATGAGGTAGGTTATTATGGAAAATGTGTGACTAATGCACATTTAGTGAGCCAAATTACACTTAGGCTGCTAACAACTTGGCTAATGTGTCTACTCTGTGTGTGTCTGATAACATGTGATGAGGATGTTGTATTATAAGCTGCGACTCAATCTGTACCAGGTCATTAGGTCAAAGAATCATGAAAATAAATTAGTTAATGAATACCTTGTTATGGTTCATTGCAACAGACATGAAAACCCATAATTACAATACAGAGAAAAAAATTCTAAAAGAGTTTTGTTAAAAATAACCCTGGCTCAATGTATGACAAAACCCACTGAAATGTTGTGAAGTAATTAGCCTCCAACTAATTAAAAAAAAATTTATTTAAGCTTAAAAAAAAAATAACCCTGGCTTATAGAATAAGAAAATTCTGTTTTTTTAATGAATAGCATGAGTCTGAACTCTACCATCTTTACTGGACTAGTGTTTTCAAACTTATATATTTTATGAGTACACAGTTTCTATCCAAAGGTATGTTTTTTCCAGTAGTCATGTATGGATGTGAGAGTTGGACTATAAAGAAGTTTGAGAGCTGAAGAACTGATGCTTTTGAATTGTGGTGCTGGAGTTCCTTGGAGAGCAGGGAGATCAAACCAGTCAATCGTAAAGGAATCCTAAGGAAAATCAACCCTGTTGATTGATGCTGAAGCTCCAATACTTTGGCCACCTGATGCAAAGAGCTGACTCACTGGAAAAGACCCCTGTGCTGGGAAAGATTGAAGGCAGGAGGAGAAGGGGTTGACAGAAGATGAGACGGTTGGATAGCATTATTAACTCAATGGATATGAGCTTGAATAAACTCCAGGAGATAGTGGAGGACAGGGAAGCCTGCCATGCTGCATTCCATGAAGTCACAGAGTCAGACATGACTTAGCGACTGAACAAAAACAATCTAAATATTAAAAATGACTGAAATAAAATGGAACACAGATTGCATTAGTATTGAATTAAAAATTTTTCTCTCTTTTTTTATTTTTGTCATGTCAAAGGCATATCTAACCCCAGGCCATGATCATGAATGTTGCAAATTGCTCCAGAAGACCAAGGGTCCTTAGCCTGAGGCTATGGAAAACTGAGTCACACCCCTGAATGGAAAAAAATGATGTCACTATTTGTACTAAAATTCAACAAAAATTTATCACTGACTTCCATTATGATTGCAGGCAACAAACTTCTGTAGTATTAGAAGTATTTGTGACTTTGTCACCAATAAATATTTTATATCATATTATTATTGTTGCAGATATCTCAAAATATTGTTTAACTCAGCAGTACAAAATTATAATAGTTACTCTAATTGCCCCTAGATCCTGGTATTTAATATGACCATTAGAAGCACATATATTACCGTAACATGATTTGTAACATTTTGATAACTCTTCTAATACATTAGGTTCCTTTGTTATATTGTTTGCTTTATTTTTATATCGATAAAAGTAATATTTTGAGAAGGTAATCATATAGTCACCAGACTGCCCAAGAACCCAGGGTAGAAAAAAAGAGAAGGGAGTGGGGAAGAAAGAAATAAAGGAAGGAAAGAAAGAACCCATTAGTCAGTCAGTTCACTCGCTCAGTCATGTCTGACTCTTTGTGACCCCATGAACCGCAGCACGCCAGGCCTCCCTGTCCATCACCAACTCCCGGAGTTTACTCAAACTCATGCCCATCGAGTCAGTGATGCCATCCAGCCATCTCATCCTCTGTCGCCCCCTTCTCCTCCTGCTCCCAATCCCTCCCAGCATCAGGGTCTTTTCCAATGAGTCAACCCTTCGCATGAGGTGGCCAAAGTACTAGAGTTTTAGCTTCAGCATCAGCCCTCCCAATGAACACCCAGGACTGATCTCCTTTAGGAAAGAACCCATGAGTGGGCTATTAACATGCTAAAGGTAGTAGCTATAAGTTTTTCTCTGTCTCCAGAATTTAGTGCCTAGAACATAGTTTGTTCTAAAAAAAATCCTTGTTGGATGACTTCTGCCTATGAAAACAAGCCTGAAGCAATAAGCTATGACTTAGTGGAAAGATTTGTCATGAGGTAATGTTTGAATGGACTCTTGTAAAATGAGTAGGAGAGGATGTAGCAAATAGTATGTGCACACTGATCAGTAGAAAAGATGACTGCTGTGGAAAAAAATTAATTTTATGTAGATGAAGGATTTATGTGAAAGATAGAACATAATGTGTGTATAGGATAATATTATCATGGCTTTAGTTAGGTAAGGATTTCTTAAGACACAAAAATACTAATAGTAAAGTAAATTTTGGGAAATTTGATTATATTAAATCTAGCAATTTATTTCCATCAAAGTTATCATAAATAACATGTAAATCCATGGCTGATTCATGTCAATGTATGGTGAAAACCACTACAATATTATAAAGTAATTAGCTTCCAAATAATAAAAATAAATGAAAAAAAAAGAAATTAAAAAAAAATAAAGCATAGTGGAGGGGGCATTATTTTCAACACATGTAACTAAAGAGTAAATAATGAGAATATATAAAGAATTTCTGTAATTTATTATAAGGAAAAGTCAGCCAGTACCAAAGAAGAGGTAATCCATTTGTCCAAAAGTAAAATGAGAATGAGACTTGAATAGGAAGTTCACATAAAGACAAACGGGGATTTTTGTTGTTCAGTCACTAAGGTGTGTCTGACTCTTTGTGACCCCATGGACTGCTGCATGCAGCACAACAGGCTTCTCTGCCCGTCACTATCTCCTGGAGAGTCCTCAGATTCATGTCCATTGAGTTGATGATGCTATCTAACCATCTCATCCACTGACACCCTCTTCTCCTTTGTTTTCAGCCTTTTGCAGCATTATGGTCTTTTCCAAATGCAGATTGCCAATAAAGAAATGAAAAGATACTGAACCTCGTCAGTAAGGAGAGAAATGTAAATTAAAATCAAACTGAAATGCAGACTTATACAAGTTTGCCAAGAATTAGAAATTTGGCAGTACTAAGTATTAGTAAGGATTATGAACACTGAGAACTCATCCACTGCTGCTGAAAGTGTAAACTAGTGCAACCATCTTTGGAAAGTAGTTTGACATATTCTATTCAAGTTTTTGGGAGATAGGAGATTTGCAGTGTTCTATTCTTTAGTCTGAATAGGGCAGGCAAAAATAGGGAATGTTGGTAAAAAGTACCAAGATGGAGTTCACTTACGGTGTGGAAAACTGCAAAGAGCATAGTTCCTCATTTTATGACTTGGAAAGTCCAGATAATCTACAAAATGAATACTTTTTTAATCTAGTTAAGAGCTAAAGTCAAAGGGCAATCAACTAGCCTGAAATCTGAGGAAAGACAGATATTTTCAAGGAGAAAGCAAATGCAAACATTTGCTTACCTAAAGCATAACATAGAAGGAAGAGACACCAAATAGAATACAAACACATAAAAAAGAAAAACTGTAATAAATATGAGGTGTTATGATTTGATAAATCTCAATGGTCTGTACATGAATTTTCATTTTGTTTTCTCTAATTTATGCTATTTAAAATATTTCATTAGTTTTTTTTTTTTTTTTTTTAAGAGAGCTTGAGGTGTTATGAGAACTGCATTTGAGTTTTAATTTCCAGAGTATTGGGTTCAAGAGAAGGGAGACCAGGTATCTTATGTAGTGAAAGAGTATTTCATATAAAATCAATGAAACCAGGTCTGTCTTTCAAAAACTTAATTCTGTTAACAGCATGGCCAAAGAGATCAATGCCAAGTCAAACGTATGCTGAATTTGTGACAGGCATTCAATCGCCAGTTTACAGTTCATGTTCATTTCTTCTGATGAGGTTGCACTTATGGGCCTGATTTACTAGGCTTTGTAGTTGGGCAGAACTATCTTAGAATTTCAGTTATGCCACTTTCTAAAAATGTTGCTTTGGGGCAATCACTGTACGCAGCAATTTTTTTCATCTTTAAGATAGTACACTGAATGTTAACTTGTAAGTTGCTCCAAAGATTAAATGAGATAATGGATATAAAACTATGGCCATTCTGACACATAGAATACATATATCAAATCTTAGTTCCCTTCATTTTTCTTTTGTAAAAAACCAAAGAATCATATACAGCCTAGTGCCAAGATAACCTCTCAATTTGATAGACTCCGAAGGCTTTCCTGGAGTAATCAAGCAAAAGAACTTTTTTCTTCTTCTGCCTTTTTCTTATTAATAAATTTGATTTTATCTTCTTGTATCAGTTAGTTTTTGCTACTTAACAGTTGCTGCTTAACAAACATTTTTGCTGCTCCAAAACTTGATCTCTTGAAATAACAATTATTTATTTAGCTCACATTTCTATGCAGCAGCAATTTGGACTGGGTCTAGTGGGGCCATTCTTTATCTGTGACCGCTCATGCTTCTGCATGCAGATGGCAGTTCATGTCCTTATAGTCTAGCCTTGTCTCTGCTGGCTGGGATGACAGCTAGTGGGGATGAGGGTACCTGAATGACATGTCTCTCATAACCCATTAGACCATTCAGGCTTGTCCACATGGTGGCAGCCTCAGGGTTTCCAGGATCAGCAAGAGAGAGGGAAGCCCAGTACAGAGCATTTTGAGTGCCTCTGTTTGCAGTGGCCTTGCTCACAACACACAGGAGGTTGCTGGTTAACACAGACTCAAGGGGTGAGAAACAGATTCCACCTTTTGATTGGGGCTGCTGCAGTGTCACATACCAAGAGTAGATGTAGAGAGGGAAAGATTTACGATCATTTTCACAATCTACCACACTGTTGAAAACGAAGAAAGCAATTCTCTTCTGTCGACTACTTCACAGATAGATCCATTTTAATCCTTTGAGTCTGTGTGGGCCCAGTTGCTCAATCACGTCTAACTCCTTGTAACCCTATGGCTTGTAGCACGCCAGGTTCCTCTGTCCATGGAACTTCCGAGGCAAGAAAACTGGTGTGGATTGCCATTTCTTCAGAGCATCTACCGGACCCAAGGATTGAACCTGCATCTCTTGCATCATCTGCACTGGCAGGCAAATTCTTTACCACTGAGCCCCCTGAGAAGCCCTTCCTTGTTTGAGTCTAGCAATAGTCTTATAATAGGATTTTCCTTGGATGATTAAGAAATATGCTTCATAAGGAGAAGCTATTGACTGTTCTATGTCTTGTGAGTAGTATTATTCATTGTCAGTAGAGTACTGGGGAATCTTTCTGCTTTCATGCTTGGAAACTGAGGTTCTAAAATAACATTTGAACTGAAAAAATAATTTTTTTTCCTGGAGCTCTGCTTGTTCAAATTCTTAAACTGTAAGTTAACTTATTATAAAACTACCGGTATTCCAGATGTTGTGCTCATCATGAATAAAATTAGTACTTTATAAAACCTAATATATATTCTTTAAGAAAAGAGAGAATGGGTTTAACCTTGGAGAAATGGGAGATGCTGAAATCTCTCCAAAAAGAAAAACAATGAAATTGTTCTAATGACCTGGATATGTGTATTTCTTTTTTAGCCTATTAGATAATAGGGAGAATAGAATATTTAACAAATCAGTGTTTTAAATGAGTAAAAGCAATGTATATTTCATATTCTCAGCTAATCCAGTATATTGGATTCTATCCATTCTTCAGTAATTTATGAAACCTGATTGAATTGTTCCAGTATTGGGGAAGAGAAATTGAGTTACCTAAAGCTAGAAATTATTTGCCTAAATAACTCTTTTTTTTTTTTTTTTTTAATGGCCAGAACCAGAAAGAGAAATGGAACATTTTGAGAAAATTTGTCCCCAAAGTACCATTTCTTAAATGAAATTATGTAACTCAATTTACTTTATGGCAGTCACTGTGGCTAATATTGGACCTGATTTTAATTTTATGTGGATTAAAGAATTTAACTTTTCCCCGATGTATTTTTGAATGACTTTATTCACAGGCCATATCCTTTTTCACATTGTCTGAGTTTTACTCTCTCTGACAGCCAAAATTGTACATGATTTTTCACAGATCTTGATATTTTCCTTTTTAGTTACTTTTTATTTCACTGGAAAAGAACAGCAGATAATTTTCAAGTAGTTGCCGAAATTCAGTTGTTTAGATAACAACGGAAAATGTACTTGCCTCATGAGTAGTGTCACTCATTTTTCCTTTCTTCTCTTACTTAACTCTGAGTTTTCTTCTTAAATATATTTGGTTAAAATTTAGTAGAATTCTGTCTTTGTGTGTTGGATGCTGTATTAAGTACCATGAACTACACATTGTACAATATAATGGACCTAGGCAGTCAAAAAATTAATCCTTGAGAACTACTTAATGTGAAGAGATTATAATACCTAGAATTAGGGAGTCAAAGCTGTAACTATTTATCCATCATCAAATCTGTTATTCAAACTGCTACTCCAAACTGGATTGATATCAGAATAATCTGAGAAACTTTGAACATTACTTAGTTTTCTGAGTTTCATATCCAAAGATTATGATTCAGCATGTCATCATCAAGGCTGGGGACTTTAGTCATTTTTCCCAAAGCTCCCAAGATAATTTTGATGATACTGGCCTAGTACTGATTTCAGGAAAGGCAATAGGGGATCACTCGTCTTAAATTAAATATGATAGATGCAGCTTTAAGGTGTCTATTATTGTGGTGACTGTCCTTTACTCAAAAGAAAAAAAAAATAAATTGTTTTTAACCTTTTTTCTAAAGCCCAAATTTGTTCTAATTAATCTCTGTGAATTGTGAGATTCTGGCTGTTGATTTGTGAGCCAGTAACAATTCAGTGGTTGCACAATTCCTGAGAAAAAAAATTCCGAGTCGCTAGTCATTGGATTTTCTTCCTTCACAACTTAAAGGAATTCACCTCCCCCTTGTTCTATAAATTACTTGTGACAAGCCTGGGAAAAAAATTCCAAGACAATGAAAATATCAGGGAGGTTCAAAGACAAGGATCATGTTCCAATAATTCAGTGAATGGACTGTGAAAACTGAAGGAGCTAGGATCAGGTCTTGAAATGTAGAGGAGCGCTGGTTGAGAGTGTGTGTGTGCTAAGTCGCTTCGGTCATGTCCAACTCTTTGTGACCCCATGGACTGTAGCCTGCCAGGCTCCTCTGTCCATGGGTTTCTCCAGGCAAGAATACCAGAGTGAGTTGCCATTTTCTTCTCCAGGGGACCTGCCCGACCCAGGGATTGAACCCACATCTCTTATGTCTCCTGCATTGGCACCTAGGAAACCCTTGTTGAGAGAGTTCAGTTCAGTCACTCAGTCGTGTCCGACTCTTTGCAACCCCATGAACCACAGCACGCCAGGCCTCCCTGTCCATCACCAACCTCCAGAGTCCACCCAAACCCATGTCCATCGAGTTGGTGATGCAATCTAACCATCTCATCCTCTGTCATCCCCTTCTCCTCCTGCCCTCAATCTTTCCCAGCATCAGGGTCTTTTCCAATGAGTCAGCTCTTCGCATCAGGTGGCCAAAGTATTGGAATTTCAGCTTCAAAATCAGAAACTTACCACTCTCAACATTGTTGAGTGTATCAAGGAACAAATGAAGTTTAGAGTATTATTTTCTCTGGTAGCCACTTATAGGCCAGCTCTAACATGTTGCTTGTACAAGGTGAGCAAAGGCAAAACCAAGGACAGTACGAAAGCAACTCAGCAATAAAGTTTCAGGCAGTTGGAGTTCTGCTTTGAGAACTTGCGATCCATTACTTATAATAAGAGTAATTTTTCCTATATTTGCTTTATGTTTAAAGTTTTTAATTCCTTTATACAGCTAATACCTACAAAACGTCTATGAGGCAGAAACCAATCTCTTCCTTTCATAAACTTGAAATGGAGGCTCATAGAAGTTAAGCAGTTTTTCTGAGCTCATATGACTAATAAGTTGGGATTTGAATAAGAAAAATGACTTCTAAATAAGATATATTTTTCATCTTAGATTTTTTTTATCTTAGACTGTATCTGTCATATAACACTTAAAAGTTCACCTTAAGAATAGTTTCTATCTGGTTTGACCAATAAACCATCTTGAACTCTGGGAAAATCTATAAAAGTCCTTCACAAAATGTCTTTGTCATTGTTTTCTGTCACCTGCCAATCCCACTTGCTCAGCCTCTGGTCTCTGACCTTGAACCACCAACCCTGTTTCTTTTGGAATGCCATCACTTGTGGACCATTTAGTTAGTTCTCAACTGTTGACCTTCTCCTCTGCAAATTTCACAGCTCTCTTATTTTCATAATCTGTAGTCTGAAGACCTGGGTAGCTCCCACCTCAATGTCTGGTCTTAGCCCAAGGGCCCAATCTCCCTTGCACAAATATGAAAACACTTTCAACTGATGTACCAAATGCATCTTTCCCTGAAGCTCATTACAAATAATCTGAAAATGCCATATCAGGGATTCTTTTCTTCTTATTTCATTAAAAAGAAAACATTCTCTAGTAACATCCTTTTAAGTAGAGGAAGGAGAAGACTGATGCATTTACAGAGCTCCATCAGCTCAGCTAGATCAGTAAAAATTAGAATTGATGGCTTATTTGAATTTCTTGTTTTGATAGTTATGATGGCTAAGATGCTTAGGAGCTTCAGACTCATAGGCTCAGTGGAAATCTGCAAACTGCAAACTGTCCTGTCTGACAGAGGAAGCTTACCACTGAATTTTCATACTGAAAGAGATCTCAGGGGTAATTTAGGTAAATCCCGTCATTATATGAGTGAGGAAATTGAATTCCAAGGTCACAAACCTACATATTAAATTCAGGTCAATGATTCCATGATAAAGATACTATTTAGTGTCCTAAATATTCATGGTTTTCCCCATAACTGACCCCAAGTCATCATAGTCCTTCATACTTATGACTATGACAAAATTCTTTTGTTTCCAACTGAAGGAGGTGGGTTAAGCAGGTTTGGAATTCTGGAGCTGGAGAACAAGGAGTGGGTTTAGAACAAAGGACAGGGATATGATCAGCAGAATGGCTTGCCCATCTAAACTTGGTTTTGAGGAGAATTTAACCTGACGATGGACTGGTAATTAATGGTCTAAGCACACATAGAACAAAGCAGAGATTTAAAATTTTGAAACTTCACCAAAATCAAAGGCATCTGCAAACAGTGAAGCATAGTGGTTAAGGATTTTGTTTCTGTAGACAGACAGCCTAAGTCTGAATTCTGACTCTGTCATAATAGAGATGGAAAAAAATTGCTATTTCTGTGATTCCCTTCTCCCCCTAATTTGAAATACAAGATAATAATCGTACTGAATCCAAACACTTACTGTGAAGATAAGTGGAACACTTTTTTGTGCTGGGAAGATAAAAAGCGCTATAAATGATTGCTGATAAATACTTTGCTGGCATGTGTACTAAGATGTTCACTGCAACAGATTTATAGAATTAAAGAATTGCAAAAAATAAAAAAATCATTTATGAGGAGCTAGTGAAGTAATAGTCATACAAAGGAACATATTTCTGTTAAGGAACATGAAGTGGGTCCATAGATGCCACCTTTGATACATGGTTAAATAAATACTTTTTAAAAAAAACAACAGGATGATAAGAAAATTTGTTGAAATATTTAAAGATATATGTTATGTGTGTGTGTCTCAAAGATCTTGGTGTTTTAACACCAATCTCTTGAGCAGTTTCCTGTGAGGACTGGTATTGTGGCAGGGATGGCTGTGGCACAGAGGAGACATGGGAAAATCTTTTCCTTTATTCACTTCTGTAATGTTTAAATTATCTTTCAACTAGAAAGCATATTTTTAAAAGTAGTATAAATATAATAAGATCTGGGATGAAAAGAACACAGTTGTGAATAAGGTAGAATCATGAAGTATTAGAGGAGGTGACCTGGGTGGGTGGGATGGGGTTGGTGATGAAAGGGAGATCCAAGAAGGAGGGGATGTATATATACATATAGCCAATACACTTTGTTGTATAGCAGAAACGAACAACATTGTTAAGCAATTATACTCCAATTAACAAAAAAAGAGCAATGTTCCTCTTTATATACCAGGGAACACATTATGTAAGGGGGAAGAAACCTGCCTCTTATCTCTGTACAGTGCATATGTTAAATGGCTTCTTTCACACCTTCTGAAATAATGACACGGCTAGATCCATTTACTAAGCCCTGGAGATATTTCTCCAGGGCACTATCACACAACAGGAGGCTGATATTATGATGATTTACTGATAAGTTCATTTTTGCAAATTAGTGGAGCATAACATATGTAGGACTGAAATCTGGTGGTGAGTTATGAGTGATGCAGTAAGAACCTGTGATTTGCACAGGGAAAAGAATCTGGTGGCAAACTGGTTAGGGGGTTGCAGGGCTTTGAAAACTGGAACATAATTGAGTCCCCAAACATTACAGACTAAGTAAACAATTCATTTGTTTATAATTATTTATGAACAGTCTAACCTCAGCTGTCCTCTTTGGTAATGCTTCCTGCGTCAGTTTGAAGCACATCTTGTGACGGATTAAAGAAGTATGTCTGAAAAGATAAACCAGAAGCATGGTTTGATAGAATCATTCTTGCCCTGAATTTACCTTGTCTCCTAAATATTAGTGATGTTAAAAAAATAGATTAAGGAAAAAATGTGACGAGGCAGAGAAAGGAAAGCTTTAGTTCTCCTCTTTCATATTGATTCATTTATTGATTATATTTAATTTTATTTAACAAGTACATACAATACTTCTTGTTGTTGTTCAGTTGCTCAGTCATGTCTGACTGTTTGCGACCCCCTTGGACTGCAGCACACCAGGTTTCCCTGTCCTTCACCATCTCCCGGAGCTTGCTCAAACTCATGTCCATTGAGTTGGTGATGCTGTCCAACCATCTCGTCCTCTGAGTCCCCTTCCCTTCCTGCCTTCAATCTTTCCCAGCATCAGGGTCTTTCTAATGAGTCGGCTGTTTGCATCAGGTGGCCAAAGTATTGGAGCTTCAGCTTCAGCATCAGTCCTTTCAAGGAACATTCAGGATTGATTTCCCTTAGGATGGACAGGTTTGATCTCCTTGCAGTCCAAGGGACTCAAGAGTCTTCTCCAACACCATGGTTCAAAAGCATCAATTCTTACTTTTGCATTAACAATGTTGGGAAGCTATGGTTTTCAAAATGTAGATAATTATACGAATTGTGAACAAATGACACACTCATTCTCAAGGTTAAATTAATCAACTGGCTGATTATAAATAATTCCTTAGTCTTGCTTTTAAGGACATAGATGACAGTTTAAAATCACTCATGCCTTGTCTGGTCAGTGGCCTTGATCATCTCTTTCCTGCTCAACCTATGTATGACAGTACTGCCTCCCTTCCTTACTCTTCTCATATTATTCTTCCACTATTAATTTCATGAAAAAATTATATATAGGGCTTATAAGAAATTGCTGTGGTACATATACACCATGGAATATTACTCAGCCGTTAAAAAGAATTCATTTGAATCAGTTCTAATGAGATGGATGAAACTGGAGCCCATTATACAGAGTGAAGTAAGCCAGAAAGATAAAGAACATTACAGCATACTAACACATATATATGGAATTTAGAAAGATGGTAACGATAACCCTATATGCAAAACAGAAAAAGAGACACAGAAGTACAAATCAGACTTTTGAACTCTGTGGGAGAAGGTGAGGGTGGGATGTTTCAAAAGAACAGCATGTATATTATCTATGGTAAAACAGATCAGTAGCCCAGGTGAGATGCATGAGACAAGTGCTCGGGCCTGGTGCACTGGGAGGACCCAGAGGAGTTGGGTGGAGAGGGAAGTGGGAGGGGGGATCGGGATGGGGAATACGTGGAACCCTATGGCTGATTCATGTCAATGTATGACAAAACCCACTGAAAAAAAATAAATAAAAAAAATAAAACCAAGGATCTCATCAAAATATGAATATAGGAGACAGGCACATATGCAGTACTTTGTTTAAACATAGTGTGGTTTAACATAGATAGATCGATAGATAAACTTTATATTAAAATGATTTTTATTGGCCTGTAGTTATTTTGCATGAATTAGAATCTCCATAGTAACTCAGCTTATTCAAATATGGCAGATTCAAGCTCAATATTTATTATTTATAGTTCACTTAAAAAGTAAGCATAATCCTAAAAAAAAAAAAGTAAGCACAATCCTAAAAAAAAAAGTAAGCACAATCCGAAATATTTTATTACCATTGTCATAGTGTAGACATCCTCTTGGTGTACATCCCATCCTTGTATTTTGCCTTTGACATTCCTGTTTCATTCTGTACAGCTGAGATGAGAGTTTAATTTGGAATAAACTTGGTTGCAGAGTGACAGCACAGTCTCCCCTATACCCCAGATATTTAGATCATTAACATAGTTGTTAATGAGTATTTTGAGAAAGATTTAGTTAGGGCATAGAGTATTAGTCTCCTTCTCCTTCTGCTCTTCCTTTTTAAATGTGTTCTAGTTCTACTGTGAAATTGGCCAAAATGTGAGGGGGCTTTATAGAGGAGTTTGGGAACTCTTAAGGTACTATATCAACTTCCTTTAAATAGTTAACAATCAAAAGGAGAGAAAACTTTGTTCTTAGGAAAACATGGGATTTTGAATGCCTATGTGTAGAAATGACTTCCCAGCTTCATACTCAATATTGGCTATGTTACTGTTTTATACTCTCTGAAAGTGCAATGGATTTTAAGCCCTAATACCCAGAATCAGTATTTTACTTTTTAATTTCAGTTTTAAATTTAACAATATTAAAAATTCTATTATTTAAAAATTAGCCTTTCAGGCTTTTGTAAATTTTCATGGTCTAAAATCAAATTTAAAAAGTTTGTTTCTGAGAATCATGATGCTGAGATTATGATTCAAAAATTATTTAATAGATTAAATTATAGCATAAGTTGTAATTGCTTACTGTAGGACTTAAAATAATACTGTCATAATAGAAATGATATGACAAAATACACAGTATATCAGGGTTGGCAAACTTTTTTTATAAATGGTCAGATAGTAAATATTTTAAGCTTTATAGGCTATGTGGTCTCTACCACAACTATTCTACTTCTGTAGCAGAAAAATAGCTGTAGACAATGCATAAATGACTGAGTATGGCTTTGTTATCATTAAACTTTATCTATAAACAGATGGCAAGCAAAATTTGGCCATCTTCCAAAGGTTCTCTGTACTGGGATACATTATTATATTAAAAAAGTCACCATATATTGGCATGTATAATATTATTTTATTACACGAAAATTTATGAGATACATAGAGACGTGTTAAAGTGGAGAGGGTGTGGAGAAAAGGGAACCCTCTTACACTGTTGGTGGGAATGCAGACTAGTACAGCCACTATGGAGAACAGTGTGCAGATTTCTTAAAAAACTGGAAATAGAACTGCCATATGACCCAGCAATCCCACTCCTAGGCATACACACTGAGGAAACCAGATCTGAAAGAGACACGTGTACCCCAATGTTCATCACAGCACTGTTTATAATAGCCAGGACATGGAGGCAACCTAGATGTCCATCAGCAGATGAATGGATAAGGAAGCTGTGGTACATATACACCATGGAATATTACTCAGCCATTAAAAAAATTCATTTGAATCAGTTCTAATGAGATGGATGAAACTGGAGCCCATTATACAGAGTGAAGTAAGCCAGAAAGATAAAGACCAATACTAACACATATATGTGGAATTTATAAAGATGGTAATGATAACCCTATATGCAAAACAGAAAAAGAGACACAGATGTACAGAACAGAATTTTGGACTCTGTGGGAGAAGGTGAGGGTGGGATGTTTCAAGAGAACAGCATTGAAACATGTATATTATCTAGGGTGAAACAGATCACCAGCCCAGGCTGGATGCATGAGACAAGTGCTCGGGCCTGGTGGGCTGGGAAGACCCAGAGGAATCGGGTGGAGAGGGAGGTGGGAGGGGGGATCGGGATGGGGAATACATGTAAATCCATGGCTGATTCATGTCAATGTATGACAAAAACCACTACAATATTGTAAAGTAATTAGCCTCCAACTAATAAAAATAAATGAAATAAAAATGAACAATGGTTATTGCTGGTGAAATTATCTTTTGTGTATTGTATTATATATATATATATATCAAGGTACAAAGATAAAATTGTTTAAAAGTAAAAAAAATTAGTATTAGGAAGCAATTTAAAAACTGAGAATTTTAATAAATGTGTGTCTATGTGCTCAGTGGATCAGTCATGTCCAACTCTTTGTAGTCCCATGAACCTTAACCAGCCAGCCTCCTCTGCCCACGGAATTTTCCAGGCAAGAATACTGGATTGGGGTGCCATTTCCTTCTCCACGGGAATCTTCCTGACCCAGGGATCAAAAATCTCTTAGGTCTCTTTTTCTATGCATTAGACACATAAGATGTACCCTGTGCCCCTCACACCTAATGTTTGTTAACTTTGAAAGTCTTGCCTGAAAATCATTGGGAAGTGTGGGGCTTTTGAGTACTTTTTGCCTGTTCTCCTTGCTTGGTGCCCTGAAATAAATACTGTACTTTACTTCACCAAAACCCTGTGTCAGTAGATTGGCTTTGCTGCATGTCAGGTGAGCTGATCCAAGTTTAGTTCAGAAGCCATCACATGAAAATCTGTTCACTTTGTGTTTTCTTAATTAGTTTGGCTTCTAGTTTCTGACTGACTGTTTTAAAATATAGATTTTTATTCTTCTTTAGGTAGGCAAAGTCAGCAGGTCAGGAGTGGCAATCATTAAAAAAGATGGCTTGTTAAACTCACAGACTCAGAGAGAAGGGGATATGATGCCATGCCTTCGAGAGCTACACAAGAGAGCAACAGGATCTGCTGAGAGGTATATGTGTAGGGGAGAAGCATTTGGAAGCCTTTATTGTGGTTTCCAAAGGAAGGAACAGATAAGGCAAGAAAACAGGTGAGTGAATATCTCACCTGAGATAATATCTGAGTGAACAGCATAAGGACTATCCCTAGTGGTCTGGTACCTGGCCTGACTGGGAAGGTAGATGGTGGGTAAGTGTGAGAACCTGAGTAAGCAAGTGGTTGGGATATGGACCTGGCTTGGTTTACCTGAAAGACATGCTCCAGATAAGTAGTTTGCCATCTCCAGAAATTAAATAGTCCTGGAAAGGGGAATCTGTTCAGAGTCAGCAAGACCCCAAGATATGAAAGCTTGAGAAAATAAAAGGCATCCTTAATACAGTGGTATACTAGGGATTTTGACAAACACGTTGGTTACAAATGAGTTAATAAGGTAGGACCATTTGACGAGAAAACGGTCAGTATTTTATTTTTAAATTAATTAGTCTATGACAGATGTACTGAGAACCAAGTTATTGATTTTCTATTTTGAATAGTCTGTTCTCCTTTCACATTATCTGTGAAAGGATAATATCTCAACTGATGATATATTCAGGCTCTGTGACATAGTAGCTCATGGCATAAATGTACTGAATGTACCAGGAGTATTGAGGTTGAAGGTCTGCTATGCACAGTGTAAAAATTCTTATCACAATGCATGAATTTTGAAATTTGTTCATTGAGAGTAAGTGTAGCTTTCCTGGTTGCCTAGTGAGGGTTATTTGTGAGAGTCAAATCAAGTAAGCACTTGGAAGACTCAATAATTACAAAAGCAGCATAATAGCTATTGGTTTCAACCTTTTCATCACTTTTGTATACATATCTACTGGATCAAGATTGCTGGGAGAACTATCAATAACCTCAGATATGCAGATGACACCACCCTTATGGCAAAAAGTGAAGAAGAACTAAAGAGCCTCTTGATGAAAGTGAAAGAGAAGAGTGAAAAAGTTGGCTTAAAGCTCAGCATTCAGAAAACTAAGATCATGGCATCTGGTTCCATCACTTCATGGCAAATAGATGGGGAAACAGTGGAAACAGTGGCTGACTTTATGTTTCTGGGCTCCAAAATGACTGCAGATGGTGATTGCAGCCATGAAATTAAAAGACACTTACTCCTTGGAAGGAAAGTTATGACCAACCTAGATAGCATATTAAAAAACAGAGACGTTACCTTATCAACAAAAGTCCGTGTAGTCAAGGCTATGGTTTTTCCAGTGGTCATGTATGGATGTGAGAGTTGGACTATAAAGAAAGCTGAGCACCGAAGAATTGATGCTTTTGAACTGTGGTGTTGGAGAAGACTATTGAGAGTCCCTTGGACTACAAGGAGATCCAACCAGTCCATCCTTTAGGAGATCAGTCCTGGGTGTTTATTGGAAGGACTGGTGTTGAAGCTGAAACCCCAATACTTTGGCCACCTGATACAAGGAGCTGACTCATTTGGTAAGACCCTGATGCTGGGAAAGATTGAGGGCAGGAGGAGGAGGGGACGACAGCGGATGAGATGGTTAGATGGCATCACCAACTCAATGGACATGGGTTTGGGTAGACTCTGGGAGCTGGTGATGAACAGGGATGCCTTGCGTGCTGCAGTTCAAGGGGTTGCAAAGAGTCGGACACGACTGAGTGATGTAACTGAACTGAACTACTGGATATCCCCATAAGCTTATCTGACTAGTGCCTGAAAGTTAACAAATCCATTTTTTTCCCCTCAAAAAAAGGAATTTATGTATTTTCCTTAATGGCATTATCAGTTCTTCCAAACACTCAGGTCAGAGACTTGGGCAAAATCTTTATATTTTCAGCTCTCTGTGACCCTTCACATACCAATCACTTGTCTAATCATTTGACTGTAAATTCCTGTCATCTTTAGATCTTATCTCTTCCTCCTCACCTCTACTTGATGTCGTGTGCATGCTAAGTCACTTTAGTCACGTCTGACTCTTTGCCACCCTATGGACCATAGCCCACCAAGCTGCTCTGTCCACAGGTTCTCCAAGTAAGAATACTGGAGTGGGTTGCCATGCCCTCCTCCAGGGGATCTTTCTGACCCAGGGTTTCAAACCCATGTTCCATACATCTCCTGCATTGGCAGGCAAGTTCTTTACTACCAGTGCCACCTGAGAAGCCCCTACGAGAGGTCATATCATTACAATTCTCCCTTAGCCTGTGATAGCCAACTTCTTAGTTAGTCACTTAGTTCTAATTTCTTACCCACTACTCACATGTATTATTCTCAACCAGGGAGACTTTGCGTACCTACTGGTGATATATCTTTGTCTCTGGGCCATATGTGCTTAGCTTTCATTTTCCCTATTTATTTCTTTGTTCCCATATAGTATGGTATTATAAGAATTTCTTGGGAAAACTCAGGAAAAACCCTGAATACATGTATTAAATTGTGGCCATCATTCTCTGTCAGTCAGTCGGCCACAATGAGGGATGATGAATAATGTATGCAAATATTCTCCTTGAATGCTTGCTTCTTTAATTTACTTAGAGAGAAGTTGTTCCCTTTGTTCAGGGTCTGATGGAATTTCTCTGAAGAGCTGGGAATTTCCCTGGGCAATTTCTTCTGAGATTAGATTTAGGGGAGTCTGTGCTCAAATTTCATTTTTAGTTACTCCTGGCTCAGGCTGGCTTCTGTAACTAGGAAAGTACCCTTTTCCCCCTTGCTGGGATGAAGGATGAATCAAGCCCTTTGTTTCTTGTATAAGTGCCCAGGGACCATCATCAACATTTCCAGTCTCCATAATTATTTTTGATCCACCATCACAGAAATGGGCAATGCTACACTGAGGCCCTGGTCCTGTCTGAAAAGTGATGTTATCACCTTCAGGCTGAGAGATGAAAACAGTGTGAGTATTAGGGTATTTCTGAGGAGTAAATGGGATGTGAAACCTTTTGACTAGTGTTAACCTAAAACAATAAAACAGCCAGTTATTTTACCAGCAAAAACAGTTTATTTGGGCACAGCGAAGAATTGCAATTCAATACATGCAACTCTGGATGAACCACATACAAGTCCTGGAAATCATGGGTCCTCATCCCGTGGACCACACAGTGCTACTGGCCCATGGCCTGTTAGGAACTGGGCCGCACAGCAGGAGGTGAACAGTGAGTGAGCAAGCAGAGCTTCATATGTATTTATAGCCATTCCCCATTGGTCACATTACCACCTGAGCTCTGCCTCCTGTCAGATCAGTGGCAGCATAATAAATGTAATATGCTTGATTCAGCCTGAAATCATCCCCCTATCCTTGGAAAAATTGTCTTCCATGAAACTAGTGCCTGGTACCAAAATGGTTGGGGATTGCTGCTATAAAGGAAAGGAGTAATAAGTTTCTAAAAGAGAAAGTGCTCATTGGTAGAGGAGAAACGGAAGTTGGGAAGGGCTAGTATAAACAAAAAGTTCAGTGGCGGAAACTAGGAGTTCAAAGTGACATTTCATTGGCTGAGTTGTGATAGTCTGTCATTGGATGATCTATTTCCAGGGAGCTCAGGTAGGAAATCTTTCTCCTAGTTGTAATGGTATCCTGCCAGAGTACAAAATCTGTCTCTTCTTGTTGGGATCTGCATTGTCATAGAATGGTACACTGGTGAGAACTTCCTCTTCTGGCCTCCTGACTCCATTTTAGTGAGGGTTCCCTTTATTAGTAATAATTTCTGCTTTTGGTATTTTGAGAAAGTGTGAAAGTGTTAGTCGCCCAGTCATGTCTCTGACTTTTTGCAACCCGCATGTACTGTAGCCCACAGGCTCTTCTGTCCATGTCATTCTCCAGGCAAGAATATTGGAGTGGGTAGCCATTCCTTTCTTCAGGGGATCTTCCCAACCCAGGGATTGAACCCAGGTCTCCAACATTGCAGGCAGATTCTTTACCACCTGAGCCACCAGGGAAGCCCTTGGTACCTTGAGAGTTCTATCTTATTGTGCTTATAATGTAATGATGTAGCCAAGAGGAGAGCACTTAAATTTGGAATTCTTTTAATTTTATGTAGACAGATATAATTCATATATTCACACATATATAAGGACTAGAAGCTCAAGCTCTGAAGACCTATCTCTTGGATTCAAATTCTGTCTGATGGGCTATTAATCCTTGGCAAATTCTTTAACCTCTGGACAATGCAGTTTTTTCCTCTGTAAAATGGGGGAATAATGAAGACTCAATGAGTTCACAGACATAAAAAATTGAAACAGTGCAGTTGGATTACAGGTAGTCAATAAATATTAAGCATGAGAAAAAGGAGGAAGAAGAGGAAAAGAAATTATCTTCTTTATGGGAAGATGACAGATATACTGAAAAGCAGAGATCATATCTTATACACATTTATAGCCTTGAAAGATTTAGCTGATAAGGGATACTCAGTGTTGTTTAAGAATACACGTGAATAAGTAACAATATAGAGGACTACCAAATTATAGTTAGCTGTAGCTGATGCTTTGCTTACATTGCAGTGGATTCGTTAGTCACATTCATTGGTGTCATTAAAACTTAATAAAGATCTGAAAATGTGACTTCCCAGACTTTTGGACACATAAACAATTTGCCTGTGGTGATGGAGGATCTGTAGTAAGGAATATGTAATTATGACCTTTCCTGTCATAATGATATATTTCCTCTAGTTTCCTGCACATTGCACATATATCTGACTTAAATAAATTCAGTATCAAACTCCGTGGTCTGATAGACCCAGCCCTCTCTCATATTCCCTAGATCTTGAAGAATGTGCATCAAGATTTTGGAGTAGATACCAGGTTTGAATCTGGAATAACTATAGGGAATGTTTTCATGGACTGCTCAACACAGAGGAAGTTAATCTGATAAACTATTTATTCTTAGGTATTTGGGAGTAATATGTTATCCCTTGTAAAAGCACTTGCAATTCGAGGGTCAATGAGTACTAGGCGTTTCCGAGGCTTTTCATTCATCCAATTTTTCACCAAACTGTGTACCAGTGTTGAACATTAAAGGTTAATAAAAATGGTCCTTGACTTCCAAAGAACCTACACAAACAAATGATTGTTACATTTTAGATATGAATAGAGTAAGTATTTTGGTTGATTTTTCAACTAAATAATTGATTCTTCATTGAAAGTCTCAAATCACACATTGTAACTATTGCCACACATACTGTAACACTATTCTAGTATCTGAGACAGCTCTGGAAGGTAAAATGTAAAGAAATAATGATATACTCAGGGATTCATCATACACTGTTATAAACAAACCTCCCTAAACATGTTTTTAATTTTATTCTCTTACCCAGAGATATTCATACTGATTTTGCTCAGCTTTTATTTAGGTCTACAAGCTACCAGGTTTCATATGCTTAGGATTACTTAGAGCCTGTAGGAAGCAGATCTTTTCATGTGTGGCCTAAAATAATGTCTGAAAATAATATTTTTAAATGAAATAGCAATCATATAAATACTATTTTTTGTTCACTACAAAATTAATGTATTCTCATTGTAGGAAAGGTAGATAACATTAAAAGATAAAGAAAATAGTAGTCTCTCATCATCCATAAAACAAACTGCAAATATTTTGACCCATTCCCTTCTAGTATTTTGTGTAATTGTGAGCATAATTTCATATATGAACATTAACATCAGAATACATGGCTATTAAATTATTATATATTTTTGTTTTGACCTAATTTTTGTGGTACTATTAAACTATCACTGGTTTTTCATAGAACTTTTGAATGTGTTCTTCATTTGCTCAGTCATGTCTGATTCTTTGAGACTCCATGAACTGCAGCACACCAGGCTTCTCTGTCCTTTACCATTCCCCGGAACTTGCTCAAATTCACGTCCATTGATTCATGATGCCATCTAACAATCTGTCGTCCCTCTTCTGTCTTCAGTCTTTCCCAGCATCAGGGTCTTTTCCATTGTGTCAGCTCTTTGCATCAGTTGGCCAGAGTATTGGAGCTTCAGTTCAGCATCAGTCCTTCCAGTGAATATTCAGAACTGATTTCCTTTAAGGAACTTCCCTGGTGGCTCAGATGGTAAAGCCTCTACTCACAATGCGGGAGACCTGGGTTCAATCCCTGGGTCAGGAAGATCACTAATTTGATCTTCTTTCAGTCCAGGGGACTCCACAGTTCGAAAGCATTAATTCTTTGGCTCTCAGTCTTCTTTATGGTCCAACTCTCATAGCCATATGTGACTACTGGAAAAACCATAGCTTTGACTATATGAACCTTTGTCAGCAAAGCAATGTCTCTGCTTTTAGTACATTGTCTAGGTTAGTCTTAACTTTTTTCCAAGGAGCAAGAGTCTTTGAATTTAATGATTGAGGTCACAGTCAACAGTGATTTTGAAGAAAATAAAGTCTGTCACTGTTTCCATTGTTTCCCCCTCTATTTGCCATGAAGTGATGGGACAGAATGCCATGGTTTTAGTGTTTTGAATGTTGAATTTTAAGCCAACTTTTTCACTCTCCTCTTTTACCTTCAAGAGGTTCTTTAGTTCCTCTTCGCTTTCTGCCAAAAGGGTGGTGTCCTCTGCATATCTGAGGTTATTGATATTTTCCCCAGCAATCTTAATTCCAGCTTGTGCTTCATTCAGCCTGGCATTTTGCATAATGTACTCTATGTAGAAGTTAAATAAGCAGGGTTACAGTATACCACCTTGATGTACTCCTTTTCCAATTTTGAATGAGTCTATTGTTCTGTGTCCAGTTCTAACTGTTATTTCTTGACCTGCATACAGATTTCTCAGAAGGCAGGTCAGGTGGTCTGGTATTCCCATCTCTTTAAGAATTTTCCACAGTTTGTTGTGATTCACACAGTCAAAGGCTCTAGCATAGTCACTGAAGCAAAAATCGAATTTTTTTTCTGGAATTCTCTTGCTTTTTCTATGATCCAATGAATATTGGCAATTTGGTCTCTGACTTTTCTAAATTCAGTTTGTACACTGGAAGTTCTCGGTTCATGTACTGTTGAAGCCTAGCTTGGAGAATTTTGAGCACGACCTTTCTAGCATGTGAAATGAATACAGTTGTGTGGTAGTTTGATCATTCTTTGGCATTGCCCTTCTTTGGGACTGGAATGAAAACTGACCTTTTCCAGTCCTGTGGCCATTACTGAGTTTTCCAGATTTGCTGGCCTAATGAATGCAGCACTCTAACAGCATGATCTTTTAGGATTTGAAATATCTCAGCTGAAATTCGATCACCTCTACTAGCTTTGTTCATAGTGATGGTTCCTATGGCCCACTTGACTTCCCACTCCAGGATGTCTGGCTGTAGGTGAGTGATCACACCATCGTGGTTATCTGGGTCATTAAGATCTTTTTTGGTACAGTTCTTCTGTGTATTCTTGCCACCACTTCTCAATATCTTCTGCTTTTGTTGGGTCCATACCGTTTCTGTCCTTTATTGTGCCCTATTTGTGTGAAATGTCCCGTTGATATCTCTAATTTTCTTGAAGAGATCTCTAGTCTTTCTTATTCTATTGTTTCCCTCTATTTCTTTGCGTTATTCACTTTAGAAGGCTTTCTGATCTCTTCTTGCTATTCTTTGGAACTCTGCAATCAGATGGGTATATCTTTCCTTTTCTCCTTTGCACTTAGCTTCTCTTCTTTTCTCAGCTATTTGTAAGGCCTCCTCAGACAACCATTTTGCCTTTTTGCATTTCTTTTTGTTGGAGATGGTTTTGGTCACTGCCTCCTGTACAGTCATGAACCTCCAACCATAGTTCTTTCAGCACTCTATCAGATCTAAGCCCTTGAATCTATTTGTCACTTCCACTGTATTCATAAGGGATTTGATTTAGGTCATACCTGAATGGTCAATTTTTTCCCTACTTTCTTCACTTTAAGTCTGAATTTGGCAATAAGGAGTTCATGATCTGAGCCACAGTCGGCTCCCAGTCTTGTTTTTGCTCACTGTATAGAGCTTCTCCCTCTTTGGCTGCAAAGAATATAATCAATCTGGTTTCAGTATTAACCATCTAGTGATATCAATGTGTAGAGCTGTCTTGTGTTCTTGGAAGAGGGTGTTTGCTATGACCAGTGTGTTCTCTTGACAAAACTCTATTGGCATTTGCCGTGCTTCATTTTGTACCAAGGCCAAACTTGTCTATTACTCCAGGTATCTCTTGATTTCTACTTTTGCATTCCAGTCCCCTCTGATGAGAAGGACATCTCTTTTGGTGTTAGGTCTAGAACGCCTAGACCTACATGTTTTGTAGGTCTTCATAGAACCGTTCAACTTCAGCTTCTAATAGTTGCCTAATTCTTCATCAAAGTCTTACCATAATTTATTTCATTATACTTATATTTGCATAGATTATTCCATTTCTTTCTTAGTTATATGCAACACTGTGAATAAAATCTTGGCAGTGAAATTACTGAATTTTATGATTTTTTCTAGTTTAACAAATCTGCTGGCTCAAGGGTTAGGAAAATGTCGTATGTTTCCCTCTAGATAGTTTGTTTTACTGTTAACATTTGGACCTACAACCCACATAGAACTGATTTTTTTTTTTTTTATGTATCATGTGAGTTTGTGGCCACAGTTTGTTTTTTGCCAGATGTTTATCTGCCTGACATAGCAATATTTATTTATAAGATCATTGTAAATATTCTCACTACAGTTCACCATTACCTTTTTCAAGAATTTTTAAATTTTTCATAAATAAATATTTGTACTAGTTTTCTTTTAATATACATATTTCATTTAAGTATAATTGACTTACACTGTTTCAGATGCAAAGCAAGGTGATTCAGTTATACAAATACACATATATTATTTTTGAAATTATTTTCCATCATAGGTTATTACAAGATACTGACTGTAGTTCCCTATGCTATACAGTAAACCTTTGCTGCTTGTTGAATATCTATTTTTAATTAGAAATCTAGCATTCTATTCATGTTAAGTCAAACAAGTAGAATCAAAATGTCATAATTTTTTAAGTTTTCATTTGTTTTTTCACCCTACTGTCATACTGAATACTTTATCCAACCTTGGGCCAAAGCAGTAGTGTGTTACTTACTATATTGCTCATTACTTATTTAATGGCAGAAAGTGAAGAGGAACTAAAGAGCCTCTTAATGAAGGTGAAAGAGGAGAGTGAAAAAGCTGGCTTAAAACTCAATATTCAAAAACTAAGATGATGGCATCAGATCCTATCACTTTATGGCAAATAGATGGAAGAAAATGTGGAAACAGTATCAGATTTCATCTTGGGCTCCAAAATCAATGTGGACAGTGACTGCAGCTACTTACTCCTTGGAAGAATAGCTATGACAAACCTAGACAGCGTATTAAAAAGCAGAGACATCACTGTGCCAGCAAAGATCTGTACAGTCAAAGCTATGCTTTTTCCAGTATCATGTATAGATGTAAGAGTTGGACCATAAAGAAGGCTGAGCACCGAACAATTGACACTTTCAAACTGTGGTGCTGGAAAAAATTATTGAGAGTCCTTTGGATAGCAAGGAGATCAAACCAGTGAATCCTAAAGGAACTCAACCCTGAATATTTATTGGAAGGACTGATGCTGAAGCTGAAGCTCCAATTCTCTGGCTACCTGATGCGAAGAGCTGACTCATTGAAAACGACACTGATGCTGGGAATGGTTGAGGGCAAGAGGAGAAGAGGGCAACAGGGGATGAGGTGGTTGGATGTCATCACTGACTCAATGGACATGAGTTTGAGCAAACTCAGGGAGACAGTGAAGGACAGAGAAGCCTGGTGTGCTGCAGTAAATGGGGTCACAAACAATTGGAAACAACTTAGCAACTGAACAGCAGCAACAACATTACTTATTTATTGTGTAACTTTATCACAGCTCTGGATATCTGCTAAATAAGACTGCGAACTTTGTTCTTCCAAAATACCCTAGCTATTGTTTGCCCTTTCTTCTCACATATGTATTTTTTTAGAATCAGACATCAATTTAGAAAGAAACAATTTGATATTTATTAGAATTACAATAGAAGTATTGATTAATTTGGTGAGAATTGTCGTCTTTCCAGAATTGAGATTTCTGATCCATGTAATGACATATCCCATGTTTATTTTGCTCTTTATTTCTCTCTTAAGTGTTTGTAGTTTCCCTATAGAGATTTTGTAAATTTCTATTTAAATATATTCCCATGTATGTGACATTTTAATGCTGTTGCTGATGGCATTGTGTTTAAAATTTGGTTTTAGGCATAGTTGTAGTTAATATGTGGAAATGAAGTGGATTTGGCTGTCTTGTTTGATCATGTAGCCATTGATAGGGCTTGTGTGCCTGTGTGGTAAGTCGATTCTGTCATGTCTGATTCTTTGTGGCCTGATGGACAGTAGCTCACCAGGCTCCTCATGCATGGGAATTCTCCAGGCAATGATACTGGAGTAGGTTGCCATGCCCCTCTTCAGGGGATCTTCCCGATCCAGGGATCAAACTCACATCTCTTATGTCTCCTGTATTGGCAGGCAGGTTCTCTACCACTAGTGCCACCTGGGAAGCCCAGGCCATGAATAGTAACCTTTCTAAATTTACTATTTTTTAATTTTTATTTAGAAAACAGTTCTTACAGAGAAGTTGCAAGAATAGTGCAGAGTACTCCTAAATATCTATGAGTTAATATTTTGTTCAATAAAGAATGCTCAAACTACTGCACAATTGCACTCATCTCACACGATAGTAAAGTAATGCTCAAAATTCTGCAAGCCAGGCTTCAACAGTACGTGAACTGTGAACTTCCAGATGTTCAAAATGGATTTAGAAAAGGCAGAGGAACCAGAGATCAAATTGCCAACATCCGTTGGATCATCAAAAAAAGCAAGAGAGTTCCAGAAAAATATCTACTTCTGCTTTATTGACTATGTCAAAGCCTTTGACTGTGTGGATCAAAATAAACTGTGGAAGATTCTTCTAGAGATGGGAATACCGGACCACCTGACCTGCCTCTTGAGAAATCTGTATGCAGGTCAGGAAGCAATAGTTAGAACTGGACATGGAAGAACGGACTGGTTCCAAATAGGAAGAGGAGTACTTCAAGGTTGTATATTGTCACCTTGCTTATTTAACTTCTATGCAGAGTACATCATGAGAAACACTGGGCTGGAGGAAGCAGAAGCTTGAATCAAGATTGCCAGGAGAAAATATCAATAACCT
This sequence comes from Muntiacus reevesi, assembly GCF_963930625.1. Lineage (NCBI taxonomy): Eukaryota > Metazoa > Chordata > Mammalia > Artiodactyla > Cervidae > Muntiacus > Muntiacus reevesi. The sequence goes on along the minus strand of NC_089262.1, from coordinate 35,166,873 downwards.
CAGATATGCAGATGACACCATCCTTATGGCAGAAAGTGAAGAACTAAAGAGCCTCTTGCTGAAAGTAAAAGAGGAAAGTGAAAAAGTTGGCTTGAGGCTCAACATTCAGAAAACTAAGATCATGGCCTCTGGTCCTATCACTTCATGTCAAATAGATGGGGAAAAAGTGGAAACAGTGGCAGACTTTATTTTTTGGAGCTCCAAAATCACTAGATGGTGATTGCAGCCATGAAATTAAAAGATGCTTACTCCTTGGAAGGAAAGTTATAACCAACCTAGACAGCATATTAAAAAGCAGAAACATTACTTTGCCAACAAAGGTTCATCTAGTCAAAGCTATGGTTTCTCTAATAGTCACGTATGGGTGTGAGAGCTGGACTATAAAGAAAGCTGAGGGCAGAAGAATTGATGCTTTTGAACTGTGGTGTCAGAGAAAACTCTTGAGAGTCCCTTGGACTGGAAGGAGATCCAACCAGTCCATTCTAAAGGGAATCAGTCCTGAATATTCATTGGAAGGACTGATGTTGAAGCTGAAACTCCAATACTTTGGTCACCTGATGTGAAGAACTGACTCATTGGAAAAGACCCTGGTGCTGGGAAAGATTGAAGGCAGGAGAAGGGGATGACAGAGGATGAGATGTTTGGATGGCATCACCAACTCAAAGGATATGAGTTCGAGTAAACTCTGGAAGTTGGTGATGGACAGGGAGGTCTGGCATGCTGCAGTCCATGGGTCGCAAAGAGTCGGACACAACTGAGAGACTGAACTGACCTGAACTGACTGAATATTTTGCCATGTTTATTTTCTTACCTTTACCTTTATATAAAATAGCATGTATTATTATTGTTATTATTGTTGAATTTCTTAAACTGTAGATATCAGGAACATCTTCTAAATAGTTCTGTATTTATGTCTTAAAAATTAGGGCATTTTATTACCTGATAAGAATAAAATTATAAAGTTCACTAGATTTAATTTTCATACAATATTATCGAATCTACAGCACATTATCTAATTTCATCAATTATCCCTACAATGTCTTTTTAAACAATTTTACTTTTGCTAATCTCGGATCCAGTCAAGGATCGCAGATTGTATCTAGTTATCTCTTTATTCTCCTCTGACCTGGAACAGACTTTGAGCCTTTGTTTTTTAAAATAGTGAGATTTTGGAGGAGTGCAAGGTAGTTGTTTTGTGAATAGCTCTCAATTTTTGTTTGAGTACTTCCTGTGGTTTACTTTAGATTATTATTTTGTAGTAGAAATCCCTTGCATTTCTATACACTAACAATGAGAAAACAGAAAGAGAAATTAAGGAAACAATACCATTCACCATTGCAACAAAAAGAATAAAATACTTAGGAGTATATCTACCTAAAGAAACAAAAGACCTGTACATAGAAAACTATAAAACACTGATGAAAGAAATCAAAGAGGACACAAACGGAGAAACATACCGTGTTCATGGATTGGAAGAATCAATATTGTCAAAATGGCTATTCTACCCAAAGCAATCTATAGATTCAATGCAATCCCTATCAAACTACCAATGGTATTTTTCACAGAACTAGAACAAATAATTTCACAATTTGTATGGAAATACAGAAAACCACGAATAGCCAAAGTAATCTTGAGAAAGAAGAATGGAACTGGAGGAATCACCCTGCCTGACTTCAGACTCTACTACAAAGCCACAGTCATTAAGACAGTATGGTACTGGCACAAAGACAGAAATATAGATCAATGGAACAGAATAGAAAGCCCAGAGATAAATCCACGAACCTATGGACACCTTATCTTTGACAAAGGAGGCAAGGATATACAATGGAAAAAAGACAACCTCTTCAACAAGTGGTGCTGGGAAAACTGGTCAACCACTTGTAAAAGAATGAAACTCGAATACTTTCTAACACCATACACAAAAATAAACTCAAAATGGATTAAAGATCTAAATGTAAGACCAGAAACTATAAAACTCCTAGAGGAGAACATAGGCAAAACACTCTCTGACATAAATCTCAGCAGGGTCCTCTATGACCCACCTCCCAGAATATTGGAAATAAAAGCAAAACTAAACAAATGGGACCTAATGAAACTTAAAAACTTTTGCACTACAAAGGAAACTATAAGTAAGGTGAAAAGACAGCCCTCAGATTGGGAGAAAATAATAGCAAATGAAGAAACAGACAAAGGATTAATCTCAAAAATATACAAGCAACTCCTGAAGCTCAATTCCAGAAAAATAAATGACCCAATCAAAAAATGGGCCAAAGAACTAAACAGGCATTTCTCCAAAGAAGACATACAGATGGCTAACAAACACATGAAAAGATGCTCAACATCACTCATTATTAGAGAAATGCAAATCAAAACCACAATGAGGTACCATTACACGCCAGTCAGGATGGCTGCTATCCAAAAGTCTACAAGCAATAAATGTTGGAGAGGGTGTGGAGAAAAGGGAACCCTCTTACACTGTTGGTGGGAATGCAAATTAGTACAGCCACTATGGAAAACAGTGTGGAGATTTCTTAAAAAACTGGAAATAGAACTGCCATATGACCCAGCAATACCACTTCTGGGCATACACACCGAGGAATCCAGATCTGAAAGAGACACGTGCACCCCAATGTTCATCGCAGCACTGTTTATAATAGCCAGGACATGGAAGCAACCTAGATGCCCATCAGCAGACGAATGGATAAGGAAGCTGTGGTACATATACACCATGGAATATTACTCAGCCGTTAAAAAGAATGCATTTGAATCAGTTCTAATGAGATGGACGAAACTGGAGCCCTTTATACAGAGTGAAGTAAGCCAGAAAGATAAAGAACATTACAGCATACTAACACATATATATGGAATTTAGAAAGATGGTAATGATAACCCTATATGCAAAACAGAAAAAGAGACACAGAAGTACAGAACAGACTTTTGAACTCTGTGGGAGAAGGTGAGGGTGGGATGTTTCAAAAGAGCAGCATGTATATTATCTATGGTGAAACAGATCACTAGCCCAGGTGGGATGCATGAGACGAGTGCTCAGGCCTGGTGCACTGGGAGGACCCAGAGGAATCGGGTGGAGAGGGAGGTGGGAGGGGGGATCGGGACGGGGAATACGTGTAACTCTATGGCTGATTTGTGACAATGTATGACAAAACCCACTGAAATATTGTGAAGTAATTGGCCTCCAACTAATAAAATAAAATTAAAAAAAAAAAAAAACCATGTAAATGATGTAATCTTTTCAGTGCTTCACAGTAGGAGAAATATGATGCTAGTATGTCTTACTATTGATTATATAAATTACATATTGATACATAATATTTTGGATATATTGTAGCAAAAATATATTGTTAACATTAACTTCACTTGTTTATTTTTTTAAATATTAGTGCGGTCTTTAGGTAATTTAAGCTATATACATGACTTGCATTATATATTGGGCAAGACTACCTTAAAGCATCCACTAAGAATGTGAAATAAAAAGATATACATGTAAATACCTAGTTAAAAAAAAACTAAGCAAAAACTAAATCCACCAAAAGACAAGAAGAGGAAAAAGAAACAACAACAGTATGTGAAAATAGAAAACAAAAAGTAAGATGATAGATTCAAAGTTAATCATGACTATTTCTTATAGACTGCAAATAGGCAGATCATGTCTTTTTCACCAATTTGACATTCCTGAACTATTTATGAGTATGATATCAGTATGATAATTACATCAAATATACATAATTCAAATACTTCAATAAAAAGTTCAGAAATATCAAATTGGTGAAAAAGAGATGATCTGCCTATTTGTAGTCTATGAGAGATAGTCAATTCATTCAGTTCAAGATTAGTCAATTCATTTAGAAAATATGATGATTATAAAGGTGTACATATCAAGTAATAGAACATCCAAATTGACATTTTTAGGGCCTTTCCCTAATAACATCAGAAATCTCATTTTTTTCAAGTGCGTATATAACCATTTATCAAGATCGACCACATTTTGGGCTAGAAAGAAGTTTCAAGTAATTTTAAAGAATTAAAATCATTACATTTAAAAACATTCTGTAACTCTACAGAGTATGTTCTTTGGTCAAAATTGAGTACACTGGAAAGTAATAATGGAGTTTTATCTTAAAAATCCTGAAATATTTGAAACTTAAACAGTAAACTTGTAAATCACCTATGAGTTAAAGAAGAAATCGCAAGAAAAGTAGTTAATATTTTGACCTTAATCAAAATGGAAACTGTAAATCAAGATTTATGGAGTGTGACTGAAACAGTGATAAGAGGTAAAGAAACAGCTAAAAATGCTTATATTAGGGGAGAGGAAAAATCTAAAACAAATCACCAAAGCTAATCTTAGTGAGCTAGGATAAAAAGGGCAAATAAAACCCAGAATACATTGAAAGAAGGAAAATGATGAGTGAAAATCAATAAATAAAAATCCATAAAAGTCGATTCAACCAAGAGAATAAAAAATAAAAATCTAGCTCTGTCAACCAAGGGAAGAAAAGAGAAACACAAATTACCAATGTCAGAAATAAAAGGGAAATAATTACAGATTCTATAGAAATTAAAAGGATCATAGGGGGGTTTAATGACAACTTCATGATAGGGAGAATTCTAAGATGGACTACAAAATTGCCACCCACATATACCTGTACTGTATAATACTCTCTCCTCAAGTGTGGACAGGACTTATGGATATGGTGGGATAGTCACTCTCATGATTTCTTTACATTATATAAAACTCTGTCTTATCAGACTGAAGTGAGAGACTGCTGCTCTTGAAGAAGTAAACTGCCATGTTTCAACAGGGCCTTTTAGAGAGCCATGTGGCAAGGAATTGTTGGTGGCCTCTGAAGAGCTGAGAGAGACCCCCCAGCTGGAAGGAAGCAGAAAATGAAGAATTTGTGAATTGAATTTTGCCAATAATCATGTGACTTCAAACTCCAGAAAGGGATACAGTTCTCCAAATACCTATGATTGCAGTCTTGTGAGACACACTTTAGTCCTGCCTGGTCTATTGCTCACAGAATCTATGAAGTAATAAATGTGTGTTGTTTTGAGTAGCTAAGTTTTGTTAATGGTTTTGCAGTAGTAGAAAATGAATACAAACTCTACCTCAATAAATGTACAAATACACAACTGACTTAGATAAAGTGGGGAAACTTACTGACTTAAATTACCAAGCCTGGTGTAAAAACATTCTAAACAAGCCTATATCTTTTTTCAAAAAAAACAAATTTGCATACTGAAAATTTCTACAGAAGAAACTAGTATAGGTCCATATAGCTTTATTTGTAAAATCTGTCAGACACTTATGGATGAAACAATCTCAGTTCAGTTCAGTCGCTCAGTCGTGTTTGACTTTTTGTGACCCCATGAACCGCAGCACGTCAGGCCTCCCTGTCCATCACCAACTCCCAGAGTTCACCCAAAACCATGTTCATTGAGTCGGTGATGCCATCCAACCATCTCATCCTCTGTCATCCCCTTTTCCTCCTGCCCTCAATCTTTCCCAGGATAAGTGTCTTTTCAAATGAGTCAGTTCTTCGCATCAGGTAGCCAAAGTATTGGAGTTTCAGCTTCAACATCAGTCCTTCCAATGAATATTCAGGACTGATCTCCTTTAGGATGGACTGGTTGGTTATCCTTGTAGTCCAAGGGACTCTCAAGAGTTTTCTCCAACACCACAGTTCAAAAGCATCAATTCTTTGGCGTTCAGCTTTCTTTTTTTTTTTTTTTTTTTAATTTTTTTTTTTCAGTGGGTTTTGTCATACATTGATATGAATCAGCCATAGAGTGAGTTACACGTATTCCCCATCCCGGTCCCCCATCCCACCTCCCTCTCCACCCGATTCCTCTGGGTCTTCCCAGCCCACCAGGCCCGAGCAGTCCAACTCTTGCATCCATACATGACCACTGGAAAAACCATAGCGTTGACTACATGGACCTTTGTTGACAAAGTAATGTCTCTCCTTTTCAATATGCTGTCTAGGTTGGTTATAACTTTCCTTCCAAGGAGCAAGTGTCTTTTAATTTCATGGCTGCAATCACCATCTGCAGTCATTTTGGAGACCAGAAAAATAAAGTCAGTCACTGTTTCCACTGTTTCCCCATCTATTTCCCATGGAGTGATGGGACTGGATGCCATGATCTTAGTTTTCTGAATGTTGAGCTTTAAGCCAACTTTTTCACTCTCCTCTTTCACTTTCATCAAGAGGCTCTTTAGTTCTTCTTCACTTTCTGCCTTAAGGGTAATGTCATCTGCATATGAGGTTACTGATATTTCTCCCGGCAATCTTGATTCCAGCCTGTGCTTCCTCCTCAACCCTATATAAATTCTTTCAAAATATATAGAAGGAGGGAATAATGTATTTTATAAGAATAGATTATCCCAATTCCAAACCAGATCAAGATATTACAAGAAAAAAAGACTACAGAACCATACCTAAGAAGACACAAATAAAATTGCTTAAAAAAATAGCAAATAACAATTCAAGCTCAGTTATACATAAAAAGCATAATATATCATGACTAAGTGAGGTTTACCTCAGGAATGCAAGATTGACTCAACATTTGAACAAGTAAAGTTTATTTCAGGAATATAAGCTTTGTTTAACGTTAAAAACCAATTAATATCATTTACCATATCAGTAGACCAAAAGAATTTTTTTGATTCTATCAATAGATAAAGTAAAAACTTCTCATGATATTCAACAGTTACTCATAACGAAAACTCTGCAAATTAGGAACAGAAGGAAATTTTCTTAAAAAGAGACATCTGTGATAAATCTATAGCTAAACATCAAACTTAACTTTGAAATATTGAATGCTTTCTCCTTAAGATGGGGAGCGAGGCAAAAGTGCCCTTTCATAAATTTTGCTTGACATTACACTGGTAGGCCTGGCCAGTTTAATTGCACATAAAAATACATACAAATTGGAAAGAAGTATAAACTTGTCTTCACAGATAATGTAATCATTTATGTAGAATATCTCAAATAATCTATAAACAACTACTAGATTTAATAAGTGAATTTAGCAAACTTTCAAAATACAAGTCCAATATATGAAAGTCAATTGTATATCTATATTATAGGCATTATCTATATATCTATATATATACATATATGTATATGTAATGGACTTCCCTGGTGGCTCAGACTGTGAAGAATCTGTCTGCAATGCAGGACACCTGGGTTCGATCCCTGAGTCGGGAAGATCTCCTGGAGAAGGAAATGGCAACCCACTCCAGTATTCTTGCCTGGAGAATTTCATGGATAGAGGAGCCTGGTGGGCTACAGTCTACAGTATCCCAAAGTCGCTGGACATTACTGAGTGACTAACACTTTCACTTTCACATCATAGCAACAAAACATTGGATAATGAGATTGCTTATTTGGAAATGGCAGCCCACTCCAGTATTCTTGCCTAGAGAATCCTGGGGTCAGAGGAGCCTGGTGGGCTGCTGTCCATAAGGTTGCAGAGTCAAACACAACTGAAGTGACTTAGCAGCAGCAGCAGCATGTGAAGAAATGCCTTTATAGATTTGGGGATTGTCAGCAGAAAGAGTAGTATATGAATGGATTCATCTCCATTTATTGTATATTTTTCTGTCTATATCCTTTTCTTGTATTTACAATTGATTATAACTGCATTTCCATACCTGTTTTATCATTAAATATTTAATGGTAAGTTAAGAGAGGTGATAACTTAAGGTGCTAATTAAATGTCATATTTAATCTAAATTCTGACCTTTTTAAGGTAAAATAGTTATTCTTAAAATAATCTTGATGAATACATTTTTCAACATATATGATTTTAAGAAAAACTGCCTAGTGTCATTTACTTGACTAATGTATATAAGCACATCTTTGTAATTCAGGAACTGGCAGAGCTAGTTGAGGTTTAAGGAATTACTTTCTAAGTGCTAGGATTGGGACAATAAGGGAAGAATATTAAAATGACTTCCTAAAGACATAATTTCTATAGAGTTGCATATAGTTTGTAATTACATAGAATTAGTAATTTGTCCTCTCTACAGAAGATGTTGGGATTAGTGGCTATATTAAGCAAATGGAGGAATTACCAAGTTGCACTAGAGGAAAAAGAAAAGAGAAGTCTATTTCTCCTTAATTTTAAGTATAATTTCCCCAAAGTAATTACTTTCAGACTAAGTCTCCTATGCTTTTCATCACAGTTTCCACCAGATAATAATCTGGTTGAGTTCACCTTCTTAGGGGAAAAAAGAGACTTGTATAACATAAACATGCACATACTAACCAAACTAGATTTAGATGTAGAAATTAATTCCATATGTGATGTGTAAGCATGACTAAAACTGTAGCTGCATTGAAGACACAATCTGCTACAGAAATAGCCCACTCATCTGCTTGAACTCAGGCATTAGTGTCTTTTGTCCTTTGACTTGAAAGAGACATACAGTTATCTTCCAGGAATATTAAGATGATAAAATATTGCATTTGAGTAGAAAATTTCCTTTTTTATAGAGTAAATTTATTGAAAGAAATGTTCTTCATTATGCAGCTTCTAATTTATAGGAAAAATAATGAATTCTATATATGGAAATGCTTTTTCTAACATTAGTTTAAGAGCTTGACACAAACTAGAATTAATTACATAGCTGACAAACAGCTGAAGTCAAAGACCTTGAAGGCTGTGACTAAAAAAACACAAAAGCTAAGCAATTCAAGCAAAACAAAACAAAATCTATGTAAATCATCACTATGACCAATGCTTGAGGTTATTCCTCACTTATGAGGTGAAAAATCATGGCAGCTCATAGTGATTTTTGCTTTATGTACATACAAAAAATTGTTGAATTGCCAAGTTGTGTAAGTTTCCAAGGAATAACACAGGCTATGAGGAGGAAGTCAGTTCTATTCTCAGAATGATGGAATGAGTAGATCTCCAGGGTTAACCAGAAAGCTTGCCTAGAAGAACTCAGTGCTAACTAAGTTGAGAGAGACTTTACATGAGATTGGAAAGAAAATCAGGAAAAGCAGTTTTGCTAGCAAGAGGCCATAAGGGAGTGATGATGAGATAAAAGTTAAAAGTAACCAGGTACAAAGCCAAACGATGAAGAGCATATGGGTAATTACAGAAAGAAGATCAGGTGGCAGGCAAGGGTTGAATCTTTATTGACAGCATTGTTAGAATTCAATGTAGGGCATTCTATGGAGATAAACCTTTTGTTCTTTACGTGGTAACCATTTTGAGTCTGATTTTTCTCTTTCAGGCCATGATCAGATATGATATTAATATCATTTTCTCTCTATGGATATAATATTTAATGTCTTGGGTGAGGACTTTAATATCAGGGTCACTTAAGAGCCTCAGACTAGGCTCAGTAAATGAAGAGCCTCAGGTCTAGGATGCTAGAGTAGACATTAATAGCTTTCAAAGGCTGGCTTTACACACACGTGTCATTGTTCAGTCGCTAAGTTGTGTCTGACTCTTTGTGACACCATGGACTGCAGCACGTCAGGCTCCCCTGTCCTTCACTATCTCCTGGAGTTTGTGCAAATTCATGTCCAGTGAGTCAGTGATGCTATCTAACCATCTCATCCTCTGTTGTCCCCTTCTCCTTTTGCCTTCAGTCTTTCCCAACATCAGGGTCTTTTCCATCGACTCGGCTCTTCACATCAGGTGGCCAAAATATTGGAGCTTCAGCTTCAGCAATAGTCCTTCCAGTGAATATTCAGGGTTGATTTCCTTTAGGATTGACTGGTTTGATATGTACATGTCACAATTTAAAGTATGTATAGATGATTGGTGATTGAGGAGATGACTTGGAGAGAAGCAGACAGATGTGAAGTTTGGGTGTCAATAACAGTCAAGAGATGGGTGAACAAAGTCGAGAGAGAGTCATAATAAGATAATATCAGATTAAGTTTCTACTGAAAAGGAGAAATTAAGATAGGACATAATTATAAAACAGACATTTAAAGATAAGTTTGTTTATCTAGAATATAGAAGTGACTAGTTAAAAACTGGAGAAGGCAGTGGCACCCCATTCCAGTCCTCTTGCCTGGAGAATCCCATGGACAGAGGAGGCTGGTGGGATGCAGTCCATGGGGTTGCGAAGAGTCTGACACGACTGAGCGACTTCACTTTCACTTTTCACTTTCATGCATTGGAGAAGGAAATGGCAACCCACTCCAATATTCTTGCCTGGAGAATCCCAGGGACAGGGGAGCCTGGTGGGCTGCTGTCTATGGGGTTGCACAGAGTTGGACACAACTGACGCGACTTAGCAGCAGCAGCAGCAGTTAAAAAATGAGAGGGAACCTAGAATAAACCTCCATAAGGAGGCGAAAGACCTGTACTCAGAAAACTATGAAGTACATGAAAGAAATCAAAGATGACACAAAGTGATGGAGAGATATAACATGCACTTTGATTGGAATAATCAATATTTTGAAAATGATTGTGCTCTCCAAAGTAATCTACAGATTCAGCACAATCCCTATAAAACTACTAATGGCATTTTTCACAGAATTATAATAAAAAAATATTTACAGTTTGTATAGAAACACAACAGCCAAAGCAATCTTGAGAAAGAAAAGTGGAGCTGGAAGGATCAGGCTTTCTAACCTCAGACTATACTACAAAGCTGCAGAAATCAAGACAATATGATACTGGCACAAAAACAGAACTATAGATCAGTGGAACAGGATACAAAGCCCAGAGATAAACCCACACACCTATGATGTGGTAAATGAATATATGGCAAAGGAAGTAAAAATATACACTGGAAAAAAGAAAATCTCTTCAATCAGTTGCGGTGGTAAAACTGGACAGCTACATGTAAAAGGATAAAGCAAAATACTACCTAACACTGTACAGAATAATAAATTCAAAATGGTTTAAAGATCTAAATATAAGAGAACACACTATAAAACTCTTAAAAGAAAACATGGGAAAAATATTCTTTGACATAAATCCCAGCAAGATCTTTTTTGAGCCATGTTCTAGAGTAATGAAAATAAAAGCAAAAATAAACAAATGGGACCTAATTAAATTTAAAAGCTTCTGTCTAGCAAATGAAACCATAAACAAAACAAAAAGACAGCCCTCAGAATGGGAGAAAATAATTGCAAATAAAGCAACTGACAAAGGATTAATTTCAAAATTAATACAAGCAGCTCATGCAGCTCAATATCAAAACAGCAAACAACCCAATCAAAAAATGGATGCTTAAATAGACATTTCTCCAAAGAAGCTATACAGATGGCCAAGAGACACATGAAAATCACTAATTATTAGAGAAATGCAAATAAAAGCTACAATGAGATATCACCTCATGCTGGTCAGAATGGCCATCATCACAAAATCTACAAACAATAAATACTGGAGAGGATGTGGAGAAAAGGGATCCCTCTTGCACTGTTGGTGGGAATGCAAATTGGTACAGCCGCTATAGAGAACATTATGGAGGTTCCTTAAAAAAGTAAAAATAGAACCACCATGTGACCCAGCAATCCCAGTACTGGGTATATACTCAGAGAAAACCATAATTAGAAAAGTCATATGTGCTCTGGTGTTCATTGCAGGACTATTTACAAGAGATAGGACATGGAAATAATTTAAATGTCCATCAACAGAGGCATGGATAGAGAGGATGTGGTACATATACACAATGGAGCACTACTCCGCCATAAAAAGGAACAAAACTGGGTCATTTGTCGTGATATGGATGAGTCTGTCATAGAGTGAAGTAAGTCAGAAAGAGAAAAGGCAAATATATGTTAAAACATGTTTGTGGAATCTAGAAAAATGATACAGATGCAAGGATAGAGACACAAATGTAGAGAACGAATGTGTGACACAGGGTGAGGGGACAGGAGGCAGTGGGACAAACTGGGAGATTAGGATTGACATGTATACACTCGTGTGTAAAATAGATAGCTAGTAAGAAGCCGCTATATAGTACAGGGAGCTCACCTCAGTGCTCTGTGATGGCCCAGAGGGTCAGGATGCAGGGAAAATGAGGTCCACGAGGGAGGGGCTATGTATTTACATACAATTGATTTACTTTGTTGTATAGCAGAAGCTGACACAATGTTATAAATCAATTATACCCCAATTAAAAAAGTGAGAGTGAAAAATCCTATATTGTCAAAGCTAATTAATATTTTGAATGCTGAGGAGTTCTGAGGAAAGTATTTATAATTCCCTACAACCTGATGTGAACAATTTAACTAATAAAATATTTACTTGGGTTACACATTGCTGAAGATAAATCTGTTATTAAACATAATTTGTGTGTTTAGATTAATTGTGCCTCATTAAGGTTTAAGAGAGAAGTATCACTTGCATTCAGGGCTTACTCATGCTCTGGGAACACTACCAAGCAAGCAGGAAAATGTCTTTTTAGGAAGTCTTTAAGAGGTCATAAATTGTAAGAGCTGTTTCACTTTCGGAAACCAGGGTAGGAATACAGGATACCCATGTGCAGAAGGATTTTAACTCAACATCATTAATATTCTTCACACCCAAGTCTGTTGTCCCCTATCATGACTAGACTTTCGGTATATCTCCTAAGATGTTTCCATTATAGCTGGCTTCACTCGGCACAGTCTGCCTGTCAGTGCAGGAGGCACAAGAGACATGGGTTCAATCACTGGGTCAGGAAGATCCAGGAAGAGGGCATGGCAACCCACTCCAATATTCTTGTCTGGAAAATTCCACGGATAGAGGAGCCTGGTGGGCTACAGTCCATGGGGTTGCAAAGAGTCAGACGTGACTGAGCACACAAACACACAGAGACACCGCTACTATAGAATGACATTTCCTGCTGACATCTTTCACTTGCTCCTCAGAGCCTTCCTCTAAACTTGCGTGGCTTATAGTAAGAGCTCTCACAATATAGCTCATGATAAACTCCACAATCTGGTCATCATGACCTAAGCTGAGTCTCCCCAGTGCTAGGCTTTCTTTACATACTTTGAGCATCATCTTCATTCATGTAGAGCATTTCCCTCATAAGTACTTTTTTCTAGTTCCCCAGATTTCGTTTCTGGGTTACCCTTCAGTGAAGGCTTCCTTGACCTCTCACTTTGCCCTCAGTTTGAGTGAATCATGGCAACTTTACTGTGATGTCATTGTCTTTTAAAATCTGGTCTCTTGACTTGAATTGACTCACTTAGAGCCAGACCTCCTGGAATGCAAAGTCAAGTGGAACTTAGGAAGCATCACTACGAACAAAGCTAGTGGAGCTGATGGAATTCCAGTTTAGCTATTTCAAATCCTAAAAGATGATGCTGTGAAAATGCTGCGCTCAATATGCCAGCAAATTTGGAAAACTCAGCAGTGGTCACAGGAATGGAAAAGGTCAGTTTTAATTCCAATCCCAAAGAAAGTTCAAACTACTACACAGTTGCACTCATCTCACATGCTAGTAAAGTGATGCTCACAATTCTCCAAGCCAGGCTTCCACAGTAGTGAACTGTGAACTTCCAGATGTTCAGGCTGGTTTTAGAAAAGGCAGGGGAACCAGAGATCAAATTGCCAACATCCGTTGGATCATCAAAAAAGCGAGAGAATTCCAGAAAAACATCTATTTCTGCTTTATTGACTATACCAAAGTCTTTGACTGTGTGGACCACAACAAACTGTGGAGAATTCTGAAAGAGATGGGAATACCAGACCACCTGACCTGCCTCTTGAGATATCTGTATGCAGATCAGGAAGCAACAGTTAGAACTGGACGTGGAACAACAGACTGGTTCCAAATAGGAAAAGGAATACTTCAAGGTTATATATTGTCACCTTGCTTATTTAACTTATATGCAGAGTACATCATGAGAAATGTTGAGCTGGAAGAAGCACAAGGTGGAATCAAGATTTCTGGGAGAAATATCAGTAACCTCAGATATGCAGATGACACCACCCTTATGGCAGAAAGTAAAGAACAAAAGAGTCTCTTGATGAAAGTGAAAGAGGAGAGTGAAAAAGTTGGCTTAAAACTTAACATTCAGAAAACTTAGATCATGGCATCTGGTCCCATCATTTCATGGCAAATAGATGGGGAAACAGTGGAAACTGGCTGATTTTATTTTTTTGTACTCCAAAATCACTGCATATGGTGACTGCAGCCATGAAATTAAAAGACGCTTGCTCCTTGGAAGAAAAGTTATGACCAACCTAGATAGCATGTTAAAAAGCAGAGACATTACTTTGCCAACAAAAGTCCATATAGCTACAGCTATGGTTTTTCTAGTAGTCATGTATGGATGTGAGAGTTGGACTATAAAGAAAGCTGAATGCCGAAGAATTGATACTTTGAACTGTGGTGTTGAAGAGGACTCTTGAGAGTCCCTTTGGACTACAAGGAGATCCAACCAGTCCATCCTAAAGAAATGAGTCCTGAATATTCATTGGAAGGACTGATGTTGAAGCTGAAACTCCAATACTTTGGCCGTCTGATGCGAAGAACTGACTCATTTTAAAAGACCTGATGCTGGGAAAGATTGAAGGCAGGAGGAGAAGGGGACAACAGTTGGATGACCCACCAACTCAATGGATATGAGTTTGAGTAAACTACGGGAGTTGGTGATGGACAGGGAGGCCTGGTGTGCTGCAGCCCATGGGTCACAAAGAGTTGGACACAGCTGAGCGACTGAACTGAACTTGTCTTGAATAAAGGTTCCTTAAGGATAAGAACTCCGTTTTATTCATCTTTGTGTTTCCATTACTTGGCACAGTAATTGGCACGACAGGACACCCAATAAAAGTTTATTGAATAAACAAGTAGATGGTGACCTGGCAAGAACCACATTTTGACCAACAGGCAGTACATTCTGGAACCTACATGTGTTTTGAGTTAGCATAGTCCATAACAATCATCCTTCCTCTCCCATTATTTGAATTAAACCTCAACTAAGGTGGGGAAGAGGGAACAGTTAGTAGTTGACTATCACACTTCCTGCTTCTGCCTTTAAAAATACCTCATCCAAAGTCCACAATGTAATCTCTCTTCTATAAGCTATTTTTAAAAAGCATTTGAGTGTTCTTTTCCTCTGGGAGCTGATAGGTTGTAATGAGTCATTCCAGTTCTCATCTCCCAGTTGGGACTAGCAGTAATTTCCCTCCATGACATGAACTCCATTCTGTTATTTTGGGTGAAGACTACATCTACGAGATGCTTAGTCAGGCTCAGTATGGATCTTGGGGATTTAGTATTGAAATTTTCTTAGTAGCTACTTGTGGCTCAGCTGGTAAAGAATATGCCTGCAATGTGGGAGACCTGGGCTCGATTCCTGGTTGGGAAGATCCCCTGGAGAAGGGAAAGATTACCCACTTCAGTATTATGGCCTGGAAAATTCCACAGTTTGTGTAGTCCATGAGGTCACAAGGGGTCAGACACTACTGAGAAACTTTCACTCACTAAAACTCTATAAATCTCACACATATAATAATGGTTATATTAACTTGGCTTGTTAATTTATGTTCTTTAGTCCAGACCAGTGGATATTAAATAAAAACCACAGAAGTATGAAGAAAAGTCACAGTGATAGAAAATGCTGTTATAAAAAGTCTTAATTATTCTCTCTCATTTAACATTTTGAGAATGTTGAAATTGAGAACCAACCTATTTTTACCATTATTATGATCTTTTTATCTCATTTCTGGATCTCTTTGTTATCTCATTTGTTGGAAATCCATTTTATATGTACCTGTGTACTATTATCCTATATTTTTCAGAATACATTTATAACATATGGGAAAAATTGCAAAAAAATAATATATATTTGTTTTTATCAGATTAAAAACAAAAAGTGAAAGTCACTCAGTTTGTCCAGCTCTTTGCGACCCCATGGACTATACAGTTCATAGAATTCTCCAGGCCAGACTATGGAGTGGGTAGCCTTTTCCTTCTCCAGGGGATCTTCCCAACCCAGGGACTCAACCCAGGTCTCGGCATTGCAGGTGGATTCTTTACCAGTTGAGCCACAAGGGAAGCCCTTTATCAGATTGATCATTTATAAAAATGACTCACTGAGAAGGGAAGTCTTTAGTGAAAGCAAAAATAGATCATCAGTATAACAAACTAATACTTTTCTCTTTTTGTCAGCTCATTTAAGGGGAATTCAGTATTTTCTTATAGTCCAACAGTCTGTATTAGTGACTCAAAGGCTTTAGTCGTGAAATGATGAGACTTCGCTCTATTACATCATATTAAATTACTTAGTCTCCATTTCCTGAGTCAAATGCATACTCTGTTCAGCCTTCCATAGATCACTGACAAGTGATGGTAGAGAAGAATTGGTACTTTTAACGAATTTTTTGTTGTGTTTACAGGGACATCCAGTGACAAAGTTTTTATTTCATACCATATTATAATAAGGATAAGTAAAAGGTAAAGTTGCTATTCTATGAAGATAATTTGTTGAGAAAACTAACTTCTAAGGTCCCTTAAGTCTTAATCTGAGGCTAGGTTATGAGGGTAAGATTTGGGAAAGAAAAGAGTTCATTTTGATTATTTTATAGTAACCTGTAGAAATAAAGTCTGAAATAAGATTTGATGATTCAAATGAGAATTTATTATTAAAAGTTAAGTGCTGAATGGAACTATAGATTGATTATATTGTAAAATACTAGGATGACCACAGCACTACAGTTCTGAATTTCAAACTTTGTTCAGTTATCCATTAATTGTACTCAAGGGGGCAAAAATAACCAGCACATTGCCGGGCTCTTTTTGCATCTAATAAATATTAATTCTGTTCTTTTTTGTCTGAAGTTGTATGTTTCATCTTTACCCACAAGCTCACCACCTCAGATCAGTTTTTCTTCTAACACAGTAAAAGAACTGATACAAAATTTCATTTTTCCTCAAGATCTGTGTTTACAGTTTATGTCAAGTGACCTTTTTTCCTGTGTGAAGGTATATGTTTTTGAAATCTGAATGTGTGGATTTCAGCCTCAGTTGTATAAATATATTTTTTTACTGGTCCCCTTAGATGTCTGGAAGTCTAACATAAAGTGGGAAATTTTTTCTAAATTTCTCTTATGTACTAGGAATATTAAGTGAACTGAGACTTATCAATCCTACTTTCTAACATAAGTACACATATGAGAATTACGAGATGGGATATTTTAACACATATTTTAGATATACATTTTATTTATGTATAACTGATTTATGGAATTAAACATTTTATACAAGAACACACTCGAAGCACTACAAATCTACTGTTCATGAGTTAACTTTAATTATCATTATTATTTAAAATATTATCAACATTTACTTGATTTACAATGTTGTGTTAGTTTCAGATGTAGAGCAAAGTGATTCAGTTATACATACATGCATAAATATATATATATATGCTTCTTTTTTAGATTCTTTTCTCATATAAATTACTACAGAATATTGAGTAGAATTGCCTGTGCTATGCAGTAGCTCCTTGCTGATTATCTATCTTATATACACACTGTGTGTATTCATCCCAAGTTCAGACTTAGCTCTCCCCACCACATTTCCCCTTTGGTAATCTTAAGTTTTTTTTAAATATCTGTAAGACTTTTTTGTGTTTTGTAAATAAGTTCATTTGTATCATTTTAAAAAATTATGTTTTACATATGAATGACATCACATGATATTTGTCTTTCTCTGACTTACTTCACTTCATATAATAACCTCCATGTCCGATTCCTTAAAAAATTGGAAATAGAACTGCCGTATGACCCAGCAATCCCACTCCTGGGCATACACACATTCATATATTTATAAAAACAGACTAGAAAGAGCAAATAAAGTTTATATCTGATCTCATCACCTCTAAAGACATCTTACTAGTAAGTACTAAATAATTTACCTCATAATCTGTAAATTAATAAGTAATTACCTTGAACAAATACAGGCATACTTCAGAGATAGTATGTGTTTCATTCTAGGCCACTGCAATAAAGCATATGTCACAATAAAGCAAGTCACATGAATTTTTTTTGCTTTCCAGTGTATATAGAAGTTATATTTATACCATACTGTAGTCTATTAAGAGTACAATAGCATTATGTCTTTAAAAATAATGTGTGTGTGTGTGTGTGTGTGTGTGTGTGTGTGCGCTCAGTCGTGTCCAACTCCTTGTGACCTCATGGACTGTAACCCTCCAGGCTCCTCTGTCCATGGGATTTCCCAGGCAAGTATACTGGGGTGGGTTGCCGTTTCCTTCTCCAGGGGATCTTCCTCAACCAGGGATCGAACTGGCATCTCTTGCGTCTCTTTATTAGCAGACAGATTCTTTACCACTGCACCACCTGAAAAAGCCCCTTAATTAAAAAAAATTTTTTTTGTTAAAAAATGCTAACTATTATCTGAGATTTCAGTGAGTTGTAATCTTTTTCACTAGTAAAGGATCTTGCCTCAGTGTTGATGGCAGCTGACTGATCCAAGTGGTAGTTACTGAAGGTTGAGGTGACTGATAACAATGAAGCCTTCACATTGATTGACTTTTCCTTTTCTGAACATATGATGGTGTGTGGTAACATTTTATCCACAGTAGAACATCTTCCAAAATTGGAGTCAGTCCTCTCAAATCCTGTTGCTGCTCTGTAAACTGACTTTATATAATATTCTTAATCCTCTATTGTCATTTCAGCTACCTTCATAGCATCTTTACCAGGATTAGATTCCATCTCAAGAAAGTACTTTCTTTGCTCAACCTTAAGAAGCAGCTTCTCATCTGTTAAAATTTTATCATTAAATTGCAGCAATTAAGTCATATCTTCAGGCTCCACTTCTGTTTCTCCTACTGTTTGTACATCTGCAGTTACTTTTTTCCACTGAGTAACCCATTAGGGTTGGAATCAACTTCTAAACTCATGTTAATGTTGCTATTTTGTCCTTTTCTTATGAATCACAATCATTTGACTTTGCCCAGTTGACTTTGACTTTGCCCAGATCCATCAGAGGGAAAACTATCTATGGCAGCTATAACCTTAAGAAATGTGTTTCTCAATGAGGTACCATTACACGCCAGTCAGGATGGCTGCTATCCAAAAGTCTACAAGCAATAAATGCTGGAGAGGGTGTGGAGAAAAGGGAACCCTCTTACACTGTTGGTGGGAATGCAAACTAGTACAGCCACTATGGAGAACAGTGTGGAGATTTCTTAAAAAACTGGAAATATACCAACGGTATTTTTCACAGAATTAGAACAAATAATTTCACAATTTGTATGGAAATACAAAAAACCGCGAATAGCCAAAGTAATCTTGAGAAAGAAGAATGGAACTGGAGGAATCAACCTGCCTGACTTCAGACTCTACTACAAAGCCACAGTCATCAAGACAGTATGGTACTGGCACAAAGACAGAAATATAGATCAATGGAACAGAATAGAAAGCCCAGAGATAAATCCACGAACCTATGGACAGCTTATCTTTGACAAAGGAGGCAAGGATATACAATGGAAAAAAGACAATCTCTTTAACAAGTGGTGCTGGGAAAACTGGTTAACCACTTGTAAAAGAATGAAACTAGAACACTTCCTAACACCATACACAAAAATAAACTCAAAATGGATTAAAGATCTAAATGTAAGACCAGAAACTATAAAACTCCTAGAGGAGAACATAGGCAAAACACTCTCCGACATAAATCACAGCAAGATCTTCTATGACCCACCTCCCAGAATATTGGAAATAAAAGCAAAAATAAACAAATGGGACTTAATGAAAATTAAAAGCTTTTGCACAACAAAGGAAACTATAAGTAAGGTGAAAAGACAGCCCTCAGATTGGGAGAAAATAATAACAAATGAGGAAACAGACAAAGGATTAATCTCAAAAATATACAAGCAACTCCTGAAGCTCAATTCCAGAAAAATAAACGACCCAATCAAAAAATGGGCCAAAGAACTAAACAGACATTTCTCCAAAGAAGACATACAGATGGCTAACAAACACATGAAAAGATGCTCAACATCACTCATCATCAGAGAAATGCAAATCAAAACCACAATGAGGTACCATTACACGCCAGTCAGGATGGCTGCTATCCAAAAGTCTACAAGCAATAAATGCTGGAGAGGGTGTGGAGAAAAAGGAACCCTCTTACACTGTTGGTGGGAATGCAAACTAGTACAGCCACTATGGAAAACAGTGTGGAGATTTCTTAAAAAACTGGAAATAGAACTGCCATATGACCCAGCAATACCACTTCTGGGCATACACACTGAGGAATCCAGATCTGAAAGAGACACGTGCACCCCAATGTTCATCGCAGCACTGTTTATAATAGCCAGGACATGGAAGCAACCTAGATGCCCATCAGCAGATGAATGGATAAGGAAGCTGTGGTACATATACACCATGGAATATTACTCAGCCGTTAAAAAGAATTCATTTGAATCAGTTCTAATGAGATGGATGAAACTGGAGCCCATTATACAGAGTGAAGTAAGTCAGAAAGATAAAGAACATTACAGTATACTAACACATATATACGGAATTTAGATAGATGGTGGCGATAACCCTATATGCAAAACAGAAAAAGAGACACAGAAATACAGAACAGACTTTTGAACTCTGGGGGAGAACGTGAGGGTGGGATGTTTTGAAAGAACAGCATGTATATTATCTATGGTGAAACGGACCACCAGCCCAGGTGGGATACATGGGCTGGTCGGGTGGGGAGGGAGGTGGGAGGGGGGATCGGGATGGGGAATACATGTAACTATATGGCTGATTCATGTCAATGTATGACAAAACCCACTGAAATGTTGTAAAGTGATTGGCCTCCAACTAATAAAATAATATTAAAAAAAAAAAAAAAAAAAAAAAAAACTGGAAATAGAACTGCCATATGACCCAGCAATACCACTTCTGGGCATACACACTGAGGAATCCAGATCTGAAAGAGACACGTGCACCCCAATGTTCATCGCAGCACTGTTTATAATAGCCAGGACATGGAAACAACCTAGATGCCCATCAGCAGATGAATGGATAAGGAAGCTGTGGTACATATACACCATGGAATATATTACTCAGCCATTAAAAAGAATTCATTTGAATCAGTTCTAATGAGATGGATGAAACTGGAGCCCATTATACAGAGTGAAGTAAGTCAGAAAGATAAAGAACATTACAGTATACTAACACATATATACGGAATTTAGAAAGAGGGTAACGATAACCGTATATGCAAAACAGAAAAAGAGACACAGAAGTACAGAACAGACTTTTGAACTCTGTGGGAGAAGGTGAGGGAGGGATGTTTCGAAAGAACAGCATGTAGATTATCTATAGTGAAACAGATCACCAGCCCAGGTGGGATGCATGAGTCAAGTGCTCGGGCCTAGTGTACTGGGAAGACGCAGAGGAATCGGGTGGAGAGGGAGGTGGGAGAGGGGATCGGGATGGGGAATACGTGTAACTCTATGGCTGATTCATATCAATGTATGACAAAACCCACTGAAAAATGAAAAAAATAAAAATAAATAAAAAAAGAAAGAAAGAAATGTGTTTCTTAAATAAGACATGAAAGTAAAAATTCTTTCTTTATCTGGGGATGCAGAATGGATGTTGAATTAAGAGTCATGAAAACAGCATTATCTTGTGTCCTCATCTCTATCAGAGTGAGCTCTTGGGTGACCAGGTGCTTTGTCAATGAGCTATATTTTGAAAGGGATCTTTTTCTGAGTACTAGGTCTCAACAGTGGGCTTACGATATTCAATAAACCATGTTGTTAACAGATATGCTGTCATTCGGGCTTGTTCCATTTATAGAGCATAAGCAGGATAGATTTAGTGTAATTCTTAAGGTCTTAGGGTTTTTGGAATGGTAGATAAGCATTGACTTCAGTTTTAAGTCACCAGCTGCATCAGTCCCTAACAAGAGAATTAGCCTATCCCTTGAAGCTTTGAAGCTTTGGTTTCTCTCTAGCTTTGAAAGTTGTGGATGGCATGTTCTTCTAGTACAAGACTGTTTCATCTACACTGAATATCTGTTGTTTAATCTGGCCACTTTCATTCATTATCTTAGCTAGACCTTCTGGATAACTTTGTGTAGCTTCTGCATCAGCACTTGCTGCTTCACCCTGCACTTTTGTTTTGGAGACCTCTTTTTCCCTTCAACCTCATGAACCTCATGAACTTTGCTAGCTTCCAACTTTTCTTCTGCAGCTTCCTCACCTCTCTCAAGCTTCACAGAATTGAAGAGAGTTAGGGCTGAGCTCTGAATTAGGTGTTTCCTTAAGGGCATGTTGTAGCTAATTGAGCTTTTATCCAGAACACTAAAAAAGAGCTTCCTCCAAGTCAGCAATAAGACTCTTACGCTTTCTTATCATTTGTTCCCTGGACTAGCACTTTTAATTTTCTTCAAGAACTTTTCCTTTCCTTTTACAGCTTGTCCAACGATTTGGTGCAACATTCCTAGCTTTTGGCCTATTTTAGCTTTTGACATGCCTTACCCGGTAAAGCTTAAACGTTTTTAGCTTTTGATTTAAATTGAGAGATGTACAATTCTTTCTTTCATTTGAACACATAGAGCATATTGTAGGGTTATCAATTGGCCTAATTTCTATATTCTTTGGTCTCAAGGACTAGGGAAGCGCAAGGAGAGGGAGCAAGATGGGGGAACAGCTGGTCAGTGGAGAAGTCAGAACACATATGACATTTGTCGATGTTTGTTTGTCTTATATGGGCAAGGTTCATAGTCCTCCCCAAATTACAATAGTAACATCAAAGATGTCACTGATTACAGATCACTATGATAAATATAATAATATTGGAAAAGTTTGAAATAGTAGAAAAATTACTAAAATGTGACATGGAGACATGAAGTGAGCAAATAGGGTTGGGGAAAAATGGTGCTGATAGATTTGCTCAATGCAGCATTGCCACAAACCATTAATTTATAAAAATGCAGTATCTGTAAAACATAATAAAATAAAGCATAATAAAATGAGTTATTCTTGTAGCCTTTGCTGTAAGAGCCCATTATCCATCCATAAATCAAGATTTCTTGTCATGTAATCCCTAAAATATTAGTGTCTTTATTTTCTAACCATTTGGTGATGTTTACTCCTGATTTTTGCTTTAGTAACTTTTAATAGTAGCACTATTGTGCTTCAGATTTCATTTGATGCAAAGAAAAGGTATTTCATATTTTTGAAGAGCCAACTCTTAGCATCTTTTCCATAAGAAATGAATAATAAGTAGCTTGGTGGACAACCTGGAATGTCAAATGATTATTTTCTGTGAAAAAGCAGGAGTTATTTGGTTATCCCATGAGATCTATGATCTCTTCAGTACTCTAGACAGAGAAAAATCCTATCTTCCCACTCATGTAGTCATAAGATGCATGCTACCAGTAGAAGCAATCTTGTTCTTAATCTTTTTTCTTCAAGCATCAACTGATTTACCTTAAAAAAAATGGCTTTAGCTTTCAATGTTTCATATCAGTTTAATTTTCTCTAAGATTGAAAATAAACTGTTGTCTTCCCCCCCACCCCCACCAATGTGAGGGTGGAAATAAGCATTTTAGTCATATTGTCAGAATGTTGTTTTACCCCCATAGGACTGGCCAAGCCAGATGAACAAAGCATTGCTGTTCAGTCACTAAATTGTGTCTGACTCTTTGTGAACCCATGGACTGAAGCATGCCAGACTTCCCTGTCCTTCACCATCTCCTGGTGTTTGCTCAAACCATGTCCATCGAGTCGGTGATGCCCTCCAACCATCTCATCCTCTGTCTCTCCCTTCTCCACCTGCCCTCAATCTTTCCCAGCATCAGGGTCTTTTCCAGTGAGTTGGCTCTTCACATCAGGTGGCCAAAGTATTGGAGCTTCAGTATCAGTCCTTCCAATGAATAGTCAGGGTTGATTTCCTTTAGGATTGACTGGTTTGATCTCCTTGCTGTCCAAGGGACTCTCAAGAGTCTTCTCCAGCATCACAATTCAAAAGCATCAATTCTTCAGCACCCAGACTTCTTTAAAGATCTAACTCTCAAAATCCATATGTGACTACTGGAAAACCATAGTTTTGACTATCTAGACCTTTGTCAGCAAAGTGATATCTCTGCTTTTTAGTACACTATCTAGGTTTGTCATAGCTTTTCTTCCAGTGAGCAAACATCTTTTAATTTCATGGCTATAGTCACCATCCACAGTGAGTTTGGAGCCCAAGAAAATAAGATCTGCCATTGTTTCCATTTTTTTTTTTCCCATTTGTTTGCCTTGAAGTGATGGGATTGGATGCCTGGTTTTATTTCTTAAAGCAGAGCCAATTTTGATATTTTGCAAATTAAGCCAGAGTCCTTAGAATCATATTAAGTTAAAGCAACAGGGCCTGCACCTATTCTTGGTGCCATTTAAATATTCACAAAATGTGAAAATATTTATGAATCACAACTAAGTACTTGTTGAGGGAAAGCTCATCTATTTACTGAGGTATTGTTGGAAAAAATAGAAGTCTTGGCTAAACAGCTGATGAAACTTGTTTTAGTAATAGCTTTGTATCCTTTAATATTGAAGTACCAAATACTTACCCAGTTTGACGCTTTTTGTTGTAATAAGAAGAATTACTTGCCCTACCTTCGTACTGTTGCTTCTAGTAACAGTGTGTATCCCCAGACCTCAACTCTTCTCTGCAGTCATTTCCAGCACTGGAACTTCATCTCTACTCACTGCCTCGCTCTCCTGCCTGTACTGTTGGTTTGCTGTACTTGACTGAGCCTCGCATTGGTGTCTACTCTTAAGTTCTAGTTTCCCTTGTTCTCGGTTTTTGTCTAGAACTAGAGCTACACCCCAAAGCCCAGTTTCACAGCCCAGCACTCTACTACTCTCCCTTAGTTTTGTTAGTTTCCCTTCTCAAAAATATCAATCCTGGCAGCTGGGATCCCACACTCTAAGGAGAGTCTTTCTGTAATATTTATCTGACCCTCAAGACCTCTATCCTTTATCATGGTACCTTGCCTATATAAGGTAGAGTTGCCCAAAATTGGTAGAGTTGTGGCTTGAACTCTCATAAGCAAGGAGATACCCCTCTGAGATGCCCCTTTAAGATAGGACCTGCCATTTATCTCCTTCAAGGTCAGCCTCAGTTGTGCAGAGCTGCTTCCTCTAATACCATGTCCTTCCTAGGTCAGCCTGTGAGCAATGAGGTAGAGATAGACCCTTCTGACCATTTTGGCCTGGTCATGGGATAACTGATGAGCAACATTTGCTCCTAGCTCCCCACTAATTTTGACTGAAGTTTGAAAGGTCTGCATGACAATTCACTTTTCCCTCTGCCTAGCCTTGCATCCTCTCCCTTTCTCTCACAGGCCTTAATTCCCAGTAAATATCCTTGTGTCTCAATCATCTCATCATCTGCTACTGTTGTACTTGATCTCCTACGCCCTTCAAAATATCCGTTCTCTTCAGTGTCCCTCTCTTTTCCTCCAGAGAGTTGCTTCAGGCCCACTGTTAAGCCTCATTTGAGTCTCAGTACTTGACAACTACTGACCCTAAGGAGTGTACTACTGAGGGAGGAAGACAGTGTGAACGTACTAGAGGTCTAGAAGTGTCAAGCCCAGTACATCATTCTCACTGGAAGAATTAAGCCTGTGGAGTAAGAACACTGTGCCGTAGACTGCCGGCTGATTGCAACAGAGGACCTGGGGTAGAAGACCCAGAAATGCACTCCTGCAGTGTACTGGGAGACCTCAGGAAGCCACGTGGTAGTGGAGGCTCTCAGAGTCTTGGTGAAGGACTCATCTTGAGAATGAGGAAGCGGAGCCTGGAAAGA
Source organism: Muntiacus reevesi (assembly GCF_963930625.1). Taxonomy (NCBI): domain Eukaryota; kingdom Metazoa; phylum Chordata; class Mammalia; order Artiodactyla; family Cervidae; genus Muntiacus; species Muntiacus reevesi. Next base: position 35,141,100 of record NC_089262.1, on the reverse strand, counting down.
GAAGCCACCATGACACACGTGTGCCAGGATCGCATGGGAAGTAGTTATGGGTCTATCTTCTGCCGCTAGAGTTCCCTCTGCACATACATACCATATGCTTTTGACTTTTGGAGATCTGAAACTAGAAATACCACATGGGAAGAACCATAGAGGAAAGCAGAAGAGAAACTTTAAAGGACTTGGGTTTTTAAGCACAAAAGCATTGTTCCAGTTGTAAGGAAGGAAAGATTAGAAGAATATTTGATCCAGCAAAGTTGACCACATATTCTACCTCTCTGCTTCTCTCCATCACCCACCTGAAAATCTGAACTTAGAAGCGGGGTGAAAAGAACCAGAGTGAAAGTAGATGCCCTTTTCTTCTTATACATGAGTTTCCTAGAGGGGACTGGAGGCCAAATATCAACCTTTAAATGTAGGGGCCTAGGAGTAGAGAAGATGGGTATAGTACCTCTGATTCTAGTTCTGGAGGAGATGATGCATTTGCTCTTTGCCACAACAATAGAGGCTATAAGCAGAATAAAGATGGAGAAGACCTGGTGATAGCCTCAGAGTTCCCACAGGAACTGACAGAGGGAGTTACCTAGCAGCTCCTATTGATTTTTTTTCTTAGAAGTATAGCCTTGATAGTTGGGGTCCTGAAAACCACAGACAATGTCCTGTAGTAATTACCTTAAAATCTGAATCCTGACCCTGGTATGCTGCCTTCTTATTTAAAAATGTGAGTACCCCACATTGCTTAGTCTGTGATGGGATCTCCCACACCCTTCAATCAGTGGAACTGGCCCATTCTCCCCAGTCCTTGAATGGCAGGCTCAGCAAACACTATAAATGAAGGTTCTAGTAGATGCCACTTGGATGAGTAGCTTCATCTAGAACTGTACTGTCCAGTATTTTAGCCACTAGCAGCTTTGAAGTGTGGCTATTTTGCACTGAGGTGTGCTGCATGTGTAAAATATACACCAGATTTCAAAGACTTATTACCTTTTCTAATACAGCTCCTAGAAAATTAAAAATGACAACTGTGGCTGATGTTATATTCCTATTGGACAGCTCTGGGCTAGACGTGTCATCAGCAAAGTCCATGACAGAATTGTTTAACATCTCAGTAGCACTATATGCAGAGACCAAGAAGCAGACAGTTCTCCTATCAATGCTTCAGTTTGGTAAAAGCCCCAGAGTTTAGAGATAAGGGAGGCCAGAGAGGAAATTACACTTTTTGACTGAGTTTAAATGTAAATTAACTGAAAAATCTCTTCAGTCACCAAGTTTAGCTGGAAAGTTCTAAGGAAACCCTTTTGTTCTCAGGTATAAATGGATTTATAAGATAGAAAAGAAAAATAAGGATGATCACATTTTTTTGCTAATCTGAATTTATGGCTCATGACAAATATACCCTGTAACTAGTTATTGCATGAATAATGGGAAAGCTGAACCATTAGACAGAACAGAGCCAGAGTCTAATGGGTTAAATGTGAAAACAATGACACAGATATACGGATTCATGAAGCAGGTAACATTATATGAAGGAAATGAGGCTAGACCTACTATTGTCAAGTGAACGTACATGTCCAGGAGTTAGGGCCCAGCAAGCAAGTCTTGGTCCTAGTCCATTTCACCTGAGGCGTCAGCTGACACTGCAGTGTTTTAAGAGTAGCCATAGCCGGTTATCCCACTCACATTTAAAAAGCCTATTTGGGGCCTGCCAAAAAGCAAATTAAAATCCATTGCAGTATAAACTCTACAGGTCTGTGGGGCTCTGAGAAGACCCAGGGAAAGCGTGATTAGTGGAGACTGAGGTTGATGGTGAAGACAAGGCATCTCATTTACACTAGTGACATTTCAGACCAAAAGAACAGCAAACCCACCACAAGGCTGTAAGTCTGCAGAGTCACAACAGTTAGCTTAACCTCTGTAACCCTGATTAAATACCTGATCAAATTAAATCAGTGAGAACCAAGCCAGGTAGGAAGTCTTTTTCAGTTCTGTTTAAGTCATTTGATCATGGTTACTGAGAACTTGAGGGCATAATTTGGATGTCATGTCATAATAGGCACAGTACTATTAGGGTGAATGGTCAGGTGTGTCCCATGGGAATAGACCTGACTACCTGGTTAGTGGCTGATTTCGGAGAACCTAAGTGGGTTACCAGTAGAATCCACAGGTCCTGGCAGAGGAAAGTTAGCAGTGTCTCAGGTCCCAGTCTTCTGTCTTAAATAAGATTTAAGGGAGCTTTCAAACCTTTTAAAGGATGGGGAGGTAGAAAATAAGTTAAATTGAGCTGTCAGGTAAAAGCCAGCATTATTTTAGTTTTAGAATGTCCCCACAGTGGAATTTACTTACTGGTAGAGTTGAAAATGGTTAAGGTGTCAAGATTCCCTAGAAAGGTAACTTCACATGGTTTTAGCATTTTATTCCTCATACAGGAGGAAGTCTTCATTTGGATCAATAATTTTGGCACTAGTTCAGGTCAGAACCATATACTAAACTCTGTAATAAGTGATCTGTTTGTTGTTCAGTTGCTAAGTCGTGTCTGACTCTTTGAGACCCCATGAACTGCAGCACACCAGGCTTCCCTATCCTTCTGATGCTATCTAACCATCTCATCCTCTGTCACCCCCTTCTCCTCTTACCTTCAGTCTTTCCTAGCATCAAGGTCTTTTCCAGTGAGTCAGCTCTTCACATCAAGTGGCCAAAGTATTGGAACTTCAGTCAGCATCAGTCCTTCAACGAGTATTCAGGACTGATTTCCTTTAAGATTGACTGATTTGACCTCTTTGCAGTCCAAAGGACTCTAAATAATCTTCTCTAGCACCACAGTTCAAAAGCATTAATTCTCTGGCACTCAGTTTTCTTTAAAGGGGGCTTCCCTGATAGCTTAGTTGGTAAAGAATCTGCCTGCAATGCAGGAGACCCTAGTTCGATTCCTGGGTCGGGAAGATCCACTGGAGAAGGGAAAGGCTACCCACTCCAGTATTCTGGCCTGAAGAATACCATGGACTATACAGTTGCAAAGAGTCAGACAGAACTGAGTGACTTTCACTTTCACTTTCTTTATAGTCCAACTCTCACATCCATACATGGCAGGTGGAAAACCACTAGCTTTGAGTATATGAATCTTTGCCGGCAAAGTGATGTCTCTTATTTTAAATACACTGTCTAGGTTTGTCATAACTATTCTTCCAAGGATCAAGTGTCTTAATTTCATGGCTGAAGTCATGGGCCGCAATGATTTTGGAGCCAAAGAAAATGAAATCTGACAGTTTCCACATTTTCCCCATCTATTTGCCTTGAAGTGATGAGACCAGATACCATGATCTTCATGTTTTGAATGTTGAGTTTTTTTTTTTTTTTTTTTTTTTTTTTAATATTATTTTATTAGTTGGAGGCCAATCACTTTACAACATTTCAGTGGGTTTTGTCATACATTGACATGAATCAGCCATATAGTTACATGTATTCCCCATCCCGATCCCCCCTCCCACCTCCCTCCCCACCCGACTCCTCAGGGTCCTCCCAGTGCACCAGGCCCGAGCACCTGACTCATGTATCCCACCTGGGCTGGTGGTCCGTTTCACCATAGATAATATACATGCTGTTCTTTCAAAACATCCCACCCTCACGTTCTCCCCCAGAGTTCAAAAGTCTGTTCTGTATTTCTGTGTCTCTTTTTCTGTTTTGCATATAGGGTTATCGCCACCATCTATCTAAATGTTGAGTTTTAAACCAGCTTTTTCACTCTCCTCTTTCACTTTCATCAAGAGGCTCTTTTGTTCTTCTTTACTTTCTGCCATTAAAATGGTATCATCTGTATATCTGAGGTTGTTGATATTTCTCCCACAATCTTGATTCCAGCTTGTGCTTCATCCAGCCTGGCATTTCACATGATGTACTCTGCATAGAAGTTAAGTAAGCAGGATAACAACATACAATCTTGACATTACTCCTTTCTCAATTTTGAACCAGTCCTTTGTTCCATGCCCAGTTAGAACTGTTGCTTCTTGTCCTGCATACAGGTTTCTCAGGAGGCAGGTAATGTGATCTGGTATTCCCATCCCATTCAGAATATTACACAACACACCTTAAAAATACTCTGCTCTGAAGATTTGAAATGGATGTTTTCCTGGAAACAAATGCATGTGCTTATAGTAAATCCATTAGAGAGATGGGTAATTTGACCACAGGTATTACATGCTGTAAATATTAATATTCTGTTTTGGTTTATTAGATGAAAAATGAGGGTAAAATATTGAGATGAGAAAATCACACATTAATCACTAGGGAATCTGGTCAAAAATTGACTCTGTGGCACTCAAGCTGAAAAATCAGAGAAGAGGCAGAAATGATATCTATGTCAGAATAGAATTAAGCCTAGTTACAGTTAATGGCTAAGAGGCAAATATGTCTTTATATTTGAAATTAGTCACAGTCAAAGAATTTGACATGTGGAAGGATCCTTTGTGATGATTTTTTTTCTTCTTTTTTTTTTTTCATTTATTTTTATTAGTTGGAGGCTCATTACTTTACAATATTGTAGTGGTTTTTGTCATACACTGACATGAATCAGCCATGGATTTACATGTATTCCCCATCCCAATCCCCCCTCCCACCTCCCTCTCTAACCGATCCCTCTGGGTCTTCCCAGTGCACCAGGCCCTCTTATCTTGCAGACCTAAAGAGCAGGGCTTAGCTCAGTGTTCTAGTGGTCAAATGAGAACCACACTCCTCTGTTCAGCCTGATGCCCTTTCTACTGTACTAGAGGCTTCTTTGATTTCCCTATTCTTCTCTGTTTATGAAAGATTCATTTTTCAAATATTAGTAATAAACACAGAAGCTAGAAAAATTAAAGCATCTCAAAAACTAAAAATATTAAGCTACTCGTATCTCCAATGTGTTGACAAGATTACGGGCATTGAGAAGTTCAAGTTCTGCCCAAGGTCACACAGATAGGAAGGTGGGCACAGTTAGGGTTTCAAAGCATTCATATTTACATGGCTCTAGAGAGCAAGTGTTCAACACTGTAAATGTGCAAATGTAATTGAATCCAGCAAGAAGAGGGGCATAAACATGATGAATACCTTTAAGAGCATAAATTTTAAATGCAAACTGCTACATTATAGTTTTCACAGGGGAAATAGCATCATGCAATAGAAAAAAATTGCAGATGGATTCTGTTATGACTTACAAACCTGGAGTTGTTAGCCTTTTATTAAGAATACGTTACCACATTGTTTAGAGTTCCTCACTTTGTTTGAATCAAATTGGGAGTGTAAAGGAATCCCTCATCTTTTGGACAGGAAATTTCTGATTGTTTTTTTTTTTTCCTAAATGAAAACTGTACTGAATCTGAGAAGAGCTGTGACTTTTATACTTCAAAACTAAATAGGTTTAAAGAGTAGCCAAGCAAGTCTTAAAAATGAGTCTTGAAATAGAATGAAGGACAGCTTATACAAAAAGGAAAAGTATCAGAATAAATGTATATTATTTTTTGCCTTATGATATAATGTGGTATATACTAAAGTACACTTCATTTTTTATCTTAAAGCCATAGTAATTTTTAACTTTAATAGTAATCTTATTTATCCCCAAAACCTTCTTAGGAACAAGATAAATAGAAATTTTTTGTAGGTAAATGGAGAGCATAAGAACTGATTTTCCAGCGATCAAACTTGTATGTGTCATTAGAGACAGGAAATGTACTCAGAATATCCAACTAATCCAGGAAACCTAGGGTTCTGAGGCATTTACTTCCCTTAATTCTTTATGATGATTTAAAAGCCAAAAGAGAGGAGTGTTCTGTTGAGTCTGTGACCATTAATCGTGTTGCAGATAGAAGACTTTTTCAGCTACTATTAAATTAGAATGACAGACTGCCTAGTTCTGTGGTTGTAGTTACAGTGTTATTTGTTTACTTGCTTTATTGTTGTTGTTATGTTTAGTTGTTTATTTTGCAATTTTTATTTATATATCTCCAGATACTCTCTTCTAAATTTAGAATCAGTCTAGACTCCAATATAGCTAAAAGGCAAAACCAAAGGGTACAGTATTATTACTGTTTCATGAATCACTGAAGCATCATCACTGAAATCAGTACCTCTTACTGACTCTGATTGCCTATATTTTCTTTATGCGTTACATCACCTTGAAGCCTGAGTGGCAATGAATTGCACAGAATTCATGATATGAGTGTAGCAATAGCAATACAGATGTTGAGGGCTTAAGGTACATAATTAGATGTGTATGTGTTTGGGTGGGGGTGGCTGAACATAAATTGTGGTCATCAAATGAGGGGGAAAAAACAGGCATTTTGAACACAGTATCAGTGGGAGCACAGTAAAGGAAATAGAAGGGAAGCTAAGTATTTAAAAATGAGGGAACTTTGTATAGGAACTTTGTATAGGAACTTTCTAACAAAGTTCTGGAAAGGCTGGAGGAATAAAAGGGAGAAAAGGAGGAACCAAAGGGAGGAAATGATGATACCCTGTACTAGAAACAACTAGAACCCCTAGATGGGAGCTCCTGGGGCTGTTCCTGCTGATGCACTAGCGGAATTGGTGGAATAACAGGAACTGTTACCAGTGCTGGGGGACCAGGAGTCTGTATCACCCAGCGCCACCGCTGCTAAGCAACCTCTGACTGTTGCTGTTGTATCAGTATCAGAAATTGGAAGCTTCTCTCTTCCTTGCAGCTTCTGTTCTCCTCCTCCCATTAGCAGGACCTTCTCATTAGCAGGAAGAGAAGTGAAGAAGGATTCTGGGAGATGTAGTTTGAGTCTTTCAGTTCCAGGCTAGATGAGCAGCTGTACTTGTACTGTAAATAAACTGCATAATCACCATCAACTTGAATGCAAAATCGTTAGCATGCAATGGGTTCTGAGAAGCAATAATAATGGTTTCAGGTCTTATAGTTAAGTCTTTGATCCATTGAATCTTTATTTTTGTGTGTTTTGTGAGAAAATGGTCCAGTTTAATTCATATGTATGTAGCTTTCAGTTTTCCTAAAACCATTTATTGAAAGACTATGTTTTTCTTAATGTGTATTCTTGCCTTCCTTATCATTAATTGGCCATATAAGCATTTTGGTAATTTGGGTTTATTTTTGAGCGGGGCTTCCCAGGTGGTGCTAGTGGTAAAGAACCCATTTGCCAATACAGGAAACATAAGAGACATGGGTTCGACTCCAGGATCAGGAATAATTCATTGCCACTCAAGCTTCAAAGTGTTATAACATATAAAGAAAAAATAGGCAATCAGAGTCAGTAAGAGGTACTGATTTCAGTGATGATGCTTCAGTGATTTATGAAACAGTAATAATACTGTTCTCTTTGGCTTTGCCTTTTAGCTATACTGGAGTCTAGACTGATTCTAAATTTAGAAGACAATACTCTGGAGATAATATAAACTGAAAAATAAACAACTGAACATAACAACAACAATAAAGCAGGTAAACAAATATCACTGTAACTATAGCCACAAAACTAGGCAGTCTGTCATTCTAATCTAAGAACAGTTGAAAAAGGCTTCTGTCTGCAATATGATTAATGGTCCCACATTCAACAGAACACTCCTGTCTTTTGACTTTTAAGTAATCATAAAGAATTAAGGGAACTAGATGCTTCGAATCCCTAGGTTTCCTGGATTAGTTGGATATTCTGAGTACATTTCCTGTCTCTAAAGACACATACAAGTTTGATCTTTGGAAAGTCAGTTCTCACGTTCTCCATTTACCTACAAAATATTTCTATTTATCTTGTTCCTAAGAAGGATTTGGGGATTAAGATAGTTACTATTAAAGTTAAAAATTGCTATGGCTTTAAGATAAAAAATGAAGTATATATACCACCTTATATCATTAGGCAAAAAATAATATGCATTTTTTCCTTTGTGATACTTTTTCCTTCTGTATAAGCTGTTCTTTATTCTATTTCAAACCCTGTTTTTAAGACTTGCTTGTCTACTCTTTAAATCTATTTAGTTCTGAAGTATAAAAGTCACAGCTTCTTAGATTCAGTACAGTTTTTATTAAAAAAAAATATGACAAAACCCACTGAAAAATAAAAAAATTAAAAAAAAAATCAAAACTTTCCCCCCTCTTTTCCAAAAGATGGGGGATTCTTTCACAGTCCCAGTTTGATTCAAACAAAGTGAGGGACTCTAAGCAATGTGATAATGTACTCTTAATAAAAGGCTAACAACTCCAGGTCTGTAAGTCATAACAATACATTATTTGCAGTTTTTTGTTGCATGATACTATTTCCCCTGTGAAATACTATAATGTAGCATTCCATGGCTGATTAATTAAGGAAAAACAAGAAACCTGTATGCAGGTCAGGAAGCAACAGTTAGAACTGGACATGGAACAACAGACTGGTTCCAAATAGGAAAAGGAGTACATCAAGGCTGTGTATTGTCACCCTGCTTATTTAACTTATATGCAGAGTACATCATGAGAAACGCTGAGCTGGAAGAAGCACAAGCTGGAATCAAGTTTGCCGGGAGAAATGTCAATAACCTGAGATATGCAGATGATACCACCCTTATGGCAGAGAGTGAAGAGGAACTAAAAAGCCTCTTGATGAACGTGAAAGAGGAGAGTGAAAAAGTTGGCTTAAAGCTCAACATTCAGAAAACTAAGATCATGGCATCTGGTCCCATCACTTCATGGGAAATAGATGGGGAGACAGTGGAAACAATGTCAGACTATTTTTTTGGATGCCAAAATCACTGCAGATGGTGATTGCAGCCATGAAATTAAAAGACGCTTACTCCTTGGAAGGAAAGTTATGACCAACCTAGACAGCATGTTAAAAAGCAGAGACATTACTTTGCCAACAAAGGTCCATCTGGTCAAGGCTATGGTTTTTCCAGTGGTCATGTATGGATGTGAGAGTTGGGCTGTGAGGAAAGCTGAGCGCCTAAAATTTGATGCTTTTGAACTATGGTGTTGGAGAAGACTCTTGAGAGTCCCTTGGACTTCAAGGAGTTCCAACCAGTCCACCCTAAGGAAATCAGTCCTGGGTGTTTTTTGGAAGGACTGATGGTGAGGCTGAAACTCCAATACTTTGGCCACCTGATGCGAAGAGTTGACTCATTGAAAAAGACCCTAATGCTGGGAGGGATTGGGGGCAGGAGGAGAAGGGGACGACAGAGGATGAGATGGCTGGATGGCATCGCTGACTCGATGGGCATGAGTTTGAGTAAACTCTGGGAGTTGGTGATGGACAGGGAGGCCTGGCGTGCTTCGATTCATGGGGTCACAAAGAGTCAGACACAACTGAGCGACTGAACTGAATTGAAGACAAAAACCACTACAGTATTGGAAAGTAATTAGCCTCCAATTAAAATAAATAAATTTTAAAAAGTATTCTCTTAAAGCTATGCATCATGTTTATGCCCCTCTTCTTGTTGGACTCAGTTGCACCTTGCACATATACTGTGTTGAACACTTGCTGTCTGGAGCCAGGTGAACACCAGTGCATTGAAACCCTTGCTGTGCACACCTTCCTATCTGTGTGACCTTGGGCAGGAACTTGAACTTCATTGCCCGTAACCTTGTCAACACATTGGAGATAAGAGTAGCTTAACATTTTCAGTTTCTAAGATGCTTTGAGCTTTCTAGCTCCTGTGTTTATTACTTGAAAAATTAGTCTCTCAGAAACAGAGAAGAATAAGGAAATCAAGGCAAGTCTATAGTACAGTAGAAGGAGTATCAGGTTGAACAGAGGAGGGTGGTTCTAATTAGAACACTAAGATACTGAGCTAAGCCCTGCTCTTTAGGCCTGCAAGATAAGAGTTCTGTTCTGTTCAATTGACTGATGTGTCTGGTTTTGTGCTAGTACCATACTGTTGTAGTTACTTTGGCTTTGTAGTATTATTTGAAGTCAGGGAGAGTGATAACTTCACCTATGTTCTTTCTCAAGATTCCTTTGGCTATTTGGAATCTTTTTGAAATTTTTTTCCATGTAAAATTTTTCCATATAAATTTTCCATATAAAATTTCCATATAAATTTTATAATTATTCCTATTCATATGAAAAATGTCATTGATATTTTGATAGAGATTGCATTGAATCAGTAGATTTTTTTTTGGTAGTATCTACATTTTAACAGTATTAATTCTTGTGATCTATAACAGTGATATATCTTTCTATTTGTTTTTATAGTTTTTAATTTCTTTCATCAAAGTCTTGTAGTATTCAAAGTCAGATCCTTCAGTCCCTTGTTCAGTCAGTTCTCAGTTCAGTCGCTCAGTCGTGTCCGACTCTTTGAGACCTCACGAACCACAGCACTCCAGGCCTCCCTGTCCATCACCGACTCCCGGAGTCCACCCAAACCCATGTCCATTGAGTCGGTGATGCCATCCAACCATCTCATCCTCTGTTGTCCCCTTCTCCTCCTGCCCTCAATCTTTCCCAGAATCAGGGTCTTTTCAAATGAGTCAGCTCTTCACATCAGGTGGCCAAAGTATTGAAGTTTCAGCTTCAGCATCAGTCCTTTCAATGAACACTGTGGACTGGTTGGATCTCCTTGCAGTCCAAGGGACTCAAAAGAGTCTTCTCCAACACCACAGTTCAAAAGCATCAATTCTTCGGTACTCAGCTTTCTTTATAGTCCAACTCTCACCTCCATATATGACTACTGGAAAAACCATAGATTTGACTAGACAGACCTTTGTTGACAAAGTATGGTCTCTCCTTTTTATATGCTATCTAGGTTGGTTTACTCATATTTTATTCTTTATGATGGAATTGTAAATGAGGTTGTTATCTTAATTTCTATTTCTGATAAGTCCTTCTTTGGATATAGAAACACCACAGATTTCTGCGTATTGGTTTTGTAACCTTCAGCTTTACTGAATTCATTTATTATTTCTAATAGTTTTTGGGTAATTTTTAAGAGTTTTTATGTATAGTATCATGTCATCTGCAAATAGTGACAGTCTTACTTCATCTTGGCTGAATTCTCTTCATTTTTCTTGTCTAATTACTGTGTGTAAAACTCCCAATACTATCTTGAATAAAAGTGGTGGTACTGGGCATTTTTGTCTTACTCCTGATATCAGAGGAAAAACTTTAATTTTTTCACTGTTGAGTATTTGGTTGACTGTGAATTTGTCATATATGGCCTTTATTATGTCAAAGTATGTATATGCTAAATACATTTTGTTGAGAATTTTTGTTGCAAGTGGATGTTGAATTTTGTCAAAAGCAGTTTCGGCATTTATTGAGATGATCATATTATTTTTATCCTTTGTTTTGTTAATGCAATGTATCATATTGATTGATTTGCAGATACTGACCCATTCTTACATCCCTGGAATAAATCTCAGTTTATCATGATGTATGACCCTTTTAATGTATTGTTGGATTCAGTTTGTTTAATATTCTATTGAGGATTTTTGCACCTGTATTTATCATGGATATTGGCGTGTGATTTCTTTTAATTATTTATTTCTTCTCAGGTGTCTATCTTTTTTTTTTTTTATGTCAAGATAATGCTGGATTTGTAGAATGAATTTAGAGGCATTTTTTCTTTTTCCATTTTTTGAAATAGTTTGAGAAAGATTAACTGTTTTCAAAAATATTTTGTGGCATTTGCCTGTGAAACCATCTGATTCTGGACTTTTGTTTGTTAGGAGGTTAACAGTGATTCAAAATCACTGTTAATGATTTATGTGATCAGACTTTTTATTTATTCCTGATTCAGTATTAGAAAATTTTACATTTTTTGTCCTTTTCTTCCAGGTTGTCTAATTTTTGGTGTATAACTGTTTGTAGTAATTTTTTCCTATTTCTGTGCTGTCTGTTGTAACTTCTCCTCTTTAATTTTTATTTTATTTATCTGAGATTATTCCTTTTTACTTGCTGAGTCTGGCCAAAAGTATATCAATTTTGTTTAGTTTTTAAAAGAACCAATTCTTCATTTCATTGATGTTTAAAAAATAGTCTCTATTTTATTTCCTTCCCTTCTGTTCTTTGTCATTTGCTTTCTTCTCCTAACTTTGAGCTTAATTTGTTCTTTTCTAGTTCCTTTTGGTAAAAGTTTAGATTATTTCAGAATTTCCTTTTCTCCTGAGGTAGACATGGATTGTTACAAATTTCCTTCTTAGAACTGCTTTTGCTACATCTTGGAACATTGTGCTGCCATTTTCATTTTTCTCAGGATAGTTTTTCCTTTATTTACCTTTGTTTAATAGTATGTTGTTTCACCTTCTTGTGTTTAGGTTAGTTTTTTTTTTTTTTGAGTTATCTTCTTGTAGTTGATTTCTAGTTTTATATCATTTATATATAGTTTTATATCAAATAATTTTATATTTGTTTCATGGACAAACATGTAATCCCTTTGGGAGCATATTCCATGTCTACTTGTTGTATCCTTTTGTTGAATTGATCATTTTTCATTATGTAATGACCTTCTTTGTTTCTTGTTACACTCTTTTTTGAATTTTGTCTTATATAAGTATAGCTACCCCAGCTTTGTTTTAGTTTTAATTACACGAAATATCTATTTTCATCTTTTCACACAGTCTGTGTATATCTTAAGATTTGAAGTGAGTCTCTTGTATACAGCAGTATATGGGTCTTGTGTTCTTTTAATTCATTCTGGGTCTTTTGATTGGAACATTTAGTTCATTCAACTTTAAAGTAATTATTGATGATAATGTGCTTACTGCCATTTTGTTTATTGCTTTCTAGTTGTGTGTGAAATTCCTCTTTGTGGAATCCCTCTTCCCTTCCCTTGTGATTTGATGACCTTCTTTAGTGTTGTGTTTGTGTTATTTCTCTTTATTTTGTGTGTATTTTGTAGGTTTGGGTTTGTAGTTCATCATGAGGTTCTTCTAGAACGAGCTCCTTATAAACTTAGCGATGGAGCCCAGGGACTTCACAGATGCTGCCGCTAAGTTGCTTCAGTCCTGTTCGACTGCAACCCCATGAATTGTTGCCCGTTAGGCTCCTCTGTCCATGGGATTCTCCAGGCAAGTACACTGGAGTGGGTTGCCATTTCCTTCTAGTGGAAAGAGTCTGCTTGCCAATACAGGTAGACATAAAAGATGTGGGGTTTGATTCCTGGGTTGAGAAGACCCCCTGAAAGTATTCTTGCCTGTAGAATCCCATGATCAGAGGAGCCTGGCGGGCAACAGTTCATGGGGCCACAAAGAGTCAGACAACGTGTGAAGCAACTTATAAATTAGTCTGCTTTAAATTGATGGTCACTTAATTTCAGCACATTCTAAATACTATGCTTTTAATGTCCCACCGCCACCATATTTTATGTTTTGACATATATTATATCTTATTTTGTGTACCACAACTACTTATTTTAGATATAAAGATAGCATGAAGGATAAAGATGAAACTAGTGAATTTGTCTAGAGGGTCTACTACCTTTGCTCTATGTCTACCTTCAGTAGTGAGATTTTTTTTCATTTATAATTTTCTTATTTGTAGTTTAAGGCTTTTGTTTTTCTTTTAAGTCAGTCAGTTCAGTCACTCAGTCGTGTCCGACTCTTTGCGACCCCATGAATTGCAGCACGCCAGGCCTCCCTGTCCATCACCAGCTCCCGGAGTTTACTCAAACTCATGCCCATCGAGTCGGTGATGCCATCAGCCATCTCATCCTCTGCCGTCCCCTTCTCCTCCTGCCCCCAACCCCTCCCAGCATCAGCCCTTTAACATTCTAGTAAGGTTAGTTTAGCGGTGTGCATGCGTGCATGTTAAGTTGCTTCAGTTATGTCTGAATCTGTGCTACGCTATGGACCCTAGTCAGCCAAGCTTCGTGTCCTTGGGATTCTCAGGCAAAGAGAGTGGAGTGGGTTGCCATGCCCTCCTCCAGGGGATCTTCCCTACTCAGGGATCGAACCCAGGTCTTTTACATCTCCTGCATTGACGGGTGGGTTCTTTACCAGTAGTGTCACCTGGGAAGCCCAGTTTAGTGAAGATGAACGTGTCTGTGAAATTCTTTATCTGTCTGTCAACTCTGGATGAGTCATCCTTTCTAAGTGGGCATTCTTGGCTGTAATATTAGTGTTCATTCTAGCCTGTGAAGTTTCTGCTAAAAATATACTGATAGTATTAACTGGTTGTTCCCTTGTTGCTTTATGATCCTTTCTTATCTTTAGCTTTTGTCATTTTAATTACAGTGTATCTTGTTGTGGGTCTCTTTGGGTTTATCTTGTTTTGGACTCTGTGCTTTCTAGACTTGGATGGATATGTTTTTTGCCAGATCAGGGAAGTTTTCAGCCATTTTTGTCTTCAAATAGGTTTTCTGTCCCTTTCTTTCTTTCATCTCCTTCTAGAACCCCTGTAATAAGAATACTATGAATGTTAGTATTCTTGATGCTGTCACAGATGTCCCTTACAGTTTCTTCAGTTTTTAAGTTCTTTTTTTTTCTTTTTGCTGCTCTGCTTGGGTGATTTCCACTACCCTGTATTCCAGATTGTTGATCTGTTGTGCATCTTCTAATCTACTGTTAATTCCCTTTAGTGTATTTTTCACTTTTTTTGAATGTATTCTTCTGCTCTGGTTGGTTTCTTTAAAATATTTCTGTCTCTTTTTTACATTTCTTATTGAGTTCATTCATTCTTCCCTTAAGTTCAGTGAGCATTATTCTTTGAACTCTTTTTCTGATAAATTGCTATCTCCCTTTAATTTAGTTTTTTTCTGATACTTTATCTTGGTCTTTTATTTGGAAGGTATTATTTTGTCTCTTCATTTTGCCTAACCCTCTGTGTTTGTTTCTGTGTATTACATGTATCAGCTACGTCTGTCAGTCTAGAAAGAGTGGCCTCATGTAGAAGACTGCTGTGTGGTCCAGTGGTACGCTGCACTGGTGACCAGAGGCAGGTGCTCCAGGGGTATTCCCTGGGTGGACTGTGTGTTCTTGCCTATTTTAGTTGGGCTGCAAATTCTGTGGGCACACTGGTAGGTTGGGTTGGCCCCTGGCCCAGCGGGCCTGTGGCAGCTTGGTTATGGTTGATGTGGGCATGCTTCTCTTTGGGAATGGCCCCCAGCGTGACTGTGAGGGCTGGTCATTACTATTTTTGGTGTGCTGGTATGCAGGGCAGGGCCCCCAGAGTGGGAGCCACTTCGGAGGAGCACTGCTGCCAGGCGTGGTGACCCACTTGGTGAGGTGGGCAAGAACAAATTTGGAGGGTTACCAGCGCCTGCTGTGGCAGTCTGCCAGCTGAACAGGGCAGGAGCTATTTTGGAGGAGCTGTTTAGGGCATGGCTAGTCCTTAGGGGAATGCTTGGGTGGGGCACATAGTATTTTTACTTTTACCAAAAAACCCTGGTACTATTTTGCAGAGGAGAAGTAGCCTAATGAAAATTTTCAGGAAGTGGTGATACTCTTCAGTTCACATCATTTTGGCTTATGACAGGTTTGATAGGAACACTCTCCTTTCAGATGGAAGGGGAAAACCATATTAAAAAGAATATTCCTTTTGCAATATCCACTTGAAGTGCTTAGAAAAAACTTAGCACATAATGTTATCTTAGAAAACTATGCCAGAAGATTATAGGATTGAAATATCAAATCTAGTGATAAATACTAAATGTAATAATTCTAAGCAAAATTTTCTTTTCCTCACATACAGATAATTGATTAGGCTGCTGCTGCTGCGAAGTTGCTTAAATTGTGTCCAACTCTTTGCAAACCTATGGCATGTAGCCCACCAGACTCCTCTGCCCATGGGATTCTCCAGGCAAGAATACTGGAGTGGATTGCCATGCTCTCTTGCAGGGCATCCTCCCAACCTAGGAATCAATCCCACGTCTCTTGGATCTCCTGCACTGGCAAGCAAGTTCTTTACCACTGCGCCACCTGGGAAGCCCGATTAATTAGAGGAAATATCTTAAACAAAGGAAAACTGCTGGAGGCTGCAGCCCAGTAACAGGGGAAAGACTAAGTGACTATTTTGTAATAATTTAGATTTTTAATTCACTTTGTAAAAGATAAATCACATTAGATGAAAAAGCTGTCTACTTTCTATGCATTATAGTCTACCTAGATAAAAATAACACATTTAAAAATTATGCATTTTTAATACTAATACAACGGGGTGGTTCTACCTAGTTCTAGTATACTGAATGGAGAGTATTCACAGTGGCAAGATCACAGTCTCTAGACTAAGATATAATTCCTTTAAAGCCAAGTATGTTTAAAGTATAGAAAATCAGCTTCCTACATAGAGAGCAGACTGGCGGTTGCTGATGGGGAGGCAGTTGGAGGAGGGACAGAGTGGGAGGTTGGAGTTAGCAGCTGAAAGATTTTATATGTAGAAAGGATAGAGAACAAGGTCCTACTGTATATCTCAGAGAACTGTATTCAATACCCTATTATAAATCATAATGGAAAAGAATATTTAAAAAGGAATGTGTATATATGTGTGTGTGTGTGTAATTGAATCAATTTGTTGTATAGCAGAAATTAACACAACATTGTAAGTCAACTATACTTCAATTTAAAAAAAAAATCAACTTCCTCAAAGGGAGGGGGAAATATGCTTCCTGGATGGTAGGCAGAGCTGTGATCCAGAGAAGATGTGTGATCTGGTCATTCTGGTGTTTCTCCACTGTAAACCATATATCACGATGGGAAAAGCAAGGGTAATTCTATGTGTTTATTATAGTTGATGTCACACTGTTTCAGGTAACTGAAACAGTGGCTTTATTGTGTCTTGTGATTGTTAATAATTCTTCCTTATAATTTCATGAAAACCCAGTAGGAAGCAAAAGAACAAAGCCAAGCAATTAAACTTGAGATTGCTGAAGATATTTTACTTGAGGAGGTTTTGAGAAGTCTAACTTGTGTTATAATATATTAAGGGGTTTATTTTGGAATAAAGCCTTGTGAAAATCTCTGCCAATTTTTCACTGCTAAATGCTGGTCCTCAAACTAAAAGTTTATAAAAATTCTAGTAAGATATTAATTTCTATATAATTTTTTGGTCCTGAATATTCACATATTCATGTGAATATGAAGCCATTTTCATTAAATATGATTCACTGTTACTCTTTGTAATATCCTCTGAAGGATCAAGGTTTTTGTAATTATTTCCATTGAAAATTATTGTGTGTAAGTCTCACTTATGTGAGTTTTCCTATATTGTCTCTATTCTATAAACTTATCAAAGACTTTACTTTGAGGCATCTCCTAAGGATTCCAATTCTGCCAATAATATCAATAAAAACAAGTAAGTGGAATATGTAAACTTTAGCATTCCTTACATTAAGGTATATTTGTGACACAGTCATGGGCAATTGATTAATTTAGATATCTCTGAACTTTACTTAGTCAATTTAGAAAACATAACTAATAACACCTGCCTTGTACAAATATTATGAAGAAACAAAATAATACATATGATATGCCTGTATCACAGTAAGTATTCAGTAAATGATAACTCTTGTTCTATGTTCATATTTGCCCATTAGATATTTTGTTCCACTTCATATATCAAAGAGACAACTCATCAAATTAATTTGCTTAGTAATGATTATGACAAGAAACTTTCATTTAGTTTTCATGCAAATCCAACCAACATTTTGTGTTATCTGAGTATTCAACAGACCAGTTGTTCATAGATCTGAATAGATTTGCATCTGCTTATAAAAAAATCTATTTTACTTTAAAAAGATGACAGTGTAGGCATCCTGTCCTTAAGAAGATGGGTGGGGCTAAGAGTGGGGCTAGTCTTTAAAGGGTAAGACTTAATGTCTTGGTGAAAAGTGTGCCCTTGTTTGTTGTCCATGGTGAATTTCATTACCTATATTTTGGATTCCATCTTCTGCCTTTCAAAGAAGTTGAACTACTCTTGACCTGTCTTATATCCTCTACCTTTTCCCCAGTAGTGTTTATTTCTTAAACCACAAATAAACCTTGATATCTGCTTATGTCCGTTCTGTGTGTGTGTGTGTGTGTGTTCCGTTGTTCAGTGATGTCCAACTCTTTGCTACCCCACAGATTGTAGTCCAGGGATTGAACGCAGGTCTCCTGCATTGCAGGCAGATTCCCTCAACACGGACACACACACACACACACACACACACACACACACACACACCACTAGATTAAGAGCTCTCTCTATATGTAATGTACAAGCTTGAGGTTCTCAAACTTTAGCAAGCATCCAAATCCCCTGTTACTTTCTAACCCAGAGTTTCTGATTCATGAAATTTCAGGTAATGGTGATCCTGCTTTAATCAAGGAATTGGGAAATAAGGCACACTGAGACATTGCTGGAAATTAGAAAAATAGTATTCGCCAGACCTGTTTTTCAGGGAGAGCTCTGTATATGTGTTGGATAGGACTTCTTTTGCATTTCTTTTTCTCTGATATAAATCATAATTTGCAGTGTGCTGATAATTTGGATGTCCAAAAATAAAGCGGCCTTATTTGAAGCATTTGTTGATGTCCATGTTATGAATACTTCCACCATGCCTTATTCCAAACTATAAGTGTGACATAAGAGAATTAGAAATTAGGAACAGGTGCATACATACATGTCGCTTAGAAGCAGGTTGGAACCGGATCCAGTGTACCACTGATTCAGCATACCACTACGTGTAGACAACGTTTATTGACAGAGAAACTATGACGGACAGAGGTGAAACTGAAAGTCTCACTTTGCCTGTGAAATTTCCCTTCTTTATCTATCATCTACTTAAAAAAATAGCAGTCTGTTTATTCATTCATTCATTTATTTTTTGGCCACACTGTACTACATATGGGTATCTTAGTTCCCTGACCAAGGATCAAAACCACATCCCTTGCAGTGGGAGTGCAGTCTTAATCTCTGGACTGCCAGGGAAGTCCCCACTATTGTCTGTCTTAATTGTCCTCCTCCCTCCTTTGATCTTTGTTCTGGAAAACCCTAATGTGACTTTCTGTTCAATGCCAGAAACTGTGTGTGTGTGTATAGACTATCACTGGATGGAGCTAATAACCTATAACTTACAAAAATTTCTCAATCTGGGGTCTGAAACAGGAGGGTTTGGTTGAAAAGATTGCAGATTGGAATGAGGGGCAGATACCAGTACACTGTGGAGCTTCCAGAACCTTCTATTTCAATCCCACCTTTGTTTGGCTAAGCCCAGAAATTAGATAGATAATGATACTCTCATTACCAGAACTTCCAATTTATAAACTTTCCAGATGTATTTATATCTTTTTTCATCTGAAAATTAGTTCTCTTCAAGTCCCCTGAAAGTAGGAAAGTAAGGAAAGCTAAAAGGCAGTGAGGATTGGCCGTGGTGACCATTTTTTCTCTAGTGTGAGTCCATGGTTCAGGCTTGTCTTTTCAAAGGAGTTGATCAGGGAGCAGAAAGTAGACCTGTGCCAAATGATGGGAGCTTGTTGAAGGCTTCAGACCTACTGGCCTGAAACAGCAGGAATGCTTTTTAATTGTTTTATAAGACCGTAGTGAACTAAGCCCAGAAAGCACTGGAATTATGTCCAACTCCCAAATTCCACATCGCCAGTACTAGTCAGGGTGCCCTAATTTTTACTTGAAGTGAAAAGCAGACCAAGAAACTTTAAATTCCTTTAAAATGCATTTTACAAGCTAGAAAAAAGAATGAGAACAATTTTGTGTAAAAAAGTTTGCAATCATTTTAATTCCAAGAATGTAGATTCCGTTTCTCATTTATTTTATACAAAGTAGAAGACAGCAGGAAGTGTCTAAATGTGAAGTTAGTTCCATTTGTGGTCTGGAATTTCTTCTTGATTCTACTGTTGACAATGAGCTATTGTCATGGAAAGTGTCGAAGGTGATGGGTTATTTGTACAAAGTTGAGAAATGGGTGCTTGAAGTTTATCTAGATCAGTTGAAGTTCTGGGCAAGACTGATTCTCAATCTTAAAATACTATGTGGCCCAGCCCCAGTCATATTCCAATGAAGATAAGGCTACTGATATAACTAATAGAGCTCTTACGTTCTGTAACTTCCTCAAGGTGTTACCTTTTCCCCAGTAGTTACCTGAGGTGAAGAATCTTAGCAAATGCAAACAGGATTTATTGTAGTACACGATGAACTAGAGAAAATTTATGCTTTAGAACCTCATTTCTCAAGTATATGAAATCCCAAAGAAGAAAGTTTTGTTGTGGAAAAGAATCCGAGAAGATTCCAGAAAAGACAAAACTAAACAAACAAACAAAAAACAAGGGGAGATTAAAGAAATGATCATGAAATCCTATGTCCTTGTCAGAGTCTGTAGAATTTTCCCCATCTTGTTTAAATCTCAACTCTTCCTCCTTTCAATTAATATTGTCTCCAAGCAGTAAACTTTTCCCTTACTAAACTTCATTCCCTTCGTGTAGCTAGCTGTTCCTTAGGATCTTTTTCTCTGTGTAATGTGAATGACTGATAGGAAGGTAATAATATGAATACCCTTCAGGAAAATTCCCATTTCAAAAGGAAATCTTTTAGAGACTCCGTGAAGATAAATGATGACATCTGTAATTACGGAATTCCTGTATCAATGGGAGACAAATAGAAGACTTTCATGTGAGGACAGTTTTTACAAAGCTCCTTAATTTGTACCACATATTTCTAAGGCTGACCTTGACTTAGATTTACAGACATTATTAAATGCTCCAGTTAAATTCTATTTAATGAGAAGAAAGGAAACCCCCATTTTGGGTTTCAACTAAAAATTTACTTTTTTTCATCTGTAGGTTGATATTTAGTGTTTAGCCTCTGGAGTGATTTTTTTGCTACATGGCCTTCAAAGTTATTTCCTTCAAACAACATAAATATATTTTAAAATGCATCTCCCATTTCAAATAAGCTTTTCTTTCTTTTCTATGCACAGTGCAGATAATGATATGAACATGTAATTTTAATTCCTTTCCCAGGCATGGCCTGATGGGATTTCTCTTTAGTCTCTCCTCACCTACTCTTGTCCCTCATCATGGAATTTCACTGCCAGTAGCATTCCTCTATTTCCAGAAACAGAAGGAATTACAGCTAAGCATCTCCATTTATAAAAATCTATTTATGGCGCTGGCAGTAAAGCTCAGGGAATAGCTGAGTCACAGGGTCATTGGGAGAAACTGTCTTTGGACATTTCACCAATATCCCTCTGCTGCTGGTTTGCCTCAGTGGCCACACTGTGCCCAACAACTGAGGTAATTTAAGTTGTCCTTTTATGATATTCAGGTGTCTTGGACTTTTTCTTCTTTAGTCTTTATCCATTTTCAAAAGTTAAATTCTTGGACATTATCTCGGAGAGGTATATACTTAGCAGGACGTGTTCTGCAGGAGAAATACCTAATAACAATCTTTGACACTAGTGAGACCAGAAAGGCTTATAGCAGTTTCCCAGTGATCTTCTAGTTTTATTTCTTTTAAACCCGAATAAAAATTTTTGCTTATAAATTACTTATATACTTGGAGTATATGCCTCTGTAGGTATTTTTTATTATAAAATAATTTCAGCTTTTAAGAGGCCTAGTAAAGAATCCACCTGCAATGTGAGAGACCTGGGTTCAATCCCTGGGTTGGGAAGATCCCTTGGAGGAAGACATGGCAACCCACTCCAGTATTCTCACCTGGAGAATCCCCATAGAAGAGCCTGGGGGACTACAGCCCATGGGGTTGCAAAGAGTCAGACAAAACAGTGACTAAGCACACAGACATTAGCTACCTAAGGTTGGTCTATTTATACTAATAAAATACTTACATCTGTAACAGCCTAGTGTTGTTTCATTGACAGGATGATATTACAGAAGCTGACAGATCATCTTTAGCCCTGCCACTCCCTACCCCAGCCAGATCCTCTTCTTTTACTTCCTTATGTCACATCACTGAATTACCCTTATCTCAATCAAAACGTGATTAAAAATCTTGAGTAGTATTTGCTTCCTCTATCTCCTTTGCTCATTCCATTCAATCCATTGCCTAGTCCAGCTAAATAACTCCATGTGGGTTCCTTTTTCTTATATCTGTGCTCTCATTTACAGTCTTTCTGCCATCACCATAATTTAGACTCTCACCTTCTCTTGGCGTAAATATTGTGAACTCTTCTTTTTGCCTCCTCCCATCTCCCCTCTCTTCAGAGTATCATTTACCATGCTTCCTTTATAGTAACTGTCCAGAGATGTCTCTATGAGTCTGTCATTCTCCCATTGTATGCCTTGCATCAAAAACAATAGTAGCAACTTCTTAGGCTGATAATTAAAGTACAATTTAGCCAGAACTTAACTTTCTCATTTCTTTTACTATTGAGCTAGCTACTCAACAAGTGAAATGAACTCATGGTTTTTTCACTAAAATAAAAGATTTTAATCACGGTTTGAGATAAGTGTGATTCAGAACAGTCTTTCTGATGGCACTCTTGCGGTTACCCTTTTCCATGACTTCTTGATACTTTCTATCAGATCACATCTCAATGATGATGTCTCTGTGGTCATTACCTCTGCCATCTGTGCCCCCATCACACTCTAAAATATTCCTTGGAGAGGCTGTGCAGATCTAAGTTCAAATCCTAACTGTGCCCATTACTAATTTCATGACAACGAAAAGATTACATGTCTTCTCTGAGCCTTATTCTTTAAAATCTGTAAAATGTAGATAATATTTTTCTTTAATGTGAATTTTACTTTTTTTTCCATTTACTTTTATTAGTTGGAGGTAATAACTTTACAATATTGTAGTGGTTTTTGTCATACAATCCATGGCTGATTCATGTCAATTAATGTGACTTTTAAATAAAATTGAAATTTCTTACCTGATCTTAAACCCAGTCGCACCTCAGATGGGATTTGAAACCAGTCAAAACTCAGAATGGGGCTTCAACCCACTGTCTTATAATTAAAATCATTCACCTACTGTGAAGACTCACCGAAGCTCAGGTTCTTTGTATCTCATCTCAGAAAGAATTCAGTGAGAGATAAATTTATAGGTAAGAAGTGGATTTCTTTAGAGAGATACATATTTCATACACAGAATACCTTTTGATTTTGAGATAGTCTCTCAAAAGGCAAGAGTGGCCCTAAAGTATGGGTAGTTAGTTTTATGGGTTGGTTAATTTCATAGGCTGAGAAGTGGGAGGATTATTCCAGTTATTTTGGAGAAGCGGTGGGGATTTCCAGGATTTGGGCCACTGCCCACTTTTTGGCCTTTTCTGGCCTGCTCTGATAGGTCAGTTGATAAAGAATCCGCCTGCAATGCAGGAGACCCTGGTTCTATTCCTGGGTTGGGAAGATCTGCTGGAGAAGGCCTAAGCTACTCACTCCAGTATTCTTGGGCCTCTCTTGTGGCTCAGCTGGTAAAGAATCCACCTGCAATGTGGGAGATCTGGGTTCAGTCCCTGGATTGGGAAGATCCCCTGGAGAATGGAAAGGCTAGCCACTCCAGTATTCTGGCCTGAAGAATTCCATGGACTGTATAGTCCATGGGGTCACAAAGAGGTGGACACGACTGAGCAACTTCCACTTCACTTCACTTGGAATTGTCGTGGTGCCTGTGTGAGTGTCATTGAGCATGCTAGTGTATTACAGTGATCACATACTGAGGCTTAGGTTTATGGTAAGACCAGTGTTCTACCATTTCGGGCCTGTTTGGTTCTAATCAGTTTTTGTCATATCCACATTGGCTATGTAATTCTTTTGAAGGTTGTTCCTTGTCCCCTTACCTCCTGTCTCAAAATCAACTGTGTGTAATATATACATGGGCCTAGCATATATTAAATATTCTATGCACATTATTCATTTGTTGGTTTGTTGGTAATATTTCTTGGGTATTAATTACCCTCATGCTTTCATTCCAGTCATTTGAGATCTTGGTTCATCCTCTACTTAATGGTGCATCCATTGAGAGCACTACTTACATTTTGATTATTTAAAATGACAGCAAAATATTTAAATCAGGAGATTATCCAAAGTTCTGAAACTGATTCTTTTGAAATGAATTAGATCTCCAAATGTATTTAACATGTGTGAACAGATGACAGCACATGGCCACTCTATATTTCCTAGGACTGCCCAGTTTTTGTTAACCACAATTAAAATTGGTTACTTGAACTGATACCCTTTATGAACTTATTTGATCAAATATATAAGGAGAAACTAAGAACACAAAAATATAGAGAAAAAATTAGAGAACTGGAAGAACCAAGAGATGAGTATGGAGATGGACCATTGTTCTTGCATATTTCCCTAAGATCATCCATTCAAGATGAATCATAATAGGGAAAATAGCTGTAATATAATTTATTATTTTAAAGAATTGAAGTTCAAAAAATTACCCACATTTCTGATGAAAATTATTTGCATGATAGACATATGTAAGTTTCTTCTGATCAGAGATTCCTCTGCTACTATTAGAACTGCAGAGAGAGAGAACTTTTTGAGACCTGATATAAGTTAATATGGGAAAGGAGTACAACAAGGCTGTATACTGCCACCCTATTTATATAACTTCTATGCAGAGTATATCATATGAAATGATAAGCTGGATGAATCAAAAACTGGGATCAAGATTGCTGGGAGAAATATCAACAGCCTCAGATATGCAGATAATACCACTGTAAAGGCAGGAAGTTAAGGGGAACTGGAGAACCTCTTGATGAAGGTGAAAGAGGATAGTGAAAAAGCTGGCTTAAAACTCAGCATTCAAAAAACTAAGATCATGGCATCTGGTCTCATTGTGCATGCTCAGTTGGTTCAGTCATGTCTAACTCTTTGAGACCCTATGGACTGTAGTCCAACAGGCTTCTCTGTCCATGGGCTTCTCCAGGCAAGAATACTGTAGTGGGTCATCCAGGGGATCTTCCTGACTCAGGGATGGACCCATGTCTCTCCTGAATTGCAGGTGGATTCTTTACCACTAAGTCACCAGGGAAATCCCTCTGGTCCTATCACTTCATGGCAGATAGACGAGGAAAAAGTAGAAACAGTGGACAATTTTATTTTCTTGGACTCCAAAATCACTGTAGGTGGTGACTGTGACCATGAAATTAAAAGACACTTGCTCCTTGGAAGGAAAGCTGTGACAAACCTAGACAGTGTATTAAAAAGCAAAGACATCACTTTGCCAAGAAAGGTCTGTATAGTCAAAGCTATGCTTTTTCCAGTAGTCATGAATGAATGTGAGAGTTGGACCATGAAGAAGCCTGAACACTGAGGAACTGATGCTTTCAAATTGTGGCGTTGGAGAAGACTTTTGTGAGTCCCTTGGTCTGCAAGGAGATCAAACCAGTTAATCCTAAAGGAAATCAACCCTGAATGTTCATTGGAAGGACTTATGCTGAAGTACTGGTACTTTAGCCACTTGATGTAAAGAACCACTCATTGGAAAAGACCCAGATGCTGGCAAAGATTGAATGCAAAAGGAGAAGAGGACTGCAAAAGATATGATTTTTAGATAGCATCACTGACTCAATGGACATGAATTTGAGCAAACTCCAAGGGATAGTGAAGGACAGGGAAACCTGGTGTGCTTCAGTCCATGGGGTCACAAAGAGTTGGACGTGGCTTAGCGACTGAATGCCAAGAGCCACAAATAAGTTAAGAACTTCATGGTATATGTGCTATGAAATGGTTAGGGGGTGGTAAGTGCTCTAGTCAAATCATGCATGTTTCACATACTTTTGAAATTGGGAGCTTTAAATTCTCATTACATGGTGTCAACCAAATAATAATAATAATAATAATAATAATAATAATGCACATCCTGAAAGTTGAGAATTATATGTTGTTCAGCAGACTTTCTGAGGACTCAAAGCTTGGGATATCTCTCAGATATCTCTGAGAAATTGCTTCTAAGAGGTCAGAGAAGAGCCAGTATACAGAAAGGTTTTTGCAACACAAATTGGGTAGTGGGAACATAAAAAAATTACGGTTATTTAAAGAAACTCAGATGTCTCAAATTAATGGATTTAGCACTTTTCTATGTATGAGAGGATGCAAGAGTCTGAGTTCATTGAAGTCATTCCTTTGGTATGTACCATAACTATCTAGGACCAGGATGCAGTTCTTCCTCATCCTGAGTCCCCTCAGGGTCCATCCTTGGGACTTGATAGCTTATCACTACAACATCCTTTGTTTGCTGATATGGCAGTCAGCATTCTTAGTCGACACTGGAAAAGAACTTTCCACATAGTACTCTCTAGGTGTTAGAAGGAAAAAGTGAAGTCCCTTTCTTGGATTTTCAAAACTATTGATGGTATTTGTGACTATTTAGCTTTCTAAACTTTATGTAAACATTAAAGCCTAGAATAAACCTTTACTATTAGAGTTGTCAAATCATTGTCATTTTTATGTGAAAGATGTTGAATAAAGTAGACTCTTTGATGGTCTCATTCAAATCCTTGACAGTAATTGAAAAATATTTGAAAGCCATATTTAAACGAATTACACAATGAAATGAACTTTGGACCTAGGAGTGAGTTAGAGGAGATCCATTTTCATGTTGAAGGAAGATGGCATATAACCACAACAGTTAGTTTACTGGTTATTTGTAAAGGGTGGTTTCCTTATCACATCAAATTATATAAGTGAATAAAATATAAGTAAATAAAAGTCCTATTGTTGATTAATTTAAAAACAAGAAACTTCATATAGCATGGATCTTAAAAGGTTCTTCATTATTATCATTCTGATTGCAATAGGGTTTGTCTTTTGAGAGTTTCCAAATTTAATTTCCACTTATAGGTATCAATACTCTTTTAAACTGTGCCTAACATTTGGGAAAGATTGAAGGCAGGAGGAGAAGGGGATGACAGAGGATGAGATGGTTGGATGGCATCACCAACTTGATGGACATGAGTTTGTACAAGCTCCAGGAGATGGTGAAGGACAGGGAAGCCTGGCATGCTGCAGTCCATGGCGTTGCAGAGTTGGAGAGGATTGAGCGACTGAACAACATTTGGTCAATTAGAGACAGGTCACGCTATACTGAATCTGGAATAGCTCTTCTAGCAAGTCTCATGTCTTATGGAAACGTTGTCTTGAGCAAAGAAAAGTAAATGTGCCAGAAAGTGGTGAAACTGTGCTTGTGATTTGGGTTTCTGGAAGATGTGAAGCCTATATCTCATTTCACACTTATAGTCAGCAGTCAGGGAATAATCAGATTTTCTGGTTTTTAATCTCTTTGTCACTAACACTATAGCTCTCTTTTTATTATTTCCTGGGAGAAAATATGGCTATTTCTTTCCATTTAAGTATTACATTTCTTTTTGATTCCTATGAATTCAAATACTTCTTTATCCATCTGTTTATTCCTTCATACTTTCTTATTGCATCTTCTTGTATCTTGAAGTTTTGTACTAAATAACTTCATACATGGCTTAATGCGGAATTAGGAAAAAATATGTATGTTTGGAGATGCTAGTTAGATTTCTTGGATTGATCTTTTCCTGTCTTAAAAATTATAAATTTTTTCTGTCCATCTCAGTAAGAGTCAATGAAAAACATAGTCAATGAAAAGCATAGCAGTGTTAAAAACTGAAGATTCAAGACATCTTTATTTAGGTCCATGTATTTTAGCATTCATATTAGGAAATTCTTCCTTCTCTTACAAAATTATTTTGATTACTAAACATTTTCCTCTTCCTTTTCCTGATGAGCATAACAGTGTACATCTTTGACCTATCTAAGTCTTCTACATTTATTTTCATATTGAATGTGAATAGCAAGAGAAGAATACATTCTATGCAGACATCTTTTAAAATACCCAACAACTTGGCTATAATCCCATTCAGTGACCTACAGGCCAAGATGGACATTTTTTTGGCATGTGCTCTGCTGTGCTATGCTTAGTTGCTTAGTCATGTCCGACTCTTTGTGACCCCACAGATTGTAGCCTGCCAGGCTCTTCTGTCCATGGAATCCTCTAGGCAAGAATACTGGAGTGGGTTGCCATGCCCTCTCCAGAGGATCTTCCCAACCCAGGAATCGAACCAGGGTCTCCTGCATTGCAGGCAGATTCTTTACCAACTGAGGTTCCAGGGAAGCCCCTTTGTTTTGCATACACACACTTAATTCTTCCTACCTAACTCAACCCATGATCCATAAAATAAAAATCTTAATCAAGTCAGATGTAGGTTGATAGAAAGAACTAGAAGAATCTGAAGTGAGACCTTCAATGTTTGTGAGGATTGGGCTCTGGTAACATATTTTTTTTAACCTCTGTTTTTCTCAACTTCAGTATGATGAAAATTTCATATCAAATAATTCTGTGTTGGGGGAATGCTGTCCAATGCATTGTAAGGTATTTGGACTCTACTTACCATTTTCCAGTGGCATCTTCTGCCACTCCAATAGAGACTAAAAAAGGTATCTTTGGATGCATTGCCAAAGGACCTCTGGAAGGCACAGTCTCCTAGATTGCTAATATCTTCTGTCTGTGCTTGTGCTCAGTCATATTCAACTCTTTGCGACCCTTTGGATTGTAGCCGGGCAGGTTCCTCTGTCTGTGGGATGTCCTAGGCACAAATACTGGAATGGGTTGCCATTTCCTCCTCCAGGTTATCTTCCTCACCCAGGGATTGAACCCACATCTCCTGCTTTGCAGGCAGATTCTTTACCTGCTGAACCATCAGGGAAGCCCCTGAGAACCTCTTACTTTATGATAACTGCTATAATGAAAAATTACACATACCTTTTGCTTCCCAGCTGGATTTGTGATTGAAAAACAAGAATACAGACAACTAAAGTTAATTGCCACTCATTAATCATGATGCCATGTATTTTGGGGAAGACCACAGTATTCCAGTATAGCATTTTTACTAATGTTTACTATATACAGATGAACATTTGTGAAAACAAACTTACTCTATAAGAGTTTTCATTCCCAAACTGATTCCTGCTCTGACTTCTTATGAGTGGCTGTGAAATCAAACATGAGTGAAAGTAAAGGGTTTTGGTAGATCTCTAGGCAGGAGTTTTACCTATAGGATTCTCACCAAAATAAGCTCTGATTTCTTTTTGAAGCATTTCCTTGACTTCTCTGGATTTCATTGTACTTTCTCTTACCATCATTACCACCTGAACCTTGGATGTTAACTATGTATTATTTTATATTAATAATATTTTCTGATAGTATAAAAATATTAGCATTGATTACCCAGTGAGGTTGGGCTTACCTGGTAGCTCAGATGGTGAAAGAATCTTCTTGCAATGCAGGAGACTGGGATTCAATCCCTGGGTTGGGAAGATCCCCTGAAGAAGGAAATGGCAACCCACTCAAGTATTCTTGCCTGGAAAACTCTACGGACAGAGGAGCCTGGTGGGCTACAGTCTAAGGGGTCACAAAGAGTTGGACATGACTGAGCAACTAGCACTTTCACTTTCACCCAGTGAGATTATAAACTCTCTGGGGGCAATTTACTTTCTTTTTATCTCTAATGACATCAAATATAGAGTCACATGTATTAAAATAGGACATAGTTTGGAGATAAACAGATATGAACTCTCCTTAAATTTCTATTACCAAAAGCCTGGATCAATTCAGTTCAGTTCAGTTCAGTTGCTCAGTCGTGTCTGACTCTTTGCAATCCCATGAACCACAGCACGCCAGGCCTCCCTGTCTATCATTAACTCCCGGAGTCTACCCAAACCCATGTCCATTGAGTCGGTGATGCCCTCCAACCATCTCATCCTCTGTCATCCCCTTCTCCTCTTGCCCTCAATCTTTCCCAGCATCAGGGTCTTTTCAAATGAGTCAGCTCTTCGCATCAGGTGGCCAAAGTTTTGGAGTTTCAGTTTCAACATCAGTCCTTCCAGTGAACACCCAGGCCCGATCTCCTTTAGGATGGACTGGTTGGATCTCTTTGCAGTCCAAGGGACTCTCAAGAGTCCTCTCCAACACCACAGTTCAAAAGCATCAATTCTTCTGTACTCAGCTTTCTTTATAGTCCAACTCTCACATCCATACGTGACCACTGGAAAAACCATAGCCTTGACTAGATGGACCTTTGTTGACAAAGTAATGTCTCTGCTTTTTAATATGCTGATAAATTTACACAACTACTTAATCTCTCCTTATAGAGTAACCTTTACATGTTATATGTTCAAAACACACAACTAATTTCCCCGCATTCAAAGCAACCCTATGATTATAATTTAGCTTTCTGTGTAATTTTCCAGTTTGCCTGGAAGAAAAGAATATACTGGTCATGTTAACCTGTCTGGATCCATGATTGCTAAAGTACTTACTGTGGATTGATAACTTAAGCACCCTATTTGTGTACATTCATCTCTTGTGAGCCTAGTTCATCTAAGACACTGTTTAAGAGATGAACCTCCCCCATTATACTGACAGAATTAGAGTTCTGAATCATAAAGTCAAGGACTTAGCATATGGGAAATGACAGAACAAGCATATTACAAAGGATACTTAGAGGCTTTTCCTGGAAATCACCAGTCCCTTCAAATTTCAAGTCAGTTGGTAAACTGGGTCTTGAAGGTTTACAACAATGAACGTGACAGAGGATTCATTCATCTTCAAGTAGTTTTAACTTGCTTAGCCAACAAATTTATTCTGTTTTTTAATACTCAAAGGGATTTAAAATGTTATCTAGAGAGCAAATTTTGGAGGATTTTGTGAGCTGCCTTATGAAAATTTATTGCTCTGTATTTCAAAACATATTTAATATTAATAAATCTGGAAATAATCCAGGTATCTGTGTGTTGTATATTGATAAAGATATATTTTGAGAAGGGACATTAACAGAATTACATATTGATAATGGAAATCCTTATTTGACGCTTGGTCTTCTTTGCTATCTTAGGAAAAGTCTTACCTTATTTTGGAACTACAATTTAGCCAAAATTTTAGTTCAGTAAGTAACTTTTTCTGTCCTCTTCAGTGCCCTGTTAGAGTAAGAGTTATTGTGGTATGTCCAACAATGACACAGCATAGTTTTAGAAGGAATAACACCAATAACAATTTATTGAACACTGACTATGTGTCAGGTCCTATTCTGAACTCTCTTCAGTCATTCAATTACATTTTCAAAGCAGCTCTATAAGGTAGACATTGTCTAGCTGTGCAGATGAAGACTATTATCTGCCCAACAGATAATGGTGGCACCCTTAAAGAGAGTTTTGCTATTCAAGTTCATTGAGCCATCTTTCACCAAAACTTTCTCATTAGATTTCTAAGTCTAAGGTATTAAGGCAGTAATTTGCTAGCTGTCAAGCCTCTTATCCTTTTCCATCAGAAGGCAGACAGACTGAAAACCACAGTCACAGAAAACTAAAAAATCTAATCATATGAACCACAGCCTTGTCTAACTCAATGAAACTATAAGCCATGCCATGTAGGGTCACCCAAGATGATGGATCACGGTGGAAAGTTCTGACAAAATGTGGTCCAGTGAAGAAGGGAATGGCAAACCACTTCAGTATTCTTGCCTTGAGAACCCCATGAACAGTATGAAAAGGCAAAAAGATAGGATACTGAAAGATGAGCTTCCCAGGTCAGTAGGTGCCCAATATGCTACTGGAGATCATTGGAGAAATAACTCCAGAAAGAATGAAGAGATGGAGCCAAAGCAAAAACAATACCCAGTTGTGACTGTTGATGGAAGCAAGGTACTATGCTGTAAAGAGCAATATTGCTGAAATGGTAGGTCTATGAATCAAAGCAAATTGGAAGTTATCAAACAGGAGATGGCAAGAGTGAACATTGACATTTTAGGAATCAGCGAAGTAAAATGGACTGGAATGAGTGAATTTAATTCAGGTAACCATTATATCAACTACCATGGGCAAGAATCCCTCAGAAGAAATGGAGTAGCCTCATAGTCAACAAAGGAGTCCAATATAAAGTAACTGGATGCAATCTCAAAAATGACAGAATGATCTCTGTTCATTTCAAAGGCAAACCATTCAATATCACAGTAATCCAAGTCTATGCCCTGACCAGTAACACTGAAGAAGCTGAAGTTGAACGGTTCTATGAAGACCTATAAGACCTTTTAGAACTAATGCTCCAAAAAGATGTCCTTTTCATTATAGGGGACTGGAATGCAAAAGTAGGAAGTCAAGAAACACCTGGAGTAACAGGCAAATTTGGCCTTGGAGTACAGAATGAAGCAGGGCAAAGGCTAACAGAGTTTTGCCAAGAGAATGCACTTGTCATACCAAATACACTCTTCAAACAACAAAAGAGAAAACTCTACACATGCACATCACCACATGGTCAACACTGAAATCAGATTGACCATATTCTTTGCAGCCAAAGATGGAGAAGCTCTATACAGTCAGCAAAAACAAGAACAGGAGCTGACTGTGGCTCAGATCATGAACTCCTTATTGCCAAATTCAGACTTAAATTGAAGAAAGTAGGGAAAACCTCTAAATCATTCAGGTATCACCTAAATCAAATTCCTTATGATTATACAGTGAAAGTGAGAAATAGATTTAAGGGACGAGATATGATAGAGTGCCTGATGAACTATGAACAGAGGTTCATGACACCGTACAGGAGACAGGGATCAAGACCATCCTCAAGAAAAAGAAATGCAAAAAAGCAAAATGGCTGTCTGAGGAGGCCTTACAAATAGCTGTGAAAAGAAGAGAAGCTAAAAGCAAAGGAGAAAAGGAAGGATATACCCATTTGAATGCAGAGTTCCAAAGGAGAGATAAGAAAGCCTTCCTCAGTGATCAGTGCAAAGAAATAGAGGAAAACAATAGAATGGGAAAGACTAGAATTTCCCGATGTTCAAGCTGTTTTTAGAAAAGGCAGTGGAACCAGAGGTCAAATGCCAACATCCGCTGGATCATTGAAAAAGCAAGAGAATTCCAGTAAAACATTTATTTCTGCTTTATTCACTATTCCAAAGCCTGTGACTGTGTGGATAAAAATAAATTGGAAAATTCTGAAAGAGATGGGAATACCAGACCACCTGACCTACCTCTTGATAAATCTGTATGCAGGTCAGGAAGCAACAGTTAGAACTTGACATGGAACAACAGACTGGTTCCAAATAGGAAAAGGAGTATGTCAAGGCTGTATATTGTCACCCTGCTTATTTAACTTATATGCAGAGTACATCATGAGAAACACTGGGCTGGATGAAGCACACGGTGGAATCAAGATTGCCAGAACTATCAGTAACATCAGATATGCAGATAACACCACCCTTATGGCAGAAAGTGAAGAACTAAAGAGCCTCTTAATGAAAGTGAAAGAGGAGAGTGAAAAAGTTGGCTTAAAGCTCAACATTCAGAAAACAAAGATCATGGCATCCAGTCCCATCACTTCATGTCAAATAGATGGGGAAACAGTGGAAACAGTGGCAGACTTTATTCTTTGGGGTTCCAAAATCACTGCAGATGGTGACTGCAGCCATGAAATAAAAAGACGCTTACTCCTTGGAAGGAAAGTTATGACCAACCTAGACAGCATATTAAAAAGCAGAGACATAATTTCGCCAACAAAGGTCCATCTAGTTAAGGCTGTGGTTTTTCCAGTGGTCATGTATGGATGTGAGAGATGGACTATAAAGAAAGCTGAGCACTGAAGAATTTTTGCTTTTGAACTGTGGTGTTGGAGAAGACTCTTGAGAGTCCCTTGGACTTCAAGGATAACCAACCAGTCCATCCTAAAGGAGATCAATCCTAAGTGTTCATTGAAAGGACTGATGTTGAAGCTGAAACTCCAATATTTTGGCCACCTGATGCGAAGAGCTGACTCATTTGAAACGACCCTGATGTTGGGAAAGATTGAAGGTGGGAGGAGAAGGGAATGACAGAGGATGAGATGGTTGGATGGCATCACCAACTCAATGGACATGAGTTTGAATAAGCTCCAGGAGTTGGTGATGGACAGGGAGGCCTGGCATGCTGGGGTCACAAAGAGTCAGATACGACTGAGCAGTTGAACTGAACTGAACTGTCTCTTGAAAAGGACATTTCTGACCTTTGCCTAAACTTGCTTTTGTAATCAATTCTTTATCTTCTTTTTCCATCTAATTAATACTATCTTTTCCTTAGAAGAAGGCAATTGAAATGATATGGCCTGAGGTGAATTCCAAGCCAGAGTTTCCAGACTCTGATCTGTGTTCTCCAGGGACTTCATGGAAGTGACTCAGTGATCATCGTGATAAAGCGAGGTAAAGGGGAAGGTCAGTGCAGCAGGTCACTGCTGATGACCACAGTCCCTTAAAGAGCTGCACGTCTCTTTGCTTTCAACCAAGTAATACCTTCTGTATATTTCACAGGAACAGGGATACCAGTTACCTTCCTTTTAAACAAAGGCTTTTTTTAAAGTTAGAGTATGATTGCTTTACAATGTTGTGTTAGTTTCTGCTGTAAAACAAAGTGAATTAGCTGTGTGTTTCTGTGTGTGTGTGTGTGTGTGTGTGTGTGTGTATCTCCCCTCTGTCTTGGACGTCCCTGCCACCATCACACCCATCTATATCATCACAGAGCACTGAGCTGAGCTCCTTGTGCTATACAGTGGAATCACACTAGCTATCTGTTTTATACACAGTATTTATGTAAAACCTAATCTCCCAATCCATCCCACTCTCCTCTTCCCACCACACGTCCATTGTCTGTGTCTCGGTTTCTATTCCTGCCCTTTGAATAGGTTCATCTGTACCATTTTTCTAGATTCCACATACATGCATTAATGTATGATGTTTATTTTTCTCTTTCTGACTTACTTCACTCTGTATGACAGACTCTAGTTTCATTCACATCTCTACAAATGACCCAATTTCATTCCTTTTTATGACTGATTAATATTCAGTTGCATCTACCTCTTTATCCATTCCTCTGATGAACACTTAAGTTGCTCCATGCCCTGTTTACTGTAGATAATGTTACAATGAGAATTGGGGTGCAGATGTCTTTTTGCACTATGGTTTTCTCATGGTATGAGCCCAGGAGTGGGCTTGCAGGATCATATGGTAACCCTATTTTTAGTTTTTTAGGAACCTCCATAGTGTTCTCTGTATTGGCTGTATCGATTTATATTCCAACCAAGAGTGCAAAAGGGTTCTTTTTTTCCCCCATACCGTCTCTAGCATTTATTATTTGTAGATTTTTTTGATGGTAACATTCTGACCTGTGTGAGGTGATATTTCATTGTAGTTTTGACTTGCATTTCTCTGGTAATTAGTGATGTTGGGCATTTTTTCATGTGCCTCTTGGACATTTGTGTATCTTTTTTGGAGAAATGTCTATTTTGATCTTCTGCCCATTTTTTGATTGGGTAGTTTTTTTTTTTATATTGAGCTACATGAACTCTTTGTATATTTTGGAGATTAATACTTTATCCACTGCTTCATTTGCAAATATTTTCTTGCATTCTGAGGACTGTCTTTTCGTTTTGTTTATGGTCTCCTTTACTGTGCAAAAGCTTTTATGTTTAGTTAGGTCCAATTTGTTTATTTTTGTATTTTATTTTCATTACTCTAAAAAAGTTTTAAAATCACTCATCTGGTTGATTTGCATGTTTAACAGAGGAAAGTGAGACTTGGAAAGGTTAACCAATGGGCTCCGAAACTTGCATCTTATCAGAGAAAGAGCCCATGTCTCCCAAACGCGAGTTCAACCTGCTTTCCACCACCCAGTATCCCACAGGAATCCAGTGCACGTGTGTTATACTGTGCCCCTCAGAGCCCAGGCTGCCGTCTCGCAGGTGCTCTGGGCTGATCCACCTAACTCCCATCTATACTGCAACAGCATTGACTGCTGAAATTTGCTCTTAGTCCCACCTTTGTTTGCAAGTGCCTGACACGTGCTCTGTCCTGCATTCCTTGAAGGCCTCCTTCAACACTGGGTTTCAACACTGTCCCCATGTGTTGTTTAGAACAAGAGTAGCTAAAATATTTTATGAATATAATTGAACTTGGAAGCACAACTGGGCAACCTGCTTTATCCAACAGATATTTTTGATGACTTACATGTGCCAAAATCATTTTGAACACTAAGGATACACTAGTAAACAAACAGATAAAAAAATCCCTGATGTCATTCAACTTATAGACAATAAAAGTCAATACAATGAATCGAGCAGGGAAGAAGGGATGGGAAATATTGAGAAGGTACATTGTTGTTTTACGTAAGATGGTCAGGACATCAAGAGGAAAATATTGGGGTCAAGATCTAAGGGAAGTAAGGAAGCAAAGCACACAGATATTTGGGGGAAAGTGGCCCAGGGGAAGGGAACAGAAGTTCTGTAGTACTGGGAAGTAGTTGAGTGTTCCAAATGTTTGAGCAACAACCAGGAAGCCAGCATGCATGGAGTGAAGTGAGCAGAATGAATGAGGAGGAGAACGATAGGAGGTGATGGCAGAGAGGCGAGGAGGTAAGGGTGGGAGCCATGGCATTGAAGTCCAGTTTGTAAAGACATTGACTTTTGGTCTGCTTATTTATTATGAAAAGTACTCATATTTACTTGTAACAGATTTATTTGTCTCTGGTGAAGGTAATGGAATAACATAGCTTATCTTTTATTTGATACTTATCCCTAAGTATAAAAATCTAAGAGATGCTGTGATTTCTTAACTTCTATGCATCTACAGCAAATTTTTTTTTTTTAAATCTAAAGATGTTGTAGAGATATAAAATTAATATGAACCCTACCAGGTAGCTTTGTCAAACAATCCTTATTATGTTACCTGTATTAATAAAAGATATAATTAGAGTCTTTCCTATTTCATGTTATAAAATGCCTTCTCATTGTGATTTTTGTCTGTCTCTAAAACTCTGGACTCATTCTCAAAATCCTAGGTCCATGTTCACCTTCCTTCTTGGCCTTCTTCATTGATCTTTGCAATTTCCAGCAAATTAGAATGGACATTCACCCGTAGAACTAAATTCTCCATTGGAGAGTAGTATCAGTACATAATTTGCACCAGCATATCTCTGTCCGTTTATAGTTTGGAGAAGAGCATCTGGAGTTTGAACTGTGTACTTTCTAACTTTGTTGCATTAACTAACACAAGGGGAGATTTCAGTTCAAGGAAGATCATGCCAAGAAAATATTTACAGGGAAAGGGAAGTTGTAGGGAAAGACTTACAGGGAAAGGGAAAGATGTGTTCCTGTTACTACCTGATGGATAACAACATGTTCCTCTCCAGTAAGGAAATTGATATTTTCAAGTTAGGAGCGTTGGTTTTCAGAATTGCTGTTATTAAGAGAGAAGACTTGTATATGTGTATGAGAGAATTTCTTGATTTTAATCTTGTCTTGATTTCACTGTTGTTACGAATGACTTTATGATTCATGCTTACAGATTAAAAGATCAACTAGTCCCAGAAGATGATTCATTCTATAAACAAAACTGGTTTGTATGTCTCAAATAGTTCAGTTCAGTCCAGTTCAGTCACTCAGTCATGTACGACTCTTTGCGACCCCATGAATCGCAGCACGCCAGGCCTCCCTGTCCATCACCGTCTCCCGGAGTTTATTCAAACTCATGTCCATCGAGTCGGTGATGCCATCCAGCCATCTTAGCCTCTGTCTTCCCCTTCTCCTCCTGCCCCCAATCCCTCCCAGCATCAGGGTCTTTTCCAATGAGTCAGCTCTTCACATCAGGTGGCCAAAGTATTGGAGTTTCAGCTTCAGCATCAGTCCTTCCAATGAACACCCAGGACTGCTTTCCTTCAGAATGGACTGGTTGTATCTCCTTGCAATCCAAGGGACTCTCAAGAGTCTTCTCCAATACCACAGTTAGTTAGGCTCAAAAGCCACTGCCTCATTTTGAGACAGTTTTGTTGGGTGTCCAAGAAAGCAACAGAACTAAATATTAATTCTGTGTTATATTGAGTCTGATTCTTAACCTAGCTTGCATTCTGGGTAACTCTGTCACCTCAGTTCTTGTTAAAGGTTGGTATTAGACACTGAGAAAAATAATATCCTTAGCCTGGATAGATTTTCTCTGAACTTAACTAATTATCTTCCAGTGACTCTCAGCTTTTACCATTAACCTCTTGGGTGAGTATCTACATTTCTGTTCATTTAACTCATAACAAGAAAAAGAACTTAGACTGACTGAGTGCTTACTATGCATTTGGTGCTTTGCACCTATAATTTCTATAATAAAGGAAATTTAATAATCTTATTTTATGGAAAAGAAAACAAGGCTTAGATATTTTAGCAA
The DNA here is from genome assembly GCF_963930625.1 of Muntiacus reevesi. Taxonomy (NCBI): domain Eukaryota; kingdom Metazoa; phylum Chordata; class Mammalia; order Artiodactyla; family Cervidae; genus Muntiacus; species Muntiacus reevesi. The sequence continues at coordinate 35,103,036 of NC_089262.1, read as the reverse complement.
CTTGCTCAAAGTCATATAGCATCAATGGTTGGGCCAAGATTTGAACCCAGTTCTGTTTAATTTCAAAGTCCAAGCTTTGGTGCAAGATTGCTGTGTACAAGGCAGATGCTTAGTAAATGAAAAATTTCCCAAGATATTTGTTAAATTGTCCAGTTCATCATTAGAGATGAGCAGTGAGGATACATTTTGTCAGTTTGTTTAATACCGACAAAACCCAAAAAATGTCTCAATGGTGTATCTGTTGATTTGAAATAGAACATGATAAATGAACCAAAGAATTTAGTAAGCTACGTTTGTAACCATAAATAAAAGGAAAGTGAAGTTTATATTCAGTCTGGTCAAAGTTAAGAGGCTCTTATTATGAGTTAAGAGCCCTTTTATTTTTCTTTCTCTATTGACAATTACATCTCATATAGTCTGCTTAGAAAGAAAATTATAGAATGGAAGACTAAAATGGGAAGTTAATGAAACACAGCTTTGAGTTGACTAATGGAATATTCTGTACCTGAGCCTGTACTTGGTTTTCAAGCAAAGGTAGATGGCATGTCACTGAAATGTTAGGGATACAGTGTGTTCTTTTCCATCCTATTTCTCTAGGGCAATCCCTTTTAGAGTTGACTTTCACTAAGGATATATAAAGATAATTGTTTCCTGCAGTCAAAGGAATAGTTTCTGTTCTTTTACCCAGCTCCTACCTCAGGAACCACAAAGGTCTAGGTCCCAATTCCCAGAGAGTCTAATTCTTTAAGTGTGTAACTTAGAAAGTTTCTACCAGTGATTTGGATAATTGACAAGAACCAGTGCCTAAGACAGTCAGCTCCAGATTTTTTTTATCCCTGCCTCTGAGATAAGAAACTTAACCTGGATTACCCAGGTGGGTTCTAAGGGAATTTTTAAGATTCTTCAAAAATTTGTGTTTTTCTTCTTCCCATTATTCACAAGCCCTGTGTGTTCACCATGGACAAGTCTCCATACTGTCCTCCCCAGACTTGAACAGGATGGGGATAAATTATAAACAGTCTCTATATCCAGAACTTCTCTTCTCTTAGCCAGTGTTTCAGGAATACTTGAGTCCTAGAGAATCCCTTTCATCCATGTATCAGATATAGAGGAAGTACTTTCAAACACGAGCCCAGGGACTTTGAGTGTGTGTTGATTTGCCAGGGCTGGGGTAACAAATTACCACAATCCTGGTGACCTAAAACAAAAGAGACCTGTTTTCTCAGTTCTGAAAACCAGAAGTCTGAAATTGGGATGCTGTCAGGCCACATTCTCTACAGAATCCTTGGGAAAGAACCCTGTCCTGCTTCCTTTAGCTTCTGGGAGATGCTCTGCATTTTTTGGTTTGTGGTTGTATCACTCCAGTCCCTCCTCCTCTTGTTGCCTCTCCTGTGTTTGTATTTAACTCTATTCTGTGCCTTTCTTGGGCTTCCAAGTTGTCTCAGTGGGTGAAGTACCTGCCTGCAATATAGGAGATGTGGATTCGATCCCTGGGTCAGGAAGATCCCCTGGAGGAGGGCATGGCAACTCACTCCAGTATTTTCCTTGTAGAATCTTATTGGACAGAGGAGCCTGTGGGCTACAGAGGGTCACAGAGTTGGATGTAACTGAGCAAGCACACAGCATGCTATGTCTCTCTTATAAGGATAATTGTGCTGGCATTTTGGATCCACCTGGGTAATTGAGAATAAGTTTCTTATCTCAAGAACTTCAGTGTAATCACATCGTTTACCATTTAAGGTAACATTCACTTTTTTGTCACATAATATTCATAGCTTTCAGAGATCAGAAAGTGAATACATTTTAAAGAAGTCATTGTTTTTTCAGCCTACCGTAGTCCCTCTTATGGTCAGATGTTCTACCCAGAGAGTTTGGATGACTATATTTCTCTTCAAATTTCTGTATAAGTCAAATTAACCATATTTCATAAACAGTAAAAACTTGGATTGATTCTAGGATGTTAAATAATATGGAAAGAAATAAAATTGAGTTTCTTTACATTTTCACTGAATTCACAGCATTTTGTCACTTATATTGCATATAATTGCATTAATACATCATTTATTCCTCTAAAAAAACAGGTATAGAGCATCAAAAAAGTGACAGATTTTATTTTCTTGAGTTCCAAAATCACCGCTGACAGTGACTGCAGCCATGAAATTAAAAGACGCTTGCTCCTTGGAAGGAAAGCTATGACAAACCTAGACAGCATATTGAAAAGCAGAGACATAACTTTGCTGACAAAGTTCCATATAATCAAGACTATGGTTTTTCCAGTAGTCATGTATGAATGTGAGAGTTGGACCATAAAGAAGGCTGAGCCCTGAAGAACTGATATTTTTGTATTGTGGTGCTGGAGAAGACTCTTGAGAGTCCCTTGGACTGCAAGGAGATCAAACCCATCAATCATAAAGGAAATCAAGCCTGAATATACATTGGAAGGACTGATGCTGAAGTTGAAGCTCCAATCCTTTGGCTACCTGATGCGAAGAGCCAACTCTTTTGAAAAGACCCTGATGCTATGGAAGTCTAAAAGGCAAGAGGCAAAGAAAGGGTGGCAGAGGTTGAGATGGTTAGATAGCATCACTGACTCCATGGATGTGAGTTTGAGCAAGTCTGCACCATCTGAGAGAAAGTGAAGGACAGGAAGCCTGGCGTGCTGTAGTTCATGGGATCAGAGAGTCGGACAGAACTTAGGGAGTGAACAACAATAACATAGAGCATTAACTGTGCTCTTTAGACATAATGTTTGACCCTGGCACACAAAAATAAGTAAGGTATGATTCCTTCTATTGAGCACCCAGTAATCTAGACAAGAAGATATTTGTGTCATCATTTCATTCAATGTCTAAGTTTTATTATACTCCTTTAGCTAGGCTATGGATTCACTCTTTTAACCTATATTGCCACTCTTTTAGTTTGGTATTGGTTCTTATTTTAGAGAAAAGTGAACCTAAAGAAAATACGAATTTAAGACTATACACATAGTAGGAGGTAGAGCTTAGATTTAAGTTATTGCAGTCTGATTCCAGAACTCAATTATCAAACACTGCATATACTACATTGATTATTTGACAGAATATCCTATAATGGAATTTTAAAGACTGAGCATTCTCCTTTTCTAAGTGGTGTTCAATTATTGTCTTCTAGGTATACTCAAACTTTCCCATGTGGCTTTGTCTTTCCTGATGCTTGCCTTTTAGATGTTACAGTATGTGAAGGTCCTCTTGTGACTTGGATTACATGGGTTTGCCCTAAAACAAACAAGAGTTTGGAGGCATGACATCCTATTAGAAACACCTCTCTGAATCACCCTTTAGCTTATGTGTGAAAATTGATTATTGGCGATGGTGAGAAATTATTCTTTTGTAAAGTAAGAGAGTCAGATATGACTTAGTGACTAAACAACAACAAAGTACCCAACAGATTTACCAATGATAGGGAAATTCCTGCATATTTGGTAATAACACATGGATTTCCATATATTAATAACTTGTTCTGCAACTTTTGTGAGAACATATAAGAGTGGTATTACTTGGCATCTAAGAAGCTGTCTCTTCAATTCTCATTTTCACAATCTTGACCAATCTGCCTAAATAATCATTAGATTTTCTTTAAGGAACTGATATCATGAGAGGTCTCTTCTTCTGCAAGAATATTCTTTATAGCTCTTTCTAGTTACCAAAAGACTGACTCATTGTAATAGGTATTCAGTAACCTTTGATAAATTCATGTCAAATTGCACTGATTGTTTACCAGTTTTAGCAAGTAACAGATGATGAAAGAAAAGGTGGTGGATTTGGTACAAAGAAGTTTCCCAGTATAACTCCAAATGGACCAATAATGACACCAAGAGTAGAGTGTAAGTAACCAAAAAAAAAAAAAAAAAAAAGGTTCAATGGTGTTGCTCAGTCATGTTGGACTCTTTGCAGCCCTTTGGCCTATAGCCCACCAGACTCCTCTGTCCGTGGAACTTTTCAGGCAAGAATAGTGGAGTGGGTTGCCATTTCCTCCTCCAAGGTATCTTCCCGAACCAAGGCTTGAACCCATGTCTCCTCTATCTACTGCATTTTGGGTGAATTCTCTACCACTGAGCCATCAGGAAAGCCAGAGACTTTTAGCTATCACTATGGTTTTGCTCAAGCCTGGGCCAAGGATGCATTTAGGAGGGACACGTTCAGTGGTAATCCACCATGCCTAACACATTCCAGCCTCTAGTGACAGCTTTCATATTGGAAACATCCATTTGGATGGTGCTATGATGGTGATTTTTTGTTTTCTCAGCTCTTTCTGTCCAATATTGTTATGTTCAGGGTAACAATAGTTTGTGGATCTTAATAAAAATGTCGAAGAACTAACATCTGTGCAGTGTGGTTAATCATCAAGGAATACAGGGTGTTGCTTTTACCTCACAAACTTTAATCATAATTGGAAGAAGTAAATAGCTCAGTTAGTACTCCCTTCTTCAAATTATATTTTCAGATTTTCCAGTCTCTGCTTCTCTCAAAGAGCTTTCAACACCCTGCTTAATGTGGTCTGGAAGGGAGGGCTGGCTGGAATTCTAATTTTCTGCATTTGTGAAAACAGCTCTCTTTGGCTCTAGATACAGAAATGAAAGTATGATCTGGTACCATTAATACATATTACTGTGGTATAAGTAACTCTTCCACTAAGTTCTCACTGAATATTTTTCTAGAACAACATCTTCCCTCTTTCAAGAATAAAGTGGTTCTGGATATTGAAAATTTTACCTTGGAAAATACCGTTCCTCTATGTCCACAAGGAAACTTTCTCTCCAACCTCATGAAGAACCATACTGGGTAAAGTTCTAATTTTCCTCTTCACCCTCATCATTCAATCAGAAATGGAAAACTTTTCCTCCCTTTCTTATTATCTGCAGTTTCCTTTCTATCTTCTCTTTCTCTCACTCCTTACCCCTCTCTCCCCTCACTCTCTTTCTCTCCCTGTCACACACACACACACACCAGCTTGTTCTCTAGCAGCATCTGCCCTTTTCTTCTATTCCCAATTATCAAACAGAAACCACACTGGCATATTTAGATTCCTTCTCTATCTAAATCCTTCTGTTTAGAAGGCCCATGACTGTCTCAGGCTTCTTTGACGCAGTTGGGGTGTTAGTTGTGTTTGGGGTGGGAAATAGAACTCCTACTCTGCTTTCCATATTAGCATTGTAAGAGAGGATAGTTCCTGCCACAGCTTTAGACAATTGATACTTAGACAATCCTCACTTAGATCCTTGGGTGTGTCCTTTTGTAGTTGGAACCCACAGGGGATAAGGATTGAAAAATTAGGCTTCTGTAACCTCCGATCTGTAGGAAGCAGTATACTTGGAAGTGTCTGCCTAGAGAATGATTTGGGAGCTGTGTGTTCTGTCCTCAGAGTAGAAGGTTCCGATATGCTTTATAAGCAAAAATCAGCCAATCAATCAAAAGGATGTCCCTGAGTCTGTCATCCACATACCTATTCTTGGGTAAGCACTTCTTTCTCAGCATAAAGCTTCACAGACTTGAAAAGAACCTTCCTTTTGGTTATTTTAATGTGAAAATTCATAGTCTCCTATTGATCAGAACTTATGCTTCCTCCTATTGTCAACTACAACTGGGGCAATAATGAATTAACAACCAACTTGTTAGCATATGTCTAAAACCCCCACATCTCTGTTTTCACTCTTGCTTTCTCTGTACATCTCTGTGTTTGCCTTTGAAATGTAAATAGGAAAATTTCTTTCCCCAGAGTGGTTAGCTCTAAACCTTAAGAGATTTAATTATCTTCTGCTGGTCAGATGTTTCTACTTTCATTTAGGTGTGGCTATCAACTGTCAGTTATTTTAACAGTCTTACGTAGTTTACTCTGACACTATCTCCATATCTTTTCAAGAGAAAAAAACATGACTTGAAGTTATGTTGTGTAGTTGCTAAGTTGTGTCTGATTCTTGTGACCCCATGGACTGTAGCCTGCCAGGCTCCTCAGTCCATGAAACTTCCCAGGCAAGAATGCTGGAGTGGGTTGCCATTTCCTTTTCCAGTTGATCTTCTTGAACCTGAGATCAAACCTGTGTCTCCCACGTTGCAGACCACTGAGCCACCTGGGAAGCCTGACTTGAAGCTATAAATCCAAGCATATTAGTAGGTTGTTTGGCTTATTTGCTACAAAGCCTCTCATATGGTTCAATTTCACTGCACACAATCAAAGCTCTTCTGAACAAATCTGGACAAGAAGCCAATGACTATGGTTTGTGGTCATCCATGATGGGGGTTGAAAATATGTGGTGGTCATATTTTGGTGAGTATTTGTTTTTCCATGTGGAAATGGACATGATTATCCTGTGTTATTTGTAGCTACAAGATCTTTCATCCATATTACTTCTCCATAATATGGCTTTAAATTACCTGCTAAGAATTGATTAGAACATTTTATATTCTTCTCTTTCAGAATCATTGTTTTCAGTCTAGGGCAACATTTATCCATGCCCTTTTTTACAATAATAGTAGCTATCATAGCAGTGGATATTGTTATGGGCAACTCTGATATATTATTGTTCAAAATACTTGCTTCTCTACCCTGAAAGAATTTTATTGTAGAGCTCTTGTCTGGAGGGGAATTTTGCTTTCTGTCCTTTTGAATTCATGCTGGCACAGGCTCTGGATAGTGAATTGTGAGTAAAATGAATATGGGAGATTTCTGAACAGAAGTTTTCCAAGTCAGGTTGTAGTTACCAATCTCTTTCCCCCCAGAAATCCAAGATATAGGCTCTCCTCTGTTTGCAAGAACAAGAGATAAAACTGTTATAAGCTGCTGACATCTTTTGGGTTGTTCGTTACTATAGAAAAAAGAAATATAGACCAAACTGACTAATAAAACCCCTTTGACTTAGCAGTTACAACTCTGGGAATTTATTCTTAGCAATAACTTAAGTGAGGAAACATACAAGATTAGAGATATTTATTACATTGTTACAGGAATTTCAAAAAATTACAACAAAAAGTTAACAGTGATTTCATGAAATGACAACACATCTATACAATGGAAAACTAGGCAGTCATTAAAAATCGTTATGGCATGTATTTACACATATGTACTTTTGCATAGTTATTTATGCATGTCTATATCTTTATCTGTTTAAAAGTGTCATGGCAGGATATCCAAAATATGGTGGTGGTGATTTAGTTGCTAAGTCATGTCCAGCTCTTGTGATCCCGGTGGAGTATAGCCTGCCATGGAATCCCATGGACTGTATCATGCCATGTATCCCTGTCCATGGGATTCTCCAGGTGGGAATACTGGAGTGGGTTGCCATTTCCTTCTCCAGAGGATCTTCCTGACCCAGGAATTGAACCTGCATCTCTTGCATCGAAAATATATTGATAAGTAAAAAATTATATAGCACAAAGATTTGATTTTAGCAAAATGATTTGTTCATCAAAAAAATATGCACTGAGCATCAAAAAAATTTTTCTAGGGCTAGAGTTATTATAACAAACATTGAAGACAGACCAAAAAGAGAAGTCATACAGTTGTGCAGGGAAGTGTAGAATAAGAGAAATGCAGTGCTGTTAGCTTTATCTTCTGAATAACGTAGAGAAGGCACAGAAGGACCACGCTGTCAGTTGTCAGTGCTCTTTCTTCCTCTCCTACTCACTGCCTTAGTAAATGCAAGCCACCGATGCAATTTAGACACAGTGCATCTTTGAGAATGCACCTAATGATCAATAAATGGAATGTTGAGTCTGAAATCACCTCCAGGGTAATGTATGATTTAAATAAGAGTGTATCAAAATAAACACCCCATGAAGGCTTTGCTACCTGCAAAATAGAAAAGTTCTCTGTCTAGTTTCTTCGGTATTATTTGCTGTTTACTAATTATTCTGACTTATTTGTTGTATTCCCAAGTTCTAATCTTAGAATCCCTGAAGTTACTCAAAACTCTTGTTGGATGAACTACTGATCTGGCTTTTTTTTTAAATCTTCTCAAGCATGTACAGGATTTTGCCAAAAAGTTCGTTCAGCTTCTCCATACATCACAGAGAAACCCAAAGGAACTTTTTGGCCAACCCAATACTTCTGAATTCTATGACTTAATTTTTGATCTATATATCATGACATGGAGGGGATTCCCTCGTGGCTCAGAGGGTAGAGTCTGCCTGCAATGTGGAAGACCTGAGTTTGATCCCTGGGTCGGAAAGATCCCCTGGAGAAGAAAATGGCAACCCACTCCAGTATTCTTGCCTGGAAAATCTCATGAGTGGGGGAGCCTGGCGGCCTACAGGGCTAAAGTCCATAGGGTCACAAAGAGTCAGACACAACTGAGCTACTTCATTTTCACTTTCATCATGACATGAAACAATATGGTTGGCTGAGTATAGTGCTTGCTCCCATGACTTGGCCTATCCTGGGGTCTGTTTGCCCTCAGTTGCTTCCTTCTCTGGCTCTCCTCTGTATCACAAGAAAGCTGACCCCTCTAAGCTGCAAGTCCTTGGTTCCCATGACAGCAAGCTTCTCACTGCGACTGGCCAAGAGGAGGCACCTGCAGATATTTGAAGGTGAACAAAGGAAAAAATCAGGGTACTCCTTTCCCTCTATTTCTCCTGTGCAGTATTTTGCTATCTAGCTCAGTGACTCCAGCATCTTTTGCTCAAGTTCGCTGGGTTACAGATTCCACAGGGTGACTCTGGCTCTAGGAGTCACGAAACATCATCTTCTCGAATTGAACCTATAGCCTAGGAATGTTTGGTGGCCTCAGACAATTACCTGGGCAACCAATCTCCAGTCTTAAATACCCTCTGTTATGAATAATTAAATCAGCTTCTGTTTTTCTGTTTGCAAGGTGGTGCGAGTGGTAGAAAAAATCCACCTGCCAATGCAGAAGACATAAGAGAGGCAGGTTCGATCCCTGCTTTGGGGAGATCCCCTGGAGGAGGGCATGGCAACCCACTCCAGTGTTCTTGCCTGGAGAGTTCCATAGACGGAGAAGACTTGTGGGCTACGTTCACAGGGTTGCAAAGCGTTGTACACAACATAAGCGGCTTAGCACAGCACAGCACATAAAACATTAGTCATTGATTGTTTAGGTCAAAATATGATTTGCTGTAATGATATGTAATGAGGGAAATGAGATATGATTTATAGTATTTTTTTAAAAAAATTCAAATATGTTATCTGCAATAAATAGCAAAATTTAAGAAAACCCTTCTCAAGAGCTCAAAATGGATTTTTTTGCTGGGTGGTCACAGTGAGGATGGGGAAAGACTCTGCTTATGTGATTCTAAATAGGTAGAACTTCTCTATGTAAACAAATTCAGGTTTGCTTACTCTAAAGGTGCCATTTAGCTATGGACTTGATTTATTACACTTGAGATGGAGATGACCACTTTCCAGCGGTATGAAGGGCAATGCTATCTTAAAAAGGAAGAGAGAGAGATAGAGAAACCAGTTTATGCAAGTTCTCTGTTCTCTTTGTGTGGTCCATGCAGATCTGTAAAGGGTCTCTCTCTGTTGAGCCTGATTCTGACTTGGCTGCCATCCTGGCCCTTGGCTCTCCCTTTCTCCAGGTGGAAAATGAGAACTCTAGTTCCAGACCATAAACTCTACCACACATCTCTGTTTTTAGCCACACCTGCATGAGCTTTATTTCCACATTTCATTCCTGCAGTCCTTGAATTTCATATTGTAATGTTATGTTCTCTGAAAAAGAGGTGAATATCGGCAGCCTAGAGATGTGCCCTATCTCTGTACACTTATTTCATGTGATTATCTTTTCTTCAAAACTGTAATAATGTGAACACTCTTTACTTATGTTTGGAAAGGCAGTATTGTATAATGGTTAAGAACTCAGACATGTGGATTCTGATCCTTATTGTGCCAGTTAACCAGTTCTGGGAGCTCAAGCAAGTTCAAATCACTAAGTCTTCATTTTATCATCTGTAAAATAGAAATGAAAAGATTTACACTACCTAAAAGGCATTTGATGAGTGAATCAAATGTTTTATAAATAACTTACAGTAGTACCTGAAAAATGATGTGTGTGTTTGCTCGCTCATGTCCAGCTCTGCGACCATGTGGACTGTAGCCTGCCAGGCTCCTCTGGCCATGGGATTTCCCAGGCAACAACACTGGATTGGGTTGCTATCTTCCCAACCCAGAAACCAAACCCGTGTCTCCTGCATATCCTGCATTGGCAGGAAGATTCTTTATCCACTGAGCAACCTGGGAGTCCCCCTGGGAAATGGGGATAAGAGTAAATGCTCAAGACTTGTTAGCTATGATGATGATGATAGTGATGGGGGTGCCTGTATAACAGAGTTTAATGAGAAGGCTGACTAATATTTTTAATATTAGTTATGCTCTGGTATATTTTAAGTTCTTTGCAGAGCTAGTGTATATTTATGAGCATATTTCTATATATGAGTTTTTATGTATTTATCTTTTTTATAATGTCCAAAGAATACTTGGGACTCTCAAAAAAAAAAAAAAAAAAGAGTTATGGCCAAATAAGGTTCTGTTTTCTTTTGTTTTTCTTAAGCAGGAATCTATTGAAGCACTTGGAAAACAATAAAGAGTCAGCGCAGTGCTACTTAAAATGTTCAAACTAACCTCGGGATGCAGCGCAGACATTCCCTTGTCTAGTTGCAGCATTCTTCTGGGCATAATAAAACACAGGACAACCACTTTGAGTCATGAAAAGCCTCTTCTCTAAATGCCTCATAGTAAAATAGAAGAGAATGGGCACTTCCTTTCCAACTGAGGATATATTTTCCATCTTCTCCTAACGTGTGTGCTAAGTCACTTCGGTTGTGTCCAACTCTTTGTGACCCCATGGACTGTAGCCCTCCAGGCTCCTCTGTCCATGGGATTCTCCAGGCAAGAATATTGGAGTGGGTTGCCATGCCCTCCTCCAGGGGATCTTCCCAACCCAGGGTCTGAATCTGTGTCTCTTATGTCTCTTGCATTGACAGGAGGGTTCTTTACCACTAGTGCCACCTGGGAAACCCCAAAGTGAAAGTAAAATTGTTAGTTGCTCAGTCATATCTAACTCTCTGTGATCCCGTGGACTGTAGCCCATCAGGTTCCTCTATCCAGGGAATTCTTTGGGCAAGAATACAGGAGTGGGTAGCATTCCTTTCTCCAGGGGAACTTCCAGGCCCAGGGATTGAACCCATGTCTCCTGACTTGCAGGCAGATTCTTTATAATCTGAGCCACCAGGGAAGACCTTCTTAATCCTTCTCAAATTCTACCTGATTTGAACAATTTTGCAACCATTAAAGATAATACATTTGCTGAGTTCAATCTGACTTAACTTCATATATTCTGATATCTACTGACCTCTTTTCCTTGGTTCTTTGACAATTTCATCCTTTTCTTTATTTCCTGAACTCAAAACAATGTAGTTTCTTCAAGTTCTGTCCTCCATCTTCACCTGTCACTCCATGCTTTCCTTTACCTCGGATAACCATGGGCTTCCTAGGGCTGGAAGCCATGGTCTTCCAGGTGGTTCAGAGAGTAAAAAACCTGCCTGCTATGCAAGAAATGTGGGTTCAATCCTCAGGTTGGGGATCTCCTCTGGAGAAGAGTGTGGTAACCCACTCCAGTATTTTTGCTGGGAGAATCCTGTGGACAAAGGGAGCCCGGCAGGCTACAGCCCAAGGGGTTGCAGAGAGTCAGACATGTCTGAAGTGACTGAGGAGACACACATACAGGATAGCCATACCCGTAGTCACCTCTCCACTGACAACTCAAGCTTATATATTTTAACCCTAATTTCTGAGCCCTGACTCATATATTCAACCAATAACATTTATATCACTATACTTTCTAGGTATTTCAAAATGAACTTATCCCAAATAGTGCTTGTCATATTCACCCACTCTCAGTGGGGTTTTACTTCATTATTTCTTATCTGAGTGCCTTCCATAAGCTTTACAAATCAGAAACCTCTGTTTTTCTTTCTCTATAAACTTCATATCTAAATCATTGTTACATCTTACTGATATTATACTGAAAGTTAAAGTCACTCAGTGGTGTCTGACTCTTTGCAACACCATGGACTGTACAGTTCAGTTCAATTTCAGTCGCTCAGTCATGCCTGACTCTTTGTGGCTCCATGTACTGCAGCATGCCAGGCTTCCCAGTCCATCACCAACTCTCGGAGCTTGCTCAAACTCAAGTCCATCCAGTTGATGATGCCATCCAATCATCTAATTCTCTGTCATCTCCTTCTCTTCCCACCCTCAGTTTTTCCCAGCATCAGGGTCTTTTCTAGTGAGTCAGTTCTTCGTATCAGGAGGCCAAAGTATTGGAATTTCAGCTTCAGCATCAGTCCTTCCAATGAATATTCAGGACTGATTTCCTTTAGGATGGACTGGTTGGATCTCCTTGCAGTCCAAGGGACTCTCAAGCATCTTCTCCAACACCACAGGTCAAAAGTATCAATTCTTTGGCACTCGGCTTTCTTTATAGTCCAACTCTCACATCCGTACGTGACTACTGAAAAAACCATAGCTTTGACTAGACAGACTTTTGTCACCAATGTCTCTGCTTTTTAATATGCTGTCTAGGTTGGCCATAGCTTTTCTTCCAAGGAGCAAATGTCTTTTAATTTCATGGCTGCAGTTGCCATCTGCAGTGATTTTGGAGCCCAAGAAAATAAAGTCTGTCACTGTTTCTGTTGTTTCCCCATCTATTTGCCATGAAGTGATGGGACCAGATGCCATGATCTTAGTTTTCTGAATGTTGAGTTTTAAGACTGTACAATCCTTGGAATTCTCCTGGCCAGAAAACTGGAGTGGGTAGCCTTTCCTTTCTTCAGAGGATCTTCCCAACCCAGGAATCAAACTCAGGTCTCCTGTATTGCTAGTGGTTTCTTTACCAACTGAGCTAGTTGTTTACCAGATCTTCCCCTACTTGTTCTTGCCCTTTTTGGTCCAACTTTCTCATAAAAACCAAGCACTGTGTTGTTGTTGTTGTTTTTTCTCCCCAGCTTTTTGTTTTGAAGTGATGATAGAGTCATAGGAGTTTACGGAGAAATGTACAAAGAAGTCCTATGTATCCTTCCCTTATCCTCCCTCAACCATAGCACCTTGCACGACTATAGTACAATATCAAAAACAAGACATTGACATTGGTATAATCCATAGAATTAATTCAAATGTCACCAGTTTTGCACACACTTGTGTGTGTGTAGCTCTATACAATTTTAACACATGTGTGAGCTTTGTGTAACCACCACCACAATCAAAATACTAAGTGGCACCATCATTCATAAGACTCCCTCTTGTTACCCCTTTAAACCATACCCATCCCCTCCCCTGTATCGAATCCCTAGGAACAGCTCATGTGTTCTTCACAGAACACTGCTAGCCCCTTGATCTTGGAGTTATAGCTTCCAGCACCATGAGAAACAAATGTCTGTTGTTTAAGCCACTCAACTCAGCCCTGCTGATTTCATCTCCAGGTATAGATGATACTTCCCTGGGCCATCTGGTGTCACTGGGCCAGCTTCTGGAAGGGGATAGGAGAGCAGAAGCCATGGGACCTGGCCCTCCTTTGATCCTGAGTGGAGGGCAGGGAGACAGAGGCCACTGTGGGTGCTGCTCCTGCCAAAGACAGGACTGCTGGGTGTGCCTTGAGGATGGGGTGGTTGGGGCTTCCTGCTCTTGGTGCCAGTGGATCAGACCAATGCCAGGTCCAAGTGGTGGAACAAGGGCCATGACTCTTCACTGTGTCTGTTCTGTTTTCCTTTCCCCGGTCCTTGGACAGAAAGGACAAGCTTTTCTTTTGGGTTGTTTTTGTTTGGCTAATACCTGCAGTGGTTCTGGGCTTTAGATCTCTCCTGTGTCCAGTCAAGGAACATATGGGAGATAAAAAGAAAACCTAGGAAATTTCACTACATAGTCAGTCCTTGTGTCCTCAGGGTCTGTTCTTCCTCCCGAGCCAGTGTTGTTGACATTCTTTCTGCTTACTTTTAGAGTTCCTTCATCATAGTCTCTGGGCTTCCCTGGTGGCTCAGAGGGTAAAGCATCTGCCTACAATGTGGGAGACCTGGATTCGATCCCTGGGTCGGAAAGATCCCCTGGAGAAGGAAAGGGCAACCCATACCAGTACTCTTGCCTGAAAAATCCCATGGACAGAGAAGCCTGGTAGGCTATATATAGTCCATGGGGTTGCAGAGTCGGACATGACTGAGCAACTTCACTTTCACTTTCATCATAGTCTAATGGACTTTTTCCTGAGTGTTTTGTTTTATTTATAGAGGAGCACAGAAGAAATTATTCTATACCATCTTTCCCTAGAACAGGAGCCAAAATAATCTTTTAAGGACGTAAATGTACTCAGATTGCTTTACCAGTTACTAGTGTCATAGTAAATCATCAATAGGCTTTCTGAATTCAAGTCACATGGTCTTCTGTCATTCTGAATACACTATATTCCATTTCTACTCAGACATTTCTCTATTGCTCTTCTTTCTGCCCTGGACCTTTTTTTCCCTCTCCCTTCACTATCTCCCATCTTCTAGTCTCAAGAAACCTTTGCCTATTCATGAATTCTTACTTATCTTGTACAATCCAGCTTAAATATTATTTAGTCAAGAAAGTCTTCTCTGACTCCCCATACTAGCTCAGGTCCTCTTACAATATATACACTGTCCTCTGTTCAGCCATTGCATCGATAATTAAGCTAATGATTATGTAGTTAATTGTTTAGTATCTCTATCCATTGCTAGAATGCAAACTCTTAGGGTTTGGATCTGTCTTGTTCAGTACTGATCCTAACCCCCACCCCACCTCCAGTACTCATCAAGTATCTGAATATGTAAAAAGTTTTCCTTATTTAAAATTAAAAAATTCAATATGTGTATGGGATTTTCCATTTTCAGAAAACTTTGCAGTCACTAATTAAAGAAGTATCAGAATAGTCCTGAAAGTTTAAGAAATTAAAAGTCACACAGCAGTTAGGACATAGTTATCCTCTTCTCAAAGCTCAGTTTGAAAAGATTCCTCCTGCCTACAAGGGGGAGTTTATAATAAAAATACCTTTTTCCCCCCTTTTTCATGGTAGGTCAATAATTTTGTTCTAAAATGTAGCTTTACCTAATTTCTTCCACAGCTCTAGTCAGCCAGGCATGGGGCAAGATCCTGGCAAGACAACAGTGAACAAGATGGACCACAGTTTTTGTTGTTGTTGTTGTTTTATGAAACTTGAAGTTGGAACACACAGAGATGATCTTCATGGAGAAACCATGAAGACCCACACCTATGGGGTTTCTTACTTGGGAATTGGTTTCAATTTCTAATATTTCTTCAACTAAAAGAAACAGTTAAAATTATTTCTTGGACAATGAACCATGAAATAAAGAAAAAAATCAGCATTTGAAAGAAAAATGTTGAGATGTCCATTGGCCAATAATTTTCCCATAAATCTGTAGGGGATTTGGTGTGTTTTGTTTGGATTAGTTACTTAATAATACAGGAAGAGGATCTCAAGTAATAATGTGTTGCACAATGTTTTTCAGAAAATCTCATGTTAAAAGTAATGCCACCACCAATGTAAAGTTGCTTTTATTTCCTCGTCAGAGTTTATAAACTGAATTTTTGTTCAAGTAAATACACTGCAACAGTAGATGTAAGTAGAGAGGGAGTGACAGTTTCCTAGAATTTTCTAACATTAAATAAAACAAGACTTCAAATCCTCAAAGGTTGTTGCCATCTTTCCTTCAATAACAAATAAATTAAACTCAGTTCATTTGTTTGCAAGCATTCCAGTAAAAAGAGTAAATTCTAATGTTTCACATTTTGGTATTGACATCTGAAATGTGATTTAAAAAGATGTTGATGATCATTATGTTTTCTGAGGTTGATATTTTAGATTGTAGCCTTTATATCATTTTTTTTAGAATTGATGTTAACTATGGTAAATATTTCATATTAAAAGAGGAAATGATCCTACTTCAGACTGTTATAGCAGTCTTCTGAATCTGCCATGATCTTAAGCATTAATAATCAGTCAATTTTGCATGAATAATTTGATCATGTTTCTACCATTGAATTGATAGATTGTGTAAATCTACAGATTAAATGAAATCAGTTAACTGTGTTAAAAACTCTATTTAAAACTAGGTTTATGGGGTTTAAGGTTGGTATTTAATTAAATCTTCCCTATCCTAAGTTTGGAACCAGAGTTGAACAAATGCAGATCAAAGTAGCAGCTGAGCTGTGTGACTTTAATGCATGACCAGGAGCAGAATTCCTCTTATTGTCTTCTTAAGATGATCTCCTTAATTGTGGTTGTTTAAAAATAAGCATATAGTTTCTTTGACATTTCTCCATTCAAAGAGTGGAATCTAATTCCTCTCTCCTTCAATCCCTTGCTTCTAGAGGAAACTGTGATGACTGTGCCTTTTGACACTCAGTCATAAAGGCCCTGTCACTCCCTCATTGTTCTTTCTTTTAGACCATTCACTTTGGGGGAAGACAATTTCCCCCTGACAACTACTGCCATGTCATGAGGACACTCAACCAATCTATGGCAAGATCCACATGGTGAGGAACTAGACTTTCTGCTGAAAACTGTGTCAGTGAGCCTCTTGGAAGCAAACACTGAGAAATCTGACTTCTGTCCAAAAGCCAGTGAGTAATTTTCAGACCTCAGTTCAGTCCAGTTCAGTCGCTCAGTCATATCTGACTCTTTGCGACCCCATGGACTGCAGCATGCCAGGCCTCCCTGTCCATCACCAACTCCCGGAGTCCACCCAAACCCATGTCCATTGTGTTGGTGATGCCATCCAGCCAACTCATCCTCTGTCGTTCCCTTTCTCTCCCTCTGCCCTCAATCTTTCCCAGCATCTTTTCAAATGAGTCAGCTTTCCGCATCAGGTGGCCAAAGTACTGGAGTTTCAGCTTCAACATCAGTCCCTCCAATGAACACCCAGAACTGATCTCCTTTAGGATGGACTGGTTTGGTCTCCTGGCAGTCCAAGGGACTTTCAAGAGTCTTCTCCAACACCACAGTTCAAAAGCATCAATTCTTCGGTGCTCAGCTTTCTTTATAGTCCAACTATCACATCCATATATACCTACTGGAAAAACCATAGCCTTGAACCTTTGTTGGCAAAGTAATGTCTCTGCTTTTTAGTTGGTCATAACTTTCCTTCCAAGGAGCAAGCATCTTTTAATTTCATGGCTGAAACCACCATCCACAGTGATTTTGGAGCCCCCCAAAATAAAGTCTGTCACTGTTTCCACTGTTTCCTCATCTATTTGCCATGAAGTGATGGGACCGGATGCCATGATCTTAGTTTCTGAATGTTGAGCTTTAAACCAACTTTTTCACTCTCTTCTTTCACTTTCATCAAGAGACTCTTTAGTTCTTCTTCACTTCTTCACTTTCTGCCATAAGGGTGGTGTCATCTGCATATCTGAGGTTATTGAATTTCTCCCAGCAATCTTGATTCCAGCTTGTGCTTCTTCCAGCCCAACATTTCTCATGATGTACTCTGCATATAAGTTAAATAAGCAGGGTGACAATATACACCCTTGATGTACTCCTTTTCCTATTTGGAACCAGTTTGTTGGTTCATGTCCAGTTCTAACTGTTGCTTCCTGACCTGTATACAGTTTTCTCAAGAGGCAAGTCAGGTGGTCTGGTATTCCCATCTCTTTCAGAATTTTCCACAGTTTCTTGTGATCCTCACAGTCAAAGGCTTTGGCATAGTCAATAAAGCAGAAATAGATGTTTTTTTGGAACTCTCTCACTTTTTTGATGATCCAGCGGATGTTGGCAATTTGATCTCTGGTTCCTCTGCCTTTTCTAAAACCAGCTTGTACATCTGGAAGTTCACGGTTCATATATTGCTGAAGCCTGGCTTGGAGAATTTTGAGCATTACTTTACTAGCGTGTGAGATGAGTGCAACTGTGAGGTAGTTTGAGAATTCTTTGGCATCACCTTTCTTTGGGATTGGAATTAAAACTGACCTTTTCCAGTCCTGTGGCCACTGCTGAGTTTTCCAAATTTTCAGACCTGATCATAGGTAATTACCAAGGCTTTACCTGGGAGACCAGATGACAGAAAGCTACCCTCTCCAGGGCAGACCTTTGTACAGTCAACCCATTATGATCTCTGAAGGCAGTTGCAGTCAAGGACTCAGGCCCCCTGGCCAGCCATTTGTTTCACATATTTGCATTCTTGGTTTTGGTGGGCACCTATCTTCGGGTTTTCTTTATCTGAGGCCTTAGGCAGAGGTCAACTCCAGGTGCATTTGCTTGAGGCCGCCTTATTGGGGGGAGGAGGAGGGCTCTTGAATTTACTTAGGAGGGTGTTAGGAAGGTTACTCTAAAGAAGAAATAATTCAGCTCAGATCTAGATGATACTGACACTTAACTGAATGAAATAGGAAACTTGTGGATAGGCAGGAGATGTCTGAGCCTAAGGAGTAGCATGTGTTTACCCAGAATTCCAGCCTTATAACTGTGCAACTTCCTGAGGTAAGTAGAGAGAAAAAAAACAGGATAAGCCAAAAACATTTCCGGAATGCTCACCAAGGCACTGACCCTGATGTGTTTACTTTTTGGAAGCACGAGGTGCACAATGTATCCTGCTTCTTAGCAGATAAAGTCCAAAGAGAGAAAGGAAAAAGCTGAACTGTATATGGTCAAGTTCTTTTCTCAATTTCATCCCTAGAATAGTCATAGTTCTTCCGCAGAGGAGACAGTTAAGGGAAAACCATTTCACCAATAGACCAAAATATGGTCTTAGTGAAGTTGTATTTTTCCATGTTTTGTTACAATGATCAGCAGTCTAGGGAGATTCTACAAGTTATAGAATCAGCAAATGTTGTTATGAAATTTTTTACTCCCATGATTATGATTCTTAGAAGGACAAAAATGGAAGCTTTTAATGAGTAAGATTAGATATATGGTCTTTTGGAAGGAATAAAATATTAAATTTATTACCATAAGTCACTTTGTCTTCTATTTAATGTCAATTTATCTGTGACCAACTCACTGTTTTCTCCACTGAGACATTAAAAAGCTGGTAATTAACTTGAAGGAAAAGAGAAAAATATGAATTCCTTAAAAGTACCTTCATCAAGTTCTTTACATTCTCTGGTCTTCATCTGTCATGATACCACACTGAGCTACTTGTTCATTAAATCCATTTAACTGTGTTGGGATCTGTGCAAGTTATGGTGGACATAAGAATGAGAAAAACAAAATGCCATTATTTATGAAGTTCAAAAGCTTATAGTCTTGTAAAGAAGTCAGACATCAATAAAAAATTCCAAAAAGTCAATGCAAAATTACATTGGTCATAATTTCTCAGAACAGATGCGTGGCACTGTGGTAGCCATAAAGAAGAGTAATGACTAAATTGAGAAGTAGAAAAGACTTCTTTAAAGAAGTAATGTTCAAATAGAAGTCTGAGAGACAAATAGTAATAGCTAAAGTCAAAAGAAGCTTTCCAGCCAGAGAAGACAGCCCATGTGAATGGCAGCTTGCAGCAGGCAGTGTGGTTAGACATCAAGGGTGCTAAGTTGCTTCAGTTAAAATGTCTGAGTCTTTGTGACCCATAGACTGCAGCCCGCCAGGCTCCTCTGTCTGAGGGATTTCCCAGGCAAGAATACTGGAGTGGGCTGCCATTTCCTTCTCCAGGGAATCTTCCAAACCCAGGGATCAAACCTGTGTCTTTTAAGTCTCCTACATTGGCAGGCAGGGTCTTTACACTAGCTCCACCTGGGCAACATAAACATTAAGCGTGGATGAGGCCTATTGTGTCCACACATAATTAAGAACTTGAATGCTGATCTGGCTTTTTCTTTTTCTTTTTTTTTTTAGTTTAAAAGCAATTTTTATTCTTTAAACTTAAGGAATTTGGGAAAATAAAGTATTTGTATGCCAGAACACATCTCATCCTTTTTTTTTTTTCAATTATTTTTATTAATTGGAGGCTAATTACTTCACAACATTGCAGTGGGTTTTGTCATACATTGACATGAATCAGCCATGGAGTTACATGTGTTCCCCATCCCGATCCCCCCTCCCGCCTGATCTGGCTTTTTCAAACATCATATTTCCCTGGTCAGAACAACAGATGGATGCTAGTTGTGGGATGTATTTGCTTAAAATATTCAATTAGGGTAATGGTTCCTACTGGAAAAAAAAATGCCACTTAAAATGCCAGTGGCTTATCATTCCTGGAAGAATCTATTAAGGATGTTACTACCTGGTGGTGGCCTTCCACACAGTGTTTCACGGCTCAGGATCATTCCATCTTGTTGCTCCACCGTCCACAAGGTTCCAACCAGTGGAGGGAAACCGAGTGAAGAGTGAACAACTGCCTCTTTCAAAGATTCAGGCTCAGAAATAAGACACATCATTTTGCTCATAATTATTGGTGTGAACTAGTCATGACTGTACCTTGAAATTACAAGAGGGTACTGGGGAATATACTCACTGCCTGGGAAGATGCCTCTGAAAAACACCTATGATATTCTAGAAGGTGGAACATTTTTTTTTGTGGATAGCTAGCCATCTTTGCCACACTTCCTGAGGGATTACACACTGCTAATAGGTTATGTCATTATACTATACTGTTATGTCATTGAATTACATCATTATTTGGGCAGTTATATGAAACTTTCAAAACATCATATTGATTTTTCAGTCTAAAAATTGCTATTTGGCATTTTGGAATATATAGATCTTCATGATCACAGATATTTTTGTGAGATATTTATAAGAAGAAAAATCATTCCCTAGCAGAAGGAGAAAAATTAGAATGGCTTATCTTGTTAGAAACATGGTCTTCCATAATTTTTCTCATCTTAAGTAACTGATTTTATGGATGGATCTGAAATTGAATGCAGATGGATAAGGGCATTCTTAAATAAGCAGTTAATGGTTTTCTTTCTCACTGTAAGCCTCTTCAGTTATAACAGGAAGCACAAGAATTTGAATGTGTGAAAGATTCAGTTTGAGGTATTTTATTTTTATCATTCTTAAAAATTCATTGGGTGATCTGAACTTTTGTATGGTAAAAGTTATAATGTGAAAGTTTTTTGTGGTCAAATTTATATTGGGAAATACCACAATAATGTGTGTGTGTTTGGTCCACCCAAAAGGAGCTTCAGCAATCAGATAAGAAGGTGGAAGAACTACTAAAACAGAATAAATGAGTGTACACTGTGCCACTCTAGCACTGAAATGAGTGGCAAATGTGACTTTAACCCCAGAGACATTGAGAACAGGAATAACATCTGACTCATCCATTCAAGGGTGGAAAGCTAACCAGAGTAGCGATAAAGTACCAGGTGCTTATATCCTGACTTGCTGTGCATAAATTAAAAATTAACCGTAAAATATTACATCTGTGTAATGCTTTGTGATTTCCAAAGCACCATCTGGGGCTGATATTTATCACCATTGCAACACAACAATAAAGTTAACCAGTTATGAAGTTGAGTACTTCAGAGAAGTTAGGTATGCACACATTTTTCGGTTAAACTGCCCCAGGAGTTGAGTGTCCTAGTATTTATGAATTTCCACTTAACTTTGAGTTTATGTTACTCCTCATTCCCCTGTTGATTGATTGCACTTTAAGTACATCTCTAAATATACAAATACTCATGAATAATATTTTTGACTGGGTGATCTAGGGTATTACATAATTGAACATTTTACTGCCAGTCATTGAAGGATCCTTGCACAGGCTTGGGTTCTAGGTTTTTTCCTGGTGCTTGTGAGTTTTATGTCCTTGACCAAATTTCTTATCTCTTTGAGTCTGTTTCTTTATCTGTAAAATGTAGTTAAAGATATTTGTTCTTACCAGTGTCATGAGATGCACATGGGTGATTTAAAAGATTGAGACCAAGTTTTATAATCCTTAAATGTTCCACAAATATAAATTAT
Organism: Muntiacus reevesi; assembly: GCF_963930625.1. NCBI lineage: Eukaryota > Metazoa > Chordata > Mammalia > Artiodactyla > Cervidae > Muntiacus > Muntiacus reevesi. The sequence goes on along the minus strand of NC_089262.1, from coordinate 35,081,117 downwards.
CATTTGTCTTCCTCTTCTTTGTTGGTTTTTATATGCCAACCAAAACCAGAAACAAATGGATCTAAATCATGAAGTTGAGCCTAACTGAAATTGCTTCTTGGGATAAGAAACTCATTTTATGATTTCTTAATATTGACTTAAGTTGACCAGCCATTGAGGATTTTCTGAGTGTCCTGGAAGTCCAGTGTCCTGGTAAACCCCTCAGTTCTAGGAAAACCAGGATGGCTCATGACCCTACCTTGTCTTTCTGATTCTAAGAACCCTTCTCGCAAATAGCTTTTAATCTTCTCTTATTAATATGAGATCTTTCTTTGGAAAAAAAGTATTCCTTCCATGTGAGTGCATTTATTTTTCAGAGTATATCAGACTTTCAACCCAAACACATGGCCAAGCAGCACGTAATACAGTTCATGCGCCTCCATAATGACCTAGGACTTGTATACAGAGATATGTGATCAGTTAATTGTGAACACCTCCACTCCAGCACTTATTAGATATTTTAAAAATTTTTTAATTTTATTTTTAACCTTTTATCTGTATTGGATTTATAGCCAATTGAAAATGTTGTGATAGTTTCAAGTGGATAGCAAAGGGACTCAGCCATACATATACCTGTATCCATTCTCCCTCAAACTTCTCTTTCATCCAGTCTGTCATATAACACTGTGCAGAGTTCCCTGTGCTATACAGTAGGACCTTGCTTATTAGCACTTATTATACTTAATTGAATTATTTAACCATCTGTTAGTCCCTCAGTCATGTCTGACCCTCTGCAATCCCAGGCACTGTAGCCCACCAGACTCCTCTGTCCATGGAATTCTCCAGGCAAGAATGCTAGAGTTGGTAGCCATTCCCTTCTCCAGAAGATCTTCCAACCCAGGGATCAAACCCAGGTCTTCCACACTGCAGGCAGGTTCTTTACTGTCTGAGCCAGCACGAAAGCCCATGAATACTGGAGTGGGTAGCCATTCCCTTCTCCAGGGGATCTTCCCAGCCCAGGGATTGAATCAGATCTCCTGAATTACAGATGGATTCTTTACCATCTGAGACACCAGGGAAGCCCCATCACATCTTATCAGGAGTCAGATCTTATCAGGAGTCCATTCATTTTCATCTTTGATTCTACAGCATCTAGTAGGCTGATTGGCACATCAGAGACACCTAGGAAGTATATAGTAAACTGAAATGTGAAACCTAAACTTGCACAGTTCAACCCTTATGAGAGTCAGATTTTTGATGTTTAATAAAGTACACATAAAAATCTCACAGAGTGTAGTGAGACTTAAATATTAATAATATACCATGAAAAATGTTAACCAATTTTCTAAACTATAAAATATAATTAAATTTAAGTTTGAGTAAGGATTGATATTAATATTTAATAGCTTTAAGGGTTTCCCAGCTCTTTACTAGTGGTAAAGAACCTGCCTGCCAAAGCAGGAGACATAAGAGACATGAGTTCAATCCCTGGGTTGGGAAGATCCCCGGAAGAAGGGAATGGCAACCCAATCCAGTATTCTTGTCTGGACAATCCCATAGACAGAAGATCCTGGCAGGCTACAGTCCACAGGGTCGCAAAGAGTCAGATACGACTAAATGACTTAGCACCCATGCAAACATTTCAATTTGGTTTTCATCCAGAAGTCTGATATGACTCCTGGATTCTTGAATCAATTTTGAATATTAATTTTATACCTCTGTCCAACATAAATGACCACAGGACAATGTGAAACAGATTCTCTTTGACATGGATATAGTCACTTACAAATTAATACCATCATATCTAAATACAATAAGAAATGTGGATGCATTTAAGTTCAGTCTAATTTGCTTCCTGAAAAACTTCACTCGAAGGTCATCTATATTAATGTTGTGCAATACTTGATAAGCCAGTGAAATTGCAATAAATTTCATATTTATTGCCAAAGGAATTAACTCTTTATTGCAGCATGAATCATAGCTGTCTCTTCAGCTTACTCCTGCTTAGAAGGTCTTGTTCAAATGCTATCACATCCAGGGCTTGATTCAGGTGACCTATCATAGTTACTCTATTCCTATGACAATTCCCATTGAATTACTCCTTGGTTATGTGAATCCACCAAGAATTCAGAGCAGCTTGATCAATATGGAAGATAGTCTTTGCCTCTAAATTTGGATTCATTTAGGTTAAGCTCTTGGATTATCTAGATGATAGAATATGTGGTTCTTTGGTTTCTTCTCTTATAGGGTGCAACGTGTAGGATCCCCAATAACTGAATCCTCTTCTTTTAAAATGATCTAAAGTAGGGCCTCAGATGGATAAGAACATTCCAGAGCCACAGCTATAACTTCCCCTCTGGGTCTCGTGCTACGTCCTTTGTGAGTTACTTAGAGTGAGAGCATGGTATTTGGAGTCCTTATCATTGGAGACGAATTATTTTTCTATAACATGAACTCTTTGAAGAGAAGGACACAAGAGACCTGGAGTAGCCTAATAGGATTCCTAAGATCAACCTGAACTTGGAGTTGTAAAATCCACAGTGGAGGATAGTGGGATTGGTGAAGCAAAGACCACTATTTCACATGGTCAGTAGAAGGTAAAATGTGCTGGCTTAGGACTTGTCAGGAAGGAGGGGCTAGAATATTTATTCTTTTGTGTATTCATCCTTTTATTCAACAAACATCTATTAATTACCTGCTATGTAGCTATATAGCAAATAAGCACTGGGCTTATAGCAATGGTCATGTGGGTGTTTGTTTTCATAGAATTTGCACATTGTTTTTTTGGGGGGGGGGGCACTGATAGGTGACTAATACTAAATAAATTTCTAAAAAATAACTAGGCAATGTAAATATCAGGTTGTGATGTGTGCATTACAAACATTCAACCTAAATGATATGATAATGAGTGTTAGCGTATCTATACGGATGGGCTGGAATCTTGCTATATATCTGACCAACAAACAGAAGCCAGGCAAAAAGTGGGGACATGGAATTACCATTAGAGAGTGTGGTTAGAGCAAAGGCTCTTAGGGAGTAACAAAACTGGCGACTTGTAGGAAGCAAAGGCCAGTATGGCTGGAACAGAGAGGGTGAAGTGGAGAGTGTGAGAGAGAAGGCTAACATAAAAAAAGAAAAAAAGAAGACCAGATTATGTAGTGCTCTGTTAACTAGGGAAAGAAACTTGCATACGTGTATATAGTGGGGAAGCATTAGAAAAATTTAAGTAGATGATAAATAAGTCAGTACTTGCTATGTTTACAATGTGAACTTGTACTATTTTGTTAGTAGTAACTAAAATATAAATTGGGTAAGGAGTGTGGGACGTGAGGTCTAGCTTGAGATGGTGGTGTCTATTTATATGAGGTCAAGATATGCAGAAGAATTTAACTACAGTAATTAGTTAAATCACAGTACTCCAGTACAATGAAATACTAATCCAACATTAAGGAGGATGGGGGAATTAGAATAAAATAGAAATATTATTATACCATATTTTAACATAAAAATAATGCAAGTTACTTTCTAAAGTATGATTTCATTTTTCATTTGGATAGCAGATATATATATATATATACATATATATATATATATATATATATACACATATATATAATATGAACATCCAGTATTGAAAGGGCATTTTCTCTCCTAACTCCTTTTACAACCTAAACTTTCTTCTGTATCAATTCTTTCTCTTTTATTGTTTTCTAGTATTTCTTCAATTTCATATGTATCTAATTATATATATTTTTAACTTTTAGAAAAATTGAAGTAAAATTAAACTTACAATGTTATACTAGTTTCTAGTGTATAACATAGTGATTCAACATTTGTATACATCATGAGATGATCATTATGATAATCTGCCTACCATCTGTACCATAACTTACTAAATATTATTGACTATGTCTCCTATTCTGTATATTATATCCCCATGACATTTATTTTATTTTATTTTTTTAAAAATTAATTTTTTAAATTGGAGGTTAATTACTTTACAATATTGCGGTGTTTTTTGCCATACATGGACATGAATCAGCCATGATGTACGTGTACTTAACTCAAAGTTCCGCCTCTTAGTGCCCTTCACCTGTTTTGCACATCCCCCCACACCCTCCACGTAGCAGCCACCAGTTTGTTCTTTGTATTTATGAGTCTGATTCTGTTTTGTTTGTTTTGCTCTTTTAGATTCCACATATAAATGAAATCATACAGTATTTGTCCCTCTCTGCCTGACTTATTTCACTCAGCATGGTACCTTCTGGGCCCAGTCATCATGTTACAAATGGCAAGATCTAATTCTTTTTAATGGCTTAGTAATATTCCATTGAGCAAATGTGTATAAGTGTGTTCATGTGTGTGTGTCTGTGTATACACACAAATCACATCTTCTTTATCCATTCATTTCTCTATGGACACTTGGTCGCTTTCATATCTTGGCTGTTGTTAAGTAATACTGCAATGAAAACAGAATTGTCTATATTTTTGCATATTAGTGCTATAGTTTTCTTCAGGTAAATAATCAGAAGTGGAATGACTGAATCATATGGCAGTTATATTTTAATTTTTTGAAGAACTTCCATATTTTTTCCATAGTGGTTGTAATCAGATTTGTTTTGTTTTTGTTGCTGAGTTGTATGAGTTTTTTTTAATAAATTCTGTATATTAACTCCTAGTTAGATATTAATTAGCGGGGATCAGGGTTGGGGAATACATGTAAATCCATGACTGATTCATGTCAATGTATGGCAAAAACCACTACAATATTGTAAAGAAATTAGCCTCCAACTAATAAAAATAAATGGAGAAAAATAATTATATCTTTAATAACAAATATTATATCCAAAGTTCCAATGAGGGCAAATTTTTTTTCACTTACATATTCCATATGTTGTTTTATAGCTAAAGCATCTTTTGTCACTCACTGTCTTTCCTAAGAAATAGATATTACAAAAATAATCTCTTCTTGAAAGAGTTTTTCACTAACAGGTAACATTATTTGGATTGGAGCTTCCAAACCTGGCTGTGCCCCAGAATCATTAAAAGAGTTTGGAAAACATATAAATTCCCAGGTCTACCTGTGAAGATTCAAATAAAGAAGTCTGAGGTGTGCTTCAAAATCTGTCTTTTTTGACGAGGATGCATGAGTTTGGGAACTAATTTAGAACTTATCATAAATAAGTTTTAAAAAAAATTTAGTGTATTTGAAGGTTTATCTCAAAATATTCTTTTTCTACCTTTTCATCATGGACTGAACTATCATTTTTTTCTTGGAAGTTGATCAAACCTAAAGATATTTGATATTTTTCATACTAGCCTTACTGAAATGCAGAAAATAATACAAAACTAGACCGTGTCAGTGTATACTGCATCAATTTGCAAAAATAAGCTTGGACTTCCTAAGATAAAATGAAGTCAGCTGGTACTTATTGAAATTTAAGTTACAGGTTTAATGAAAGTCAGACCTAAAAGGAGTTAGTTCCATTCTACCTGTCTTTCTAAATGCTCATTGCAGAAAAGCTGGGTTTATTGATATTATTTCAGATTTGCAATCTGGAGAATGAAGAATCTGATCTCCCCCTATCATATGTTGGGTTCCCAAACTCTCCAAATTTCACACCTTCAGTCCTGAGATGCACTTTCCCCAGGGTTTCCTTGGTTTCTTGTGTACACATCTGTTCTCAGACTCCTTCCTGTGTTCCTCTTGGTAACAAAAATCTTTGTCTTCTCCATGTTGATATTCCCAGCTTGGTGCCTAGAATACAGATACTCAACAATACTGTCTCATCTTGATTTCTTTGTTTGCAGTTATTCTCATCTCTAGACTATTTCTGATTTTCCTAAGCCTACTTCCAGAGAGTATTGACACCCCCCCCCCCCCCCGAGGTATGTGGTCTTGTGTTTCCTCATGTGGAAGTTCTCAAAAGACAGCATTTTCTACCATGTCTTTATTTTACCACTGCCTATCATGCCTAGTTCATAGTGAGAATAGATGTTTGCTGAACTGAACTGAATCCCCCTACACTGGAGAACATGTTCTATAACTTTTTAAGTTTAAGAAATAGATATAGTTAATATGATGTATTGCTAGCAAAACTGACCTGAATTCAATAGACTCAGATGAAAGACTTTGAAAGGTTAAATATCTTTGACTAAAACAGACTTTATTTTAGACCTCCTCAATAGCATTTTCCTTAAAAAAGCACAAGATAACCTCAATTTTCTGATTACTCTCTTTTAAATTGATTTATACCTTCTCTTTGAGATGGAAGCAAAGGGCTAACCTGTAGCACATTCCTTGGAGTAAATGCCTCTTGAGTACCTACAAATGATTAAATATTATTTAGAGGACATGAAAAAGATAGAATGGGAATATATATGCTTCAACTTTGGAGATAGGTATTTGTGCTGTGCTGTGCTTAGTCGCTCAGTTGTGTCTGACTCTTTCGGGCCCTTTGGACTGTATTCTGCCAGGCTTCTCTGTCAATGGGATTTTTCAGGTAAGAATACTGGAGTGGGTTGCCATTTTCTCCTCCAGAGGATCTTCCTGACCATGGGATCGAACCCACATCTCCTATGTCTCCTGCATTAGAGGCGGATTCTTTCCTGGCTGAGCCACTGGGGAAGCCTCATGTATTTAAAACAGTATATTCATTTTTCATAATTATTTCTTTTTATTTATGGCTATATTTTAAATTATGAAATAGCAGTAACAGGTAATATAATGTTAGGTATTTAAAAACAAAGTCAACATGTTGAAGCAATAGATCTTTCTCTGTGTTATGTAAACCAGGAGTCACTAATGAAAAGCTGCTGAAAGAATCTGTAGAACAAATGGAAGCCTTGAGCTTCTGGCTCCTTTAAGTTCCAGTTTGAAAACTCTTTATTTAAGGAACATTATTAATCACAACTGTCATGAGGCATTTGAAAGTCAAAAACAATCTACAATCCACAGCAATAAATAAATGGAGAGAATTTTTATCAAGTTAAAAACTTTTAGACTACTGCAATCTGAAACCAACCAAGTAAGAATGTATGATTATTATTATCCAATACTTAGTTAACTATTTCAATAGTGTGGTGTAGTGGACAGTCTGACAGTACAGTTTAGAAAAAAAATTTTTTTAAATGCTTAGATAATCTTACAATAGCTACTGTTTACTTTTGAAAGACTATATATATATATATATATATATATATATATATATGCCTGCTGAGTTACTTCAGTAACTCAGTGGATTGCCATGCCTTCCTCCAGGGGATCTTCCTGATTCAAGGATCAAACCTGCTCTCCTGAATTACAGGTGGGTTCTTTACCAATGAGCCACTGGGGAAGTCTGTATATAATATAATATATATATACAATATACAATGTAATATATAATTGTTAGCTTTAGTGCTAGGCATCTCTCATTAAATAAAAGCAAACCAATCAAGAACGCATTTTAATTACAATTTTCCAATATGAAAACTTTCAAGAAGCTTTAAGTGCAAGCAGCGTTAGCTTAGTTATATCTTATGGAAGTGTAATTGGACATTTGAATTAAATCTTTTTTCTTCAGTATAATATTCTGGTTGAGTTTCATCCCTACTTGATGAAGTTTATGGCTTAGGAGGTATTTTAAATTTACTTTGAGGAGAGAACATCTTATATAGAAACGAATGCATCACATTTTAAATGTTTACCAGTTAAAATATATTTTAAAGTAGGAATTCTCATCCAGGCAGGAAATTTAATTTCTCCAAATTAAGAACAAATGCTATTTTAATAGTTGTGTGAATTATTGAAGATTTGGATGCCAAATTCATTTTTGCAAGAATATTATTGAGTTATGTCAATAATTGGAATCACTTGAAAGTGGGAGGTAACCATTTTAGAATAGATCTGCTGGACCCTAAAATCATATAAAAGTTAATGGAAATGAGATTTAATGAATTTTACTCATTATGTTTATAAATCAAATTGCATCTGCACTGCTTCAGTGTTTAATTGCCTTCTTTGTAGAATCATTTATGTCTTAACATGTAACCAAATTTTCTCCAGAATTTCTAAGTTTGAAGTTGATTATAATATCTGTGATAATTAATTCTATACAAAATTATCTCTCTTTATCTTGGTCCTGCTGTAACATCTTCAGAAAATGATGGTGATAGTAAGCAAAGCCTCTTGGCTTTGCCATGATTAGTTATAATCACATAACAGCCAGAATGGCAATATGGTACAAAGGCTTGTATGGTCAAGTTGTGATGGGCCTGGCAGCTGGAAAATAGTAAGCCAAAGACATGCCTACATTTTTGCCTACATTTTTGGCATGCCATGGCAATTATATGGCATTACATATGCTGACCATTTGAGATGATTACTATATATTTATTATAAAAGGGAGAAGGATCTTTGGCATTTGGAATGGGGAAAAGATGAAATACGGAAGTCATTCCTCTCCCACTGGACTTTAGCCTGGGAAATTTCATTTCTAATAAAGCAAGCACTGAAAATATCTAATGCTTTTACAACTTGGATGTTTATTTGAGATATTTAAGTTAAAACTGCATACTTAAAAAAAAAATAAAACTGCATACTTATTACAGATTAACCTTTTAGAGGTTACTACTTTCTCTTAGTGAACTGATGTCTGAAGAAAATTAATAGACAAATAGAAAACTTTTGTAAGATAATTCTTAAAACATTCCATTTATGTTATTTGAATTAATTCAGAAGTTGTGTAAATCCTAGTAGCTCAAGGGAACCATCTTTTGTTTACCTCAAAACAAGTCCATTTATGAAAATGTTTTGCAGCAGCTGCTTTCAACCAGAACTGAATACACCCTTCATATTCTTAGACTGACATAAATATAGCTTGAATAATTTTGGATCCCAAATTGCTAGATTTGCATATGATGTATCTATGATTCATACTAAATTCCAGGAGACAGATGCTAGGTCTGTTCTTCCTAGAGAATTCCTGCAAGGTCTTGCAAAATTAGATCCTAATAACTTTTTTAATGATAATAATTTGTATTTGCAGTCTCATTTTTTTTCTTGTATTATGTGATGTTTTTACTACACGTTGAGTAGAATCTCATAAGTATATTGGAAAAATACATAGTTAAACTCTCCTTCTAGTGGCCATCCTGGAAATAATGGGTATTTTAAACTCAACTAGGCCTAACTCAACTGGGTTTTCTTGAAACTAATACATATGTGAATTAAATTTCATTAATTTAAGTGTTTTTTCTTTTAGTTTGCCTTGTTGTAGATTAATTCAAGGCAATTATCAAAATGCATACAAATAAGACCTCAAAATGGGGAAAGAGGAAATTAAAAAGTATACTAACAAATCTGAAGAATGAAGGTGAGAAAAATAAGGTGAAACTAAAGGTGTAATTGGGTCTTCCCTGGTGATTCAGTGGTGAAGAATCTGCCTGTCAATGCAGGAGATGTGGGTTCAATCCCTGGGTCAGGAAGATCCCCTAGAGTAAGAAGTGGCAACTCACTCCAGTATGTTTGCCTGGGAAATCCCATAGACAAAGGAGACTGGTGGGCTCCAGTCCATGGGGTCACAAAAGAGTCAGACATGACTCAGCAACTAAAAAATAACAACAAGGATGTGATTGAAACAAAATATATGCTGAGAGGACATTTTCTAGTAATAGGGAACAGATACATCTTAAATTTTCTGGCAGATGATGAAAACAGGCAGTCATGGTTGGTTAACTATCTCAAAGTGCCAGTACAGTAAGAATAATACACTTTCCTAGAGTGTGAGTCTCTCAGTCATGTCTGTCTCTTTGTGACCCTGTGGGCTGTAGTCATCAGGCTCCTCTGTTCATGGAGTTCTATAGGCAAGAATAGTGGTGTGGGGTGTCATTTCCTTCTCCAGGGGATCTTCCCCAACCCAGGGATCAAACCCAGGTCTCCTGCATTGCAGGTGAATCCTTTACTGTCTGAGTCACCAGGGGCATGGGGACACTTATCCAGAAGAATAAAGCAATTCTCTAAATTGAATCTAGAGAAATATTTTTGAATTACATTCACAAAACAAAACAAAAAACCACGACTATGGTGTGATGTGTTAAACAATGCTATCCACAACATTCTTTTAATAAATGCAAAAGTGTGTTTCGGTAACCTATTTTTTAGTACCCCTCAAAGTGGATTAAAGGCATCAGATCAGAGAATAATTCAGCAGAAAAATTGTATAGGATGGTAAAACAATGTGCAGTTTTCTCACAGTCTGCCTTAATTCACGGTGTAATCACAGCTAACTTTCTGGTGTAAAATGTATTTTTTCCTTAAAATCCCTTTATCTAAGAATGCCACAATTTCAATTTTAGCACCCAGAAAAAAATTATGAAAGGAACAGAGAAGTCGCTGCCATTGGCTCCACAAAGACTAGCAAAGAAAAGCATACAATTAAAACAAAAAATAAAAACCCCACAGCCTAATTTGAAGCGCTTATGGATCCTCCCTTTACTAATGAACAATGGACAAACTGTTATTAATCCCAGAGCACTTTGGCACAAAATTTAATTCAAAGCATTAGAGGTCTTTGCTAATTCCCTGCTTATATTTCAGGGGTACTAATGTGGCTTTCAATAAACTAGAGCAAACTGATTGATTTCAGGGTTGAATTTACTTGCCTTGAGCACTGAGCTTAAATTGTCTAGGTTTGGGAGGAAAAAAAGAAACACTGGAAAAGATAAGGTGACGTTGTGGTAAGTTGCTATCGGCTTCTGCTTCATGCTCAGCACTCTCAAACATCACTCAAGACTGACTAGCTATTTTAGTGAACTGCAAATGCCTATAATTACTCTTTATTGAGCCATAATTATGTGCCAGGCATTATGCCAGGTGCTTTACAATCGTTTCTACTATTACTCATACATCAGCTTCAATAGTGTCCCCCTAAAATTCATGTCCACCCAGAATCTCAGAGCATGATCTTATTTGAAATAAGATCTTTGCAGATGTAATTAGTTAAAATGAGATCATACTGGACTAGGATGGACCCTAATCCAATGTTTGGTGTCTTTATGAAGAGAAAACAGGCTCAGAGAAGAACGGCAAGTGTCAGCAGAGGCAGAAATTGGAGTGGTGACATCTACAAGCCAACAAATAATCTCCAGAAGCTAGGAGAAAAGTGTTGGAAAAAAATGTGCACAATGTGAAAGTTGCAAGTTAAGTTTTATTTGGGGCAAAATGAGGACTGCATCCAGAAATGAGGACTGTATCCAGGAAGGTGGCATTTTAGATAGCTCTGAAAAACTGTTCCAAGAAGTCAAGAGAAGGAGCTAGGATATATAGGAGTTTGTAACAAAGGTCAAGTAGTTGGGATTATTGTTAATTAAAGATTAACAATAATTGTTAATTAAAGAAATCAGATATGTCAAGGTAAGGAATTTAATGCTTTTGTATGTATGGGGAGATTCAGGGGTCTGGGCTCACGGGAATCATTCCTTTGATGTGCACCTCAGCTATCTGGGACCACTATCCCATGTTTTCACATCCAGAGTTTCCTTGGGGCTCACCATAGGGAGTGGCTGCAGTCTGATGGCTACTAGATGGCAGGTATTTCCTTCCAGAGTTCGCTCAGGACTTACTTCCACCATCCATAGTGGATGCAGTTGCTGCAATTGCTGATGACTATGACATCCTTTGTTTACTGACATGGCAGGAAATGTTCCATTTCTCAGAGGCATAGGATGATTTCTCCCTCATAGCCTTTAAAAGAACTGACCCTGCTAGTACCATGATTTTAGACTTCTGGTCTCCATGACTTTGAGAAAATACATTTTAGTTTTTCAAGTCACTAGTTTGTGGTAATTTCTTTCCTTCTACTTTAGGAAACTAATATAATTCATATAAACACTTCAAGGTAAATGTCTCTGTCTCTTTTCAACAAATTATAAAACATTACCTGATTTTAAGCCCTATGCTCACTCCATTGTCTTTTAGGCAAGCTCATTAAACAGTATAGCATGATGATTAGATGATCTTATGAAAATAAATTATCTAAAGAGTTTATGGTAACTGACCACACACACCTTTTTATTCCTATTCCAAGAGGAACCTCTCTTGTTATTAATACCTTGCCAAAACCTGTAACCTAGTGGATAGCCAAACAGAGATGGTTATGATGATTTCCGAACCAAAAGAAGTCTCTAATGATTGAGGGAGGGAAAGTTAAAGATATTAGAAGGCTATGCAATGCAAAGAATGTGTATATTTTGCGTTAGATTTTCAGAATAATGTTATAGGATACTGGGAATGACGGGATTCTAGGAGAGATCTCCTCAGCTAAAGTCAAGAAATCTTGGATGAGCATGGTTTGGAAGATAGGAATCATAAACATCACAACAAAAGTTGGGTTATCAACCTGGACACTGAGTCATGTGTAGGTTATGCGCAGGGTAGAATAGGAGAAACCAAGAAGACAGGTTTGACTTTACTAAAGGAGCAAAATGAAGCATGTGGCACTCAGACAAGAAGTCACAAGAAGGAGGTGGTCTGGAAAGGGATGTGTGAATACTATTTGTGATGAAGGGCATGCCATCACTTAGATTTGTGTTTGAATTTGGAAGATGAAGATAGCAAGTGAGTGGGGAACGTCAGGGTCAAGAGATTCAGGATAGATGGGCGGATGGAAACTAAAACAGATTAAATCTATGATAGGGAGTCAAATACCAGAAATTTAAGTTCATAGGAACAGAGAAAGAAAGTTCACTTTCCATTCTCTTGCCAAGATGTGAAATTTTGATAGAAATTAGAGGTTGTTTCACATATTTAAGGTTCCTTCATCTGTAGAATTAATACCTTACTTGGCAGTGTGGGTGAAAGGATTGTTTCTAGGCTGGCAGTGAAAAGCATTTAGCAAATTTTAGTTCTCTTATCTCGACTGCATAGTATATACCAAGCTACATACATCTCTTTCCAACTGAAATCTCAATGTCAGAGATGAGTGGTCCACTTATTTATTTATTTATTTTGATACCCTTCTTATTAGCAAATGTTATAGGAACATTTCTCAAATGAATAAAAAAATTATGAAAGCCAGTAACTTTTGGTATGCAAAGAATTATGCTAGATTATAGAGATAAAATATAATAAAATCAAGTCTCTCTTTTTGAGCAACACATGTAACTTTTCATGGGGACAAAAACACATTAAAAAAGACCAGAGCATACTGTGACAAATACCAAGTTGTAATAGGTACAGAACACGATGGAGGAAATGAATGCCTTGATTCCCGTAAATGTATTTTTTTCTTCCTCTGATGGTTTGTTGATGTTATTTCCTACATAACCACAATCCCCACCTCTAATCTGTTCTTCTAAATCTTATCCTTCTATTAAATAATTTTTTTATTAAATACCGATTTCTCCAAGAAGCCTTCTTGATTTCTTGCAACCTTACAGAAACCTTACCATACCACTTCATACATTTTATATGAATTATTTTATATCTTATAGTTTATTATGATTTTGGCTTACTTCCACCTCAGACCTTAGGATCTTCAGAACAGATTTTCTATCTATTTTGATAATATTTTAACCCCTAACAGCTCTAACCTTGATACTTCATACCCAAAAGTCAATGTTTTTCTTTAAAATAAATTTTTGATGTGGTTGTCCAAGATAAGAAATGGGTTTCATTACTTTATCAGAAGATAAGGTGAATAAAACTACTGGAGAAATTGAATACAGCTAGTGGAGAAAATCATACCTAAGCTTCTAGAACAAAGGAAAACAAAAATTATTTGAAGCCTAATTTCTTAGTAGTGAGGTCAGACAGAATTCATCTACCAGAAAAATGAACAAAACAAAACACCAAAACCCTCATTGTTTGCTATTTGCATTATTAAAACTCTTAATATGACCCATTACATTTATCCTGAGAAATAGCTTGTTAGAACTAACTAAGTAAAAGTATTTTAGGTACCTTTAGAATTTTTTAAGATATTTTAGAATTTCTTTTGGAATATTGGGTGAGACTTCAAAATGCTTCAAAATCTTGAGAATAGATTTTTTTTTCCAAAAAAATAAGGTATACATTGTAGCAAAAATTTTTTAAAATTTAAATATTTTCTAATTATTTACATGTTATATTTGTTTCTTATTACATGTTTCAGTTACAAAATGCCAATAATGTATATGTTTACTCCTGAATTCTTAAGAGAAATATGATAAGAAGGGAAAATATAAGGAAACAAATATGAAAGGTGACAGGTGGAGAACTCAAAGGCACATACATACACACAAAATCCACTGTTCCTGTGTAATTCAACACTTATGCTAACTTAAAAAATAGTCACAACCTAAAAGTTGAGAGTTACATTTTATTTGGTGGGAATTTTTAGGATGTCAAGTCTAGGATATAGCATCTCAAGTAACCCTGAGAGAACTGCTCTGAGACTGCAAGAAGAGAAGCCAAATTATATAGAAGTTTTTTCCACAAAGGGTAAGTAGTCTTAACATCAAAACTGAAGTGAAAGTCATTCAGTCATGTCTGACTCTTTGTGACCCCATGGACTATACAGTCCATGGAATTTGCCAGGCCACTGGAGTGGGTGGCCGTTCCTTTCTCCAGGGGATCTTCTCAAACCAGGGATCAAACCCAGGTCTCCATCTTCAGAATCCAGGGACAGAAACCAGGTCTTCTGCATTTCAGACAGATTTTTTTACCAGTGAGCCACCAGGGAAGCCCAAGAATACTGAAGTGGGTAGCCTATCCCTTCTCCAGTGGATCTTCCTGGCCTAGGAATTGAACCAAGGTCTCCTGCATTGCAGGTGGATTCTTTACTAACTGAACTACCAGAGAAGCCCTCAAAAGATTATGGTTAATTAAAAAAAACCAGATAATCCAAGTTAAGAAATTTATCTCTTTTCTAGTATGGGGAAATAAAAAGAATTTGGACTCACTGAAATCATCCTGAATGCATCTTAGCTATCTGGGTCCAGTATCCTGTGTTTTCCACATTCTGAGTTCACTTACCATAGGGAGTGATTGCAGTCTGGCAGCTGTTAGATCACAGGTATTTGTCTCCTTTTGAGTGCCTTGAGGGCTCCCCAGCTTACATTGGAAGACTGGAATTGCTGATGACTGTGATATCCTTGTTTACTGTTATGTTACTTATATTTCAACTCTTATAATCATCTTCCCTCTAGTCATCATCGAGTGGGCAGATGTTTGCCCAAATTCCTCAAATCCTCAAAATCATCTCTCTCTTTTTATAAACTTTGCTCAAATGCTATTGATGAAATGATAGTTCTAGATGGTAGTTTATTTTAAATGTACTCTGATAAAGCAGGCTTCCCTTGTAACTCAGTTAATAAAGAATCTGTAATGCAGGAGACCTGGGTTCAATTCCTGGGTCAGGAAGATCCCCTGAAAAGGAAATGGCAACCCACTCCAGTATTCTTGCCTGGAGAATCCCATAGACAGAGGAGCCTGGCAGGCACAGTCCAGTTCATGTGGTCGTAAGGGTTGGACACCACTTAGCGACTAAATCACCATCACAACCACCCAATAAAGCATATAATCATATTCTCATGCTATATTAAAATGTGTTCATCTATTTTGTCCATTGAATTCCTAATTTCTTTCAAAGTAGCCCCTGCTGAAAGATTAAAATGATCATAACTGTAACCTTAACATTGATTAGTAACATTCGGTAGTACCTCATGAAATGTTATCTTCTGGAGGAAGGATTAGTTTGAATATGAGATAATTTCAGTCTAGTCTTTTTAATCTACAGTCTTATTTTCTTGAGCCACCACAAAATACTTTATAAATAGCAGCTTGCGAAAAAAAAATATGGGCGCAGGTTCTGCTGAGAGAAGAGAAAATGGCTCCCTGGGAACGGAACTTCAGTTGTGGCTTGACTCCTATCAGGGGCCAAAGCAAATATGAGTCCACAGGATGAAGAGGGCTGCTTCCGGTTTTGAATTGTTGTTACATTCACTGTAACATAACTCATTGTTCACCAAGCAAGACGTAAACTGTTCAAATGGATTGGATGTGTTACTTATTGGAACTAGGCAAAGGGCTTAAAATCCTAGCTATTTCCTTGTGCAAAGGATTGACTGTACTCTTCATTTTCTGAGATAAACATCCTTAAAATTGTTGGCAATTTGCAATACGTGAACAGTGTACTTTTGGATTTGGGGATGCATAGCTGTGGTTTTGAACTCTCCTTCTGTTGCTTAGGTGTATATCCTTAGACAATTTTGTAAATCCCGCTGAGTCCCAATTTCCTTATCTTTAAAATCACTGATGTCTGTCTTCTTAGGGTTGTTGTGGGGATTTTAAATGAAATGACGTGAGTAAAATCTTCAGTGGACTGTGTAGGAAGGGCCACCAAAAGGAAGAGGCAGAGAAAGCAAGATTGTAATGAGCCAGGAGATTGTAGTGACCTTTTTATGTGCTCTCACTGAACCCCATACAAAAATTGATTCTGAAACTTACTTAGCAGAGCCTGCATTTGGCTTATCTCTCTATGTCATTGGAGAACTTCTTAAAGGAAGACACTGTCTTTTTTTTTCTTCTTTTTTATTTCAGAATTTGACACAGTGGCTGACTCAGTTAGTTTTGATTAAATGTTTGTCTGTTAAATAAATAGTAGAATAGCCTCAGAAACACTGTGTCTTGAGAAAGATTTTGTCACCAGAGGCAGTGAAGTCTTGGGACAATTGATCCATGGATAAGCCACAAACTATTGATCTCAAATGCTCTTTTACCAATCCTAGATTAATATGAGAACTATTTTTTAAAGTACAGATTTCAAGATATGGGGATCTGTGAATCTGTAATTTTAACAAGCTACCTAGGTTATTCTAATATGCAGTTAGATTTTTCTTTGGCAGTTCTCAAGCTCTTGGCAGTCTTACCAATGACTCAACACAAATTTAGTATTAGAGTGCCCAAGGTCAACTAGCCAGGTCCCGGCAAGAAGACAGGACAGCAGAGGCCAGCAGGAAAGGGAATTCTGAGAAATCTAGGCAAGCTTGCATGCAATAATGATCTTGGACGGTACTTGTCAAACTTCTCTGATTATTTAACCAGGACAGGAAATCAGACTAAAAATCTGAAAACAGGCCGGCAGGGTTGGAATTCTATCCTCATTTGGCAAGTAACAATATTTTATACCTCAGTTTCCTCATCTGTAAAATAAAGATAATCATATTTCTACTTTATAAGGTACTATGAAGACTAAATGAAATAATTACGTAAAGCACAATGCTTGGCATAACTGTGTGCTTAATTCATACTACTACTACCTTCATCACCAGCATCCATAACAAAGCCATTATCATCTTTTCAGGATCAAACAAGTCCTTCTTCATGAAGCCTTCCCTGATTTTTCCAGTTCATAAATATTTAACTCTCTTTGAAGCACCTTAACAAATGGTTCCAAACAGGAAAAGGAGTACGTCAAGGCACTATATTGTCACCCTGCTTATTAAACTTATTTGCAGAGGACATCATGAGAAATGCTGGGCTGGAGGAAGCACAGGCTGAAATCAAGATTGCCAGGAGAAATATCAATAACCTCAGATATACAGATGACACCACCCTATGGCAGAAAGTGAAGAAGAACTAAGGAGCCTCTTGGTGAAAGAGAAAGAGGAGAGTGAAAAAGTTGGCTTTAAAGCTCAACATTCAGAAAACAAAGATCATGGCATCTGGTCCCATCACTTCATGGCAAATAGATGGGGAAACAGTTGAAACAATGGCTGACTTTATTTTTCTGGGCTCCAAAATCACTGCAGATGATGACTGCAGCCATGAAATTAAAAGACACTTACTCCTTGGAAGGAGAGTTCTGACCAACCTAGACAGCATATTAAAAAGCAGAGACATTACTTTCCCCACAAAGGTCCATCTAGTCAAGGCTATGGTTTTTCCAGTGGTCGTGTATGGATGTGAGAGTTGAACTATAAAGAAGGCTGAGCACTGAAGAATTGATGCTTTTGAACTGTGCTGTTGAAGACTCTTGAGAGTCTCTTGGACTGCAAGGAGATCCAACCAGTCTATCCTAAAGGAGATCAGTCCTGGGTGTTCATTGGAAGGACTGATGTTGAAGCTGAAACTCCAAAACTTTGGCCACCTGATACGAAGAACTGACTCATTTGAAAAGACCCTGATGCTGGAAAAGATTGAGGGCAGGAGGAGAAGGGGATGACAGAGGGTGAGATGCTTGGATGGCATCACCGACTCGATGGACGTGGGTTTGGGTGGACTCCAGGTGGACAGGGAGACCTTTCATGCTGCAGTTCAGGGGGTCGCAAAGAATTAGACACGACTGAGCGACTGAACTGGACTGAACAAATAAATTATGAAACAATTTTAGCATCTAGTTATATACTCTCTTGCATAATGATGTTTTTCAGTAATATTTTCCTATCTTATTCTTAGATCTTTGTCTTTTGAAGCAAAATATATGCTTACTGACAGTCTATAGCAAAAATGTCTCTTTGGGGTCAGAAATACAGTCAATTTCAAAATCACATATTAGATGAACAATTCTATTCTAAAAAACAATACTAATTATAGCCAATTTCCACTGGAACATTATAGAACATCATCAACAACAATCAAAATGGAGGTAATTATTGTCACTTTGTAGCTTGTGCTTAGAAAATTAATTCCAACCACTGAAGCACATATCGAGAATATGCTTTGGTTTTAAAAATAGGCCAAACACATGCTTTGAGGTCAGAATTCTAAACACTAGTTACAGTTTTGCATTTTTCAAGAGAACTCTGTATTGGAATTTTGGATTGTGCAAATATGAGACAAACTAGAAATAAATTTACTTGGCCTCACTTAACTCTGAACTTGCTGGCTCCTAAACACAGCTAAGGAAGATTTGATTATTATTTTGTTTTCATGTCACTTTATCAAAAATGGTTATAAAATAGATAATATCTTTCATCAACTTTCAAATGATATTACGTTAGGTTGAGGTTTCCCTAATATATGTGTACTGGTACATGCACACATGCACAAATATTGATAGCTTAACAAAAAGTAATTTTAATTTCATAAATGAATTCCACTTGCTTTACTTTGTTTAGAATAATTAGGTAATTACTTAATTGTATTTTCTTAATTTGCTTTGTGTTTGATCTGAAAATTTTGAAAATATATGGAATGATTAAAATCATTAAAGTATGTTAGTTGTAAAAAGAAAAAAGGAGAAAAATGAAAAAATTCTACCCATAATTGAAACCACGTACAACTCCCGTGTCCTTGTCTTTTGAAGTAAAATGCTGACTGAAGAGTTAATGATTGGGAAATATGAATATGCAGAGACAAAGAATAGCTGTTGGGTTGGGGAACTGGTAACAATTTAGACTACAATTCTGCTGCATGATGTAATCACCAAACTCCCAGTTCCCTGAAAGATATAGATAAAAGCCTGAGACATGTTCCAAAATTGTTCTTATAGGAAGCAGACTGCTCCAGATGAAAAACTGCTGATCACAAAAATATAGACCCTAGACTGGATCTATGAAACCAGAAGGCTGATGATGCTTGAAACTTCACCTTGTTGCCAACCAATCTGGGGATCAATCATATTTTATTTGTAATTTCCCCCTCTCTCAACATATTAGGAATTGCAAAGCATGACATTCGCATGAGGTTTTTATTATTGTTCAGTTACTAAGTCGTGGCCGACTCTTTGCGACCCCATGGACTCTAGCACACCAGGCCTCCCTGTCCTTCACCATCTCCTGGAGCTTGCTCAAACTCATGTCTATTGAGTCGATGATGCCATCCAAGCATCTCATCCTCTGTCGTTCCCTTCTCCTCCTGCCCTCAATCTTTTCCAGCATCAGGGTCTTTTCCAATGAGTTGGTTCTTCACATCAGGTGACCAAAGTATTAGAGCTTCAGCTTCGGCATCAGTCCTCCCAATGAATATTCAACGTTGGTTTCCTAATTCTACTCTAAAAATTTCTGTATATGGCTTAGCAAGCTTTCAGCAATTTTATTGATTTAAAATTATGAATTTTACCATTTATAAATATATCCATAGAAGTGAAATCAAAGGACCCATATCATATATTAATTAATTAGTGGCTCTAGCTCTGTACACTAAACTAGGAGACAAACAATTTCAGTAATCTAATTATCACATTGAAGGGAAAGTCTCGCAGAGGGCAAGGTCAGAAAAATCTCAAAAGAGTAGCCAAAACTCATGTTAGAAAAAGATAAGGAAGGCATCTGGTTTTTAAAGGTCAGAATACCAAATGGGTAATAATTCTTGAAAGATATATAATTGGATTCTGAACCCAGGAATGAATTTTATAGCCAGTGTTTGGAAAATAGGAAAAGTGCCTCGGCAACAGAGGAAAGGGTTAGAACAGGCGGGAATTGGCAAGAATTGTTGCCAGGTGTGTGTTTTGATGTGTAGACTTCTAAGATTTTTAAAAGCTTGGATGACAATCAACGAGGGCTGGATGCCATAGTCAAAGGAGGTTTCCTGGTACAGCTGGAGTAAACTTAGAAGCTCCCAGTGTTCTGGCAGAGCCTTGGGTTCTGATCAACCCTGGGAGGAGTAGGAGACATCCACCATAGGGGTTCACTAGTCAACCCCCCCCCCCCCACCATGCCAAGTTGTTCAGATGAGAGAGTCTCACAATCATTCAGTGAAATTTGTGTTTTTGGTTAGAAATCCAGATACATTTAATAGGTGTCAAATCCAAATATTTGGATTTGGAGTTCTGGATCTAGATGTTGCCTCATGTTCAATTGTATATACCTCTGTCCCGTGTGACGGAGAAGGCACTGGCGACCCGCTCCAGTACTCTTGCCTGGAAAATCCCATGGACCGAGGAGCCTGGTAGGCTGCAGTCCATGGGGTCGCTGAGTGTCGGACACAACTGAGCGACCTCACTTTCACTTTTCACTTTCATGCATTGGCAACCCACTCCAGTGTTCCTGCCTGGAGAATCCCAGGGATGGGGAAGCCTGGTGGGCTGCTGTCTATGGGGTCGCACTGAATCGGACACGACTGAAGTGACTTAGCAGCAGCTGTCCCCTGTAAAGTCTTCACCCACTTAAATTTTCTCTAATGGGAATAGTTTTGCCTCTTTAGCTTACCAGATGAGGATTTTACAAATACTTCTATTTGAAATTAATCGTTTTCATTCTCCAAGACTTCTTTTGCATGTCTAAATTATTTTGTTTTGATACCCTTATCTCTTTGGTTCTATCTTGAGATAAAGTACAAATAGAATATTTCTTTACTTAATGAATGCAGTTGTAGTTTATTTTGTGTTTAATTTTCTCTAGACTAGGCTACCAACTCCATTATTCTTGGGCTTCCCTTGTGGCTCAGCTGGTAAAGAATCTGCCTGCAATGTGATAGACCTGGGTTTGATCCCTGGGTTGGGAAGATCCCCTGGAGAAGGGAAAGGCTACCCACTCTAGTATTCTGGCCTGGAAAATTCTATGGATTGTATAGTCCATGGGGTCACAGAGAGTTGGACACTACTGAGTGACTTTCACTTTCACTTTCAATATAAACTCAAATCCTTTTAAGATTTATCCTTAAGTTCATTGCCCTTCCTGGATCATTTCTGGGGCTCTTCTTTGAACCCTCTTCAGTTTTCCTATATTCTTCTTAAAAGAGAGGAATTGAAGTTGGCAGTAACTCTCTAATTAGGCTCTGCTGCTCAAATGGCACATAACTGTATAGCTTTTAAGTTATTTTTTTCTATTAACATATTCCCTTTTATTGATGGCACCACATTGCCCAAGATAAACATGTCTGTGGTGTTTTTTAAAGCCAAAAGCTGTTTGAGTATACTTCCTTATCAGCCGAACTCAACCTAAAGAATGAAAGGGAAAGAAGTGCCTTTATGAAAGCCTTCCTCTCAACTCTATGTTTTCAGTGACTTATCCCAGAAACCAGTTTTTTTTTTTTTTTCCTTTCCTGCTATGACAGAGATCTTTTGTTAGATTGTCCTTAGAATTTGTTTAACAGTTCCTAAGTGCCGATGGTGCTAACAAGAAGCAAGAATTAGGATCAGCTTCTGTTGTAAAGGTATCATATCCATACAGCTCTGCAATGCCGAAATGGGGAATATGTTTGTTTTATTTGGAGGGTATTGTCACTCACAAATAATTGGCTTTCACTTACCAAATTTTAGCAAAACTATGTATTTTTGCTGACTTATTAAGTGGTAACATTCTACAGACCATTTTCTTTAGGTAGCAAAATATCATACTTTAGTCTTATTTAGTAGGAAAATAACCAAATGGATGACATTCACAGGCAAATAAAGTTACTTGGATTTTTGATAAAGCAGCTACTGCTGCTAGAATATAATATATACATTTACTTGTTGTCAATCAAAGATGCCAGTAACTAGACAAATTATATTTATTATGTAAATGAACTAATTAAGGAGGAGAAGGGGATGACAGAGGATGAGGTGGCTGGATATCATCACCGACTCAATGGACATGAGTTTGAGGAAGCTCTGGGAGATGGTGAAGGACAGGGAAGCAAGTCCATGGGGTCGCAAAGAGTCAGACAAAACTGAACAACTGAACATTAGTAACAAAACTAATTAAGTGTGCATGTGCATGCTAAGTGGCAAGTGGGTTTTTACCACTAATGCCATCTGGGAAGCCCAATTAAATAAGTAAATAACTAAATGCCTGCATGCTGAAAATTCTTCAGTCCTGTCGAACTCTTTGTGACCCCATGGACCGAAGCCCACTAGGCTCCTCTGTCCATGGGATTGTCCAAGCAAGAATACTGGAGTGGGTAGCCATTCCCTTCTCCAGAGGATCTTTCAGACCCAGGGATTGAACCTGAGTCTCTTATGTCTCCTGCATTGGCAGCTGGGTTCTTTACCACTAGCACCACATGGGAAGCAAATAACTAAATAAATTGCCCCCAAAATAAATGAGGAAAGAAGGAAGAAAGAGAAAGAAAGGAAAAAAGCAAGCGAATAGAATCCTGCAAGTGCAGGTAGCATTTAAAATTAAATTTCTCTAAAGAAGTTAAGTTTTTTTGATAGATGTGATAGATGTGCCAGGCAGGCAAAAGAAAACTGAATATGAAATGTCTGGTTTGAAGTTATCTTTCTGACGTTATTGAGGCTTCTCTGGTGGTTCAGACAGTAAAGAACCTGCCTGCAATGAGGGAGACCCAGGTTCGATTCCTGGGTCAGGAAGATCCCCTGGGGAAGGAAGTGGCTACCCACTCCAGTATTCTTGCCTAGGGAATCCCAAGGACAGAGAAGCCTGGCAGGCTACAGTCCATGGGGTCACAAAGAGGAAGACATGACTGAACGATTAACACTTTTCTTCCTTCTGATGTTATTTGTACTCTTAGTCTTAACCTCTTAGAAGTCTGAAATATTGAGTTATACATAAGAGAATCATTTTTTCTTAACTGTGTATTGTTATATCAATAGAAATTTATGAGCACTCAAAGGCAGTTACTTTATTAAAATGGTGACCATTGACAAGATTTGTGTGACTCTAATGAGAGAGTACCTGGCAAAGTAGCTGGTACAGAGTAGATTCTCTGTAAGTTGTTTTTAGTGAGAGGGAAAGATACTGTAGGGATTCCTTTAAAACAAAATTTAATAACTAATGGAAAACTAGTTTGGGATAAACAAAATGTGTTCCATCAACTGGTGGCATCCATTTCATTGATAAGACACACAAAATGAGATTTGAGATGCTCTACATTCACAAAATACATGTGAATTTTCTACTTTGTATTCCATTTGGAGATGATTAAAAATGGTTCAGATCAATCTCAGGCTTGTCAAAAAAATATGTTCTTTAATTTCTAAGGCTTCCCAGGTGGCTCAGCTGGTAAAGAACTCTCCTGCCAATGCAAGATAGGCAAGAGACTTGGGTTCAATCCCTGGGTCAGGACGATCCCCTGGAGAACAAAATGGCAGCCCACTCCAGTATTCTTGCCTAGGAAATCTTATGGACAGAGGAACCTGGTGGGCTACAATCCATTGATTTCTAATATTTTTTCCTTAATTCAAGTAAGTGTCAATCCAGCTTCTTTATCTATCTTATCCAAGATGTCTCATCTGTCCAACATTTTTAAAGTCTCTACTCTTTTCTCCCTTCACCAGGATTATGATAGCTATTTTCAGGAAATATTCAGTTCTGTTTATCCAAGTTACATTGCATGAATTGCATAAATTCATTTATGATTTCTTTAAAATATACACAATAGAGATTGTGGCTGGTTTTTTTAATCAAAATTATGATCAAATAGAATCTGCTAGATCAAATCTAGAATTCAAAATCACCAAAAGAGGGAAAATGTGGCTTAAAGGACAAGCTAACTTGTACATATTTGTAACAAGTATACCCTTCTGACATTATATGTGTGCATCCTTATGGGCATAAAGAAATGAATACTTGATTCTTGGAGAAAGAATATGTCTTGATGTGGCCATGAAAGTAAAGGCAAAACAAATACCAGTGACTAAAAGGAAGCAGGCTGTGTGTGACTAGTAATTATTATAATCTGTAAAATAGCTCATTGTTAATCATGCAAGATGAGGAATTTGGTTTGACTGAGGATGTTCTTTACTTGACCTGTATCCAGAGCTCAAGTTAAAGCTTATGTGTTCACTGATGTGTTTATCCCAAGGCCTTGAAGCAGTCTTACTGCATGTGGTACCCTCACACAGTAAGTGCTGGTAAAGACTTTCTGAGTAGTTCATGCAATGATGCCTTTTGGGTACATATGGCAAAGTGCTGCAAAATCATTCAGCTCCTTCACATTTTAAAGAACACTCGTTCAAGGAGACCGATTTGAACTTCTGCTGTTGCTTCACTGTTCATCATTGGCTGAATTATTCAACCTCAATGAACTGTTCATCTCTAAAATAAATTCATAAGAATATTGTTAAGATTAACTGAGGACATATATGTGAAAAAAAATAATATTTCAGGGCAGCGTGACTCAGGGCAAAGTGAGTATTATAATCAGATATACATAAACTTACACTTGGCCAGGGAAAAATTGGGTTATTATTGGTTTTCCATGTGACTTAGAAGTGTTTCCTGCTATGGCTGAAATAGATTTCCTTTCCCCTTGGTGGTGGGTTTGGCAACGGGAATTGCGTTGACCAATGGAGTGTTGGTGGAAGTGTAAAGGCTATGAAAGGCAGTATATGTTCCCCCTCTCTCCCTTTCACTTTTGCATTGGCCCAAGGAGAACATTTCCAAGCTGTCCTTTAAAAAAAAAATGAGGAGGCATATAGAGTCAACGAGCTCAGACTGCTAATTGGGGTGAAGTGGATGATCCACAGCTTATCTTTAGGCCAAGAAGTGATGAATGAGTACTTCTTGTTGTTGGTTAGTGGAAACTTTAGAGTTGTGTGTTACTTAGCACTATCTTAGCACTAGTTGACTACTGCATGGTCCCACTCAATTACTTTGAATGCAGAATTGATTTTTTTCCAAAGCTGTTCAGATGATTTGCCATTTAATCTCTTTACATGTCTGTAAGGTCATGAATATGATAGTCTCTCTGTACATTTATGGAAATTTGTGGACTAAGAAGCAAAATATCTTTTAACATTAAATCTGGTGTCTTAACATAATTTTGTATATTGTTCATAAAGCTTGCTGTATATTTCATTGTATTTATTTTGAAATATGGAATACAAATAGACTGGTTTATATATACTTTATCTCTGTGATAGCATTTATGAAATTTACTTCTAACAGACATAGTCTTCCTCTTGAGCCACATCTGCTGACATCAGATAATAAAACATTCTCAGAAAATTCCAAGTCCTTCAGGTCTCTCTTCATTGGAAGACATCTAGAGTATTGATTTAATTATGTTGCTGAGATATGGGGATAAAGTGATGGGGGGAGCTCTCCATTTTCTGCAGTGTTTACATGCATAGCCTTAACTTAATGGCTTCAGCTTTCTCTGCGTATGTAGGGCTGAGATACGCTGAGGTACAAAAAAGAAAGAAAGGCTCCAGAATAGATGAAAGAACAGAGATGCTTATTTCTTTCTCATAGTTTAATAGTAGTAGTAGTTTTAAAGTGACTCATCCTGGAAGGGACAATTCTGATCCTCATGGTTACTGGTGTAATCAAGTTTCTTTTAAGATATAACTCTGCCATCAAATAGAACACTGTTATTATGTCATATGGTTAAAACTAAGTCAGGGACATGCTCCATTTTCTAGCAGAGTGACATCAGACAAGATCCTCTGGAGTGTCAGTTGCCTTATCTTTAAAATGAGAACTAAAATACTCATTTTAGAGAGTTATAAAATATAATGAGATATTTGTTTAAGTACTTGAAATACTGGCTGGCACATGCTGAGCATCTAGTCAGCATGTCCTGTTGCGATTGTAGTCACCACAGAGGTTCTGTATCATAATGGCAGGAGATCAGCATTGATCTGTAGGTACTCTTCAGCCTGTTGTTATTTTTGAAATGAACTGGAGATCTAGGTTTCCACTTGAATAAGATCCTCAGAAGGAACTTTCACTTTCTCACACCTCTACATGACTGTTCCTCACACCATGCCCTGGTGTGGTCCAAGCACATATGCTGTGCCCCATATTGCAGCAGTCCCCAAACTTTTTGACATCAGGGACCAATTTCATGGAAGACAATTCTTCTATCGACAGGGTGGGATGGTTTCAGGTTGATTCAAGCACATTGCATTTGTGTACTTTATTATTACATTAGTTCTATCTCAAATCATCAGACATTAGATCTTGGAGTTTGGGAACCCCTGCCATATTGGATTTAGCCAAGTGGAGCCTCCTTGAACCCTCACTTGTTCTCACGGCCTGATTTCTACCAGTGTTGCACCTCCCTTCTCCCCACTCCACCCCGACCCCCAACCCCGTCCCCTCTAGTGGTACTAGAGATGCACAGTGAAAACCATATAATTCTCCACCAGGTATTCATCTGAGATTGTTTGTGAAAGAAGATCTATTCCTGCAGAGCCCTAAGAGCTCAGGTTAGTCAGCCCCTGACCATCTCCATAGAGTCCTGCGGTCTGAGACATCACAAAGCAGGCCCGAGGACAGCTTTACACCAAGCCTAGATAGGGGCCAACAAACCCAGTTTGGCTCCAGACATACTCTGTCTTGCCTACTCCTTAAGGCATACCCGTCTCTAAGGCAGTAGAATGGATTTCATCTTGATTGCTCTAAAACTGCCATCCTCAGTGAAGATCCCAAAATTTTCCCTGAGGGTTTCCTGGCCTGTTTGACCTCACGGTCTCTGGTGGGTGGAGATTACCTTGTGTTTTTGCTGCCTGAGTGTAGTAAGCATCTTCAAACCTGTCACCTTCACCCAACACACTCACTAGAACTGCACTGACCAATATGGTATTGGACTACATGTGGCTACTGAAATCTTTAAATGTGGCTAAACTTAACGGAGATGTACTGAAATTTTAAATGTATACCGAGTCTCAAAAGATACGCTTAATATGAAAAAAAATTAAATATCACTAAATAATTTTTATATTGATATCAAAGTATTTTGGAAATATTGAATTAAATAAAATGCATTGTTAAAATTAATTTCATTTGTTTTTCTTAAATGCAGTTACTAGGAAATTTAAAATTACATATAAGACTCATATTTCCATTGGACAGACTGCAGCAGTTTCTATGGGCTCAAACCATGTGGGAATATGAATTTCAACTCTGTCTAGGTCCCAATGAAGTTGATTTATATGTCCAAATTAGACAAAATATAATCAGAAAAGCAGAACTGTTAGGAGCTATATTCATTCACTCATTCACATATTTATATTAAGGGTTTTATTACAGGGGTTTGACCTTCCACAGTTGTGGGAGTTGATGAGCAGGCACAGTGAGGCTGTTGTCTTGTGTCTGATCCTAAAGTTGGAAGTCCACAAGGATAAGGGAGATGTGTGGAAAGTGGAGGTGAGCAGGGAGAAGATGAAAGCCATAAGCATCTGTTCTTATTCTTTCACCTCCGTGGCCTGGGTTTCCTGGAGAAACCAGGGCCCTTTTTCATCCTGGAGCTACACATGCACACATACACACACACTTTGGAAAAGCAGAGAAATCAATGGAAGAAGTAGTTGTTTCAGACTCAGTCCCTGTTTCACAACAATAAGATGAGCCAGAAGATAAGTGATGATCTGTATGACCTGGGAAAATGGTTGCTGCTTTACTTCCATCCTCCAAACCTGAGTTTGTCTGTGGCTCACCACCTGTGGATACATAAAGGGATAGGAAATCATCACAGCCAATTGGATACAATATAAAGTCACTGTGGTGTCTCTTCATGTATGTTTTTTAAATAATGCTTATGATCCATCCTCTGTGCATAGTGTCATCAAGTATATAGGTATATCCTCTCTTATCTTTCTCTTCTCCTTTTTGTGCAGGTGTTGAACACATTTGCATTTGTCTTCTTGGGGGTACCTCTGTTGCTGTTTCTTTGGGGCCCATTTCTCTCTCTGACTTTCTCTTTCTCTTCCTATGTCCTCATCACTTGGTCTCTTGCCTGTCTTCTTCATTCTCTTCCTATTTTATGACCAAGAGACTAAATTTCTTTTAGCAATTTTTAAGTCCATTTAGTGAAGATATTTTTATGATCTCTATTCCTAATGTTCGAATAGACCACAAGGCAATTTGGACTTCCTTCTACAAAAAATAAACAAACTTTAAAAGAAAAGTTGAATTGGCCCAGATTAATGTTTTCTATAGGTAAATAGCCTGGAGAAACAGTCTAATCAATATTAAAAGTAATTGATTCCAAGCTTTAATGGATGTCTTCAAGCAGCTTTGACAGCGGCCTTATATCACCTCTGCCACCATGCAGTGTTTGACCAGTACTCCAGCTGGTTGTTAAAGAATATCTATCACTTCATTTCACTGTTTTTCATTTTCTATGTTAAAGAATACCTCATGTGTGTCAGAGCAGATGGCCACCTCTAAAATTAAGGGATCTCTTGAAAGTTTTCTTTTCCAGTGTTTTCTAGAGATCTTTTAAAACCATCTCTATTTCAATGACTAAACAAATTATTAAACATAATATCTCTCATGTGGATTTTCTTATTCTTTGTCACACTCCCCTGTGGACTAGATTAATAAGATATTTTTCTTCTGTAGCCTAAAGATATGGAATTTGGGTTTGGAAGGAGGGTAATTTGGAAACTTACACCTCCAGTGATGCTGGAGGCGTTAAGTAATAGGGAAGATTTGAACTTGTTGGAGGACAGCAGGGAACAGTGGGCTACTTGAGTGGAGGAAAAGAAATGTTAGGAGACAGGCAAGACGGGAGAGCCCAAACACATTTTCTCTGCTTCTTAGCTTAACTGGGACAGACCTGCTGCTGCTGCATATCTTCAAAAAAAATCTCACATCTGAGTTTGCCATGAGTTAGAGATATCTTGCTATCTATGCGGGTTCATGCTGTCTCTGGGCAGGATGGGTTAATGTTCAGGATGGAGAACAATTCATGAGAGCTAACCCTTTCTCTCATGGGCACATAAACTCACCCACACTGCACACCCATACCTACTCACAATTGGAAAAGGTTGAATGATAACAATAACATTGATATCTGACATTGTTATAGAATTTTAGATTTTACAGAGTGTTTTCACATACGTGGTCTCAGAATGAAGAAAGAGTCAGTGGTGACAATGAGGAAGAGCTGGGGAGAGAGTGAATAGGAAAGAATAGAGACTATATAGAGATTTTATAGGGGAAAAAGTGCCTGTGGGTGGGGACTAGTGAAAAAAGTAAGCATTGTAGGGAATGGCAGTTAACTGAAAAAACCTGGAACCTTATCATTCTTCTATTCAAGCAATGACTATTGTTTTCTGTAAGTGCTTTTCGGCATCTTGAAAGGAGATGCAGCAGATTGGAGAGTGCCAATATGTCACAGTCTAGACTCCAAAGTTAGTTGAGCACATTTGGAAGAAATTAGTGCCAAGATGTCAGCAATGAACAGCTCTGCAGGCTGCTTTTACTTAGTAGTCCGTGTGAGCTGTGGCCTAAAAAAAACTTCAAGCCTTGAACGATTTGGAACCCTGAAGGCCCACATGTATTTCATTCAGCTCTTTGGCTCTGGGGAAGCACAGCTGAGCATCCCTCGTGCCGTCACCTCATTCAGCACTCAGGATCTGCTGGCCGGCTGAGTCCAACCTGACCTCACTGACACGGCTAGGACTGTGTCACAGGACTCAGGACGGACTGACTTGTCAAGTCTGAGAAAACAGTTCCGTGGGTCTTGCTACCCCATCCCAGAAAGCTGATACCAAGAGGGAGAAAGACCAACCACCTGTGCTCTTGAAGGACTGATCCCATTTAGTTCCTTCGACATTGCTCTCGTGTTGTTTAAAGGCCTTTTTTTCCACCTAGTTTATGGTGGCTACATCCAAACTAAGATGATTTTGATCTTACCTGCAAAGTTGCTTTTTCTTCTCTTTCTCTTCTCATTGCTGTTTTCTCCAGTATCTCTTTTCAGGCTTCCTTGCTAAGCAGAATTGGAGTGTTCAGAACAGTAGGCTTCATGAGACTTTTCAGATTTGCTGTGATCTTCTCTATAGTGTGGCTCTCCCTGATGCAAGAAAAAAGAAAATAAAACGCACATGCTTTCAGACCTGACTGGCCCTTAATAGAGGCCTCATAACTGGGCTTGTATTTCCTCATTTTCAATGGGAGGTGATCTTGTTGGGTTGTTTCCAAGTCTGCTTGAGTTTTGATAATGTGTGATGGAAAGAACTTTAATGCCTTCTGTAAGAACCCCACAGATTTGTCTCTTGTCACAAGCACATGTTTCTTGCCTCTAAATTACTAGCAGATTGGTCCAAAGTTTTGAAGATGGAGTTTTATTCAAATATGGAGAATTTGGGGGTGTCTCTTACAATAGGTCACAAAATGGTGTCAGTGCACAGCTTGTCCCTGGCTCAATGGTAGAGTCCACCAGAGATGTGGGAGACCTGGGTTTGATTCCTGGGTTGGGAATATCCCCTGAAAGAGGGCTTGGCTACCCGCTCTAGTATACTTGCCTGGAGAATATCCATGGACTGAGCAGCCTGGAGGGGTATAGTCCATGGGGTCGCAAAGAGTCAGACACAACTGACAGACTAAGCCCAGCGCAGCTTGTCAATACAAATAAGGGGACGGAGTTGAGAGGGTGTGGAAAACGTAGGGTGTGCAAAAGCTGTGATGCAGAGATGAGCTGGAAAATGATGGCTTCTCTGTCTTGTCTGGAAAGTATCTGGGGCCAGGGTATGTGCTGACAAATTGGGAGGCACTTATAGACTGTCCTTGCAAGAATGTGTAAAAGTTAGGTCATGTTAAGCCTGGGAATCTGAAGACCCTGTCCAGAGACAGATTGCCTTCCTTGCTAGGTCCAGAAGGCTGGTAGGGCCAAGAGGATGAAGATACTATCAGAATTATATTCTTTTTCAGGTAATGACTCCATGAAACGAGCTCTCAGTGGAAGCTGATCTTATACAGTAAATCTCCTACATAGGAACAAGTTCTGTTCCAAGAGAGCATTCGTAAGTTCAATTTGTCTGTAAGTCCAACAATGTTAGTCTCGGTACCCAACTAACACAATCAAGGGGCTCAGACAGCAAAGAATTTGCCTTCATTTCAGGATGCCCAGGTTAAGTCCCTGGGTTGGGAAGATTTCCTGGAGTAGGAAATGGCTACCCACTTCAGAATTCTTTCCTAAAAAATTCCATGGATAGAGGAACCTGGCGGGCTACAATCCATGAAGTCACAAAGAGTCAGACATGACTGAGCAACTAGCACTGTACTGTCATGGTTTATAATACTTCTCACACAAGTAATACATAAAAAAATAAAATAATAAAGAAAACATTTTTAATCTTACAGTACAGTACCTTGGAAAGTATAAGTACCGGCTACATTACCGTTGCTTTTAAGCTTGCTTTTGGCCATCCTGGGCTTGAAAGAAAAATACTGGGCTACTGTGCTCTGTAGAGTGCTGTGCTGTTATTAGCCACCCAGCCGTGTCCAACTCTTTGTGACCCCGTGGACTGTAGCCCACCAGGCTCCTCTGTCCATGGGAGTCTCCAGGCAAGAACACTGGAGTGGGTTGCCATGCCCTCCTCCAAGGGATCGTCTCATCCCAGGCATTGAACCCAGGTCTCCCACATTGCAGGCAGATTCTTTACCATCTGAGCCACAAGAGAAACCCATGAATACTGGAGTAGGTGGCTTATCTCTTCTCCAGGGGATTTTTCTGACCAAGGAATCAAACAGGGGTCTCCTGCATTGCAGGTGAATTTTTTTACCAGCTGAGCTACAGGGAAGTCCCACTCTATAGAGTACTGTACAGTAAAGTACACAAAATTACAAGCACTTATAGTGGATGCACACGTGACAATGTACACCAGACACATGGACTAACTTATGTGATTGAACACGTGCATGCATGTTCACATCTTTGAAAGTTGGCAACTTGAAGGTCCATATGTAGAGTACTTACTGTATACTAAATTGCTTAGAACAGACATCTGGGAGATTTACACTGCATTTCACTATAGTAAGATGTCAGGAGTTCCTTTGATGTGACACATTATGTTGTGTCTTCATAAACGCTGGACTAGGTCAATGTCTACTGGCTAAACTCCTTTCATTGAAAACTACAAGGAGAGTAAAAATATGCATAATATTATTTTTCTGCCTTCTCTTTATCTTCATTATACCAAGGAACAATATATGATTTTAACCTAGTAAGACTGCTTGGGGACTAACCATTATTTCAAGGACAAACCAAGGATTTGGTTTATATGTTCAGTCTTGTACTATGCAGTTTAGCGAGGAGACACAAAAGTATACTGAGTAGGCATATTCTTGAATTATTTTGCCATATTATCCATAATCATATTTTGTAATTATTTGTTTTTCTTGTAACCATGCTCATTACAGAGCTCTTGAAAAGTACAGAGCGTAATATAAAATATTACCAATAGTTTCACCAGTAGAGGCCATCACTATTAACATTTGAAAACACTTTTCTGTGGTTGTTTTCCTTGGCTCTGTAAATCATATTATTAGCAAAATTTTTTTTAATTTAAAAACCAGGCATGATTCTCATTTCCTCTTATTAAAGAGGGTGTAATAATCCAGCACTGGTTCTCAGCAATGTTTTCAATAGACTGAACTTGTGTCTGCTGTCTCTAATATTTTCAGCTTTGCCCACTTGTCCACTCCGAGTGTCTCACTTGGGATTGCCTCGGACCAACCGCCCCGTTTCATCTCATCGGCTATTGCACCTCCCTGTTTTCTCTTGTAGCTATTCATTCATCCCCATCCTGTACTCCCGTGCCAAATTCAGTAACATGTACATATTCAAACAGGGATTTCTCAGAACCCACTGATGACAAAACTTGTGTGTGTGATCTACCGATGACTGAGGTGGAATGAAAGGTCCCCATATCCCAACCATGTTGAACTTAGAATCCTTAGTTGAAACTCATAAGGGCTGATTAGAAAATGTTCACATATTGGTGCTTCAGAGAGGTTCCCATCACCCCCCACCCATCCCCTGCCTTTCTCTTTCTGCTTTAGCCTTAAATGTATAACTTGTTTATGAAGACATTTTACTCCTATCTGACAATCTACCTATTTTCTCTTGTTTCTCTTCCAAAAAAATATGATCTTATCTTCTAGTTGGGTCTCTATATACCCTATTCCAGTGAAGGAATTTAGCTAGGATCATGCATCAAGTGAGACTATTCCACAAGAACAAAGGTTAATGAACAGACTTGGAGTCATCCTTGTTTCTTCTCTTTATCTCATCTGCTAACCTCACATGCACCCTTTCACACACACAAGCACACACACATGCACACCCACACCTGTACTAATTCACACACGCACACCCCTGATCCACCACCAAGTCCAATCAGTTAAGATTTCAAAACATCTCTATAGTTTAGCACAGTTTTCTGTACTTACTATCACTGTCCTTGTCCAAGCTCCTGACGGGAAAAATTGTGAAATACTTAGAAATGAACAAAAGCAAAAAGCAAAAAAAAAAAAAAAAAAAAACAAAAAACCAGATGTCTTTTGAGAGTAATTTAGTTTTTCTGGTTATCTGTGTCATTTATAATCTTTGAGCTATTTCCCAAGTTTTTTAAATTGCAGAAAACTGATCATAATATAAAGGATCTTATTCACATAAATGCAATTGGTTATTGCCTGGTGGTTATGGGCCAGTTTTGCATCTGCATTATTTGAAATTCATTTCTGCACTTCGGAGTGCTTATACATGTGTCTTTTTTTTGGAATTCAAGACTTACTTTTAATATGCTGTATACATGAAATAGGAATTTGGGGACAGATGATTGAGAAAATAGGGCTCTATCAAGTTCTAGAAAAAAGTCAATGGACAAGATGGTGTGTCTCATGATGACCAGTGAGTCAGGTGGAGGTGTAGATATATCCAGGAGTAGGAGCCTGTAAGGATACAGTGCCCAGATATTGTTATGACAGTCTGGAAGACCACTCTATCCCTTTTTAAATATTTTTTTCAAAAAAATTAGGATGATTTTTAAAGTCTTTATTGAATTTGTTACAATATTGCATCTGTTATTTGGTTGCATTCTTTTTTTTTTTTTTGGATGGTGAGGTATGTGGGCTCTTAGCTCTCTGCCCACACCTCCTGTGTTGGAAGGCAAAGTTTTAACCACTTGACCACCAGGGAAGTCCCTAGACTGCCAGGGAAGCCCCCATTTTATCCACTTGTCAGTCAGATATCATAGTTTCCAGACTCTTGAGAATTAGGTAGAAATTTAATAATTACTTATTTCTAATCTCATCAATATAGTGACTTTGTGGGTTTTTAGAATATCATATGTATCTAATTAATGCTGAACTGGTATAGAATGAGTAAGTACCTTGTATGTCAATATAGTTACTAGAAAAACAGATAAAGATGATGACTTGATACACTGATGACAGTAGAACTAACATGGGGAAAATAAATGTTTTGAGAGTAGTTTGGATAGTGAGAGAACCTCTCTTTCTCATTCCCAGTTTTTCTTCATCCTGTTCTCCATCTCAATTTCCTTTCATCTTTTGATCAGTTCATTTTTTCTCTGTGATCTCCTGTTTTTTCCAGGTACTTTTTACTTTCCACTGACATTTGTCTACTCTCTACCTTCTTAAGAGAAGGAGTGTGGAAGGATGTCAGAGCACCAAATACATTGCACTCACTGGCTCCGCTGAGACTTTTGAGAAGAACAGATACATGAAGAGCATAGACTGATGATGTGGTGATACTGATGTTTTAATGATAACAGTGACGAGATCATTAAAGCATTAAAGCCTCTAGACCATGAAAATTGGGCATTGACCATGAAATTAAGATTAGCTAACAGAAGAAAGATAATGTCTTCACTTAGATTCTTTAGAAAGTAGAGCAACCAAAGGCTTAAGACCTAATATTTTATTAAGGAGTGAGATTCAAGGAGATGAAGAAAAGGCTGGGTCACCAGGGAAGGAGGAAGAGCAGTGCAAAGGTTCATTATGAAGTTGACTACTGCCACAGGTGACTAGTTGTTGGAACTCCCATGCTTGCTTAAGGGCACATTTGAAATGCATCTCAAGATTATCTCAAGGGAATAAAAATGGAAATCAAATCCATCAATTTACATTCCCCAGTAGTCATAGGTTTATCCCATGGGAAAATAACTTTTCAGCATTTTAAGACTGCATATACTGGAACATCAAGAGCTTTTGTAAGGTGTTTTCTACTGTGTTATTAACATGCCCTTAGGCAGAAGGTCAATGATCTGAGGTGGGGTATCATCAGATTGTATTGGCATCATGCCAGGTGGTCAGAATGAGACAGGTGAGGCCAAGAGAACCTGCTGCTGCTGCTGCTAAGTCGCTTCAGTCGTGTCCGACTCTGTGCGACCCCATAGAGGGCAGCCCACCAGGCTCCGCCAACCCTGGGATTCTCCAGGCAAGAACACTTGAATGGGTTGCCATTGCCTTCTCCAATACATGAACGTGAAAAGTGAAAGTGAAGTCGCTCAGTCCTGTCTGACTCTTCACGACCTCATGGACTGCAGCCCACCAGGCTCCTCTGCCCATGGGATTTTCCAGGCAAGAGTAATAGAGTGGGTTGCCATTGCTTTCTCTGAAGAGAACCTGAAGTGGTATTAAATAGCTGTTTAAAACATAGGGAAAGCAACAACATTTTTTAAAAAAGGAAGAGAGAAGATTGAATGAGACAGAGAACAAGTAAGAAATGCAACCTCACACAATGCAGTTCATTTCTTGCAACCTCAGACTCTTCAGCTGTGAAAAGATGGAGTTAATGTTTGTTGAACAGTGGAATCATCTGGTGATCTTTAAAAGCACTAATGCCTAGGTCCCACCCCGAGATGTTCTGATTTAATTTGTCTTTGGTGCAGCTTGAGCATTGGGGTTTTTTATATAACTGTCTAGGTGATCCCCTTTCAATTTTCACTTTCATGCATTGGAGAAGGAAATGGCAACCCACTCCAGTGTTCTTGCCTGGAGAATCCCAGGGACGGGGGAGCCTGGTGGGCTGCCATCTAAGGGTCACACAGAGTCAGACACGACTAAAGTGACTTAGCAGCAGCAGCAGCAGGTGATTCCAGGATATAGACAATATTGAAAATCTTTATCTAGAAATTCTATTTTATTATTCTCTCTGCTACTATTTTATTACTCTTTTATTCTTAAAACTTCTAAGGAAAAGTATACTCCAATCATCTTCTGCCAAATAAATTTTATAAGAAACTTCAAACTTGGTGAACTTCTGCTTATGTTTCTCCAGTTGAGAACTGTATCTCAGGTAAGCAGATGATTGTAGGTTCCTCAATTTGGGACAAATTACAAATGAAATTAATTATTTCAATTGACTTTTGATTAACATGTTTTTGTTTTTCCAAAATAACTCTGTTGCAATTTCTATTGGCTTCATAGTAGAGTTCTTCAGAATGTCTGCCTGGTGATCTTTCTTATTGCCAAATTCTTTTGGAGAAATTACTAACTGGAAACTCTTTTTTTTCCCCATTTTGCAATAATTGGACAGTTTTTCAATTATTCTTCTCTAAAAGGATGAACTACTAAGTAAATAAAATTTTTAAATAAAATGTATATAAGATGAGAGAGACAAAAATGCTCACATATCCACTACCCCTTTTTGAAAAAAAGTTGTATTAAATCAAAATTTATGCTTTGGCATCCTATCTTATTCCATTACTACCACTGAACAGTAGCCACCACTGTAAATGTGTGTGCATGTGCTTGAGAGAGAACCAGAGAAAGAAAATAGAAAGGCAGAGAGAGAGAGAAAGAGAGAGAGGGAAAAAAAAGATGATTGCAAGAACAAAAAAGAAGCATTTAGGACCATTACTGAAACGAATGTACACTATTTTCCCCACATTTTAGACGGAACTTAATTACATGTCATTCCTACAATGCATAAAGACTGAAAAATATAGTATTTTTATGTGCCCAGAATGAAAATAAAGTTCTTTGGGAAACACATGACATACTCTCTGTTGTACCTGTCCATGGAATTCTCCAGGCAAGAATACTGGAGTGGGTTGCCATTCCCTTCTCCAGGGGATCTTCCTAATTCTGGGGTTGAACCCAGGTCTGCTACATTGCAGGCAGATTCTTTATCATCTGAGCCATCATTGATTAACATTAATCTATGTTAATGTTTTGATTAACATTGAAATTGTTTTCCTTTATTGCAATTGAGTTGCTCTTTTTTGTCTCTCAATGTTCATGTGCATGGATTTCTCTTATACAGTATCTTTTGCACTTTTTAAAAACAGTGTAAAAAGTGTATTTTATATTATCTCTGAATATAATCATATACTCACATAAATACTTAAAACTGGGAGAAAATTTTCACCAATAAATACTTATTCAGTCTTTAAAGACACCAGCTTAGAGTTTTCAATTTCTATTGTTTCCAAACTATGTAAACTTTAATACTAATTCTCGAGTAGAAAGACCTAAAAGTTAATGCTGAGATGTTACATATTTTTGTTTAGTGTCAACAAACTTTTCAACCCTAATTTTTCCATGAAAAAGAACTCACTTATTTCAGAAAGTTGGATTTTTTCTATATTTTCCTTTATACCAAGATCATCTGATCTCTTCCCTGAGTCCAGGTGAGGCCATGGATGAACCAATCTAAATAGAGGAATCTACTCAAGTCTGATGGGGAAGCACTGATTTCATGATCACAACCTATTTTATTATTAGGTTTTTTCTTCTAGTTTTGTCAGTGAGTAGGATAAATACCATATTGCTTTAACCTGGATTTCTTGTAGAAGTTATAAGGGGAAACTTTTTACTTTATAAATGTTCATGGACCTCTGTATAGATGTGTGGATATATCTATATATATGTGTATTTGTTTAGTTATAAATTTCCTATAAAATTCTTTGCCTCTCTCCTTATATATCTGCTTATATTTTTATATTTTAAGAGCTCTTTATATATATATGTGTACGTATAGATACATATATAAATATATGTATGTGTATGTATATTTCTTAATTTTATAATAACCACAATGACAGTATCTATAATTGAAGAGTACTAATAAGAAAGTCATTTTGAAGTCAGTTGAAAGAAAAAGTAAAACTAGGTGTTGAGATAATTTAGTAAGTTTTTGCATTAATCTATAAGAAAAGATTGTGAAATGTAAAAGAGAAAAGAGGAGACAGTAGAAGCTTCAACTGAGCATTTCCAAAAACTTAAGTTGGACAGTTAATTTATTGCCCATAAGAGGTGGTGCTGGCAATGTTGACTATAAATTATTGTCTATTGCCTTGGAGGAAGGTACTGCCAAGTAGAAAAATGGGAATTGGTACAAAGAAAGTTTTTTTGGAGGGAATTGTCGACTTGGGAGATTTAAAAAGTATTAAGAAGCAGAAAAAATTCCCATAACCCTAGAGGGTATCTGATACCAAGATTTTAAAGCATATTTTTTTAGGCTACTCAAGATCTTGAGATATTATTTCAAGAGTTGAGATCATATTTTAAGTACAGTTTTTAAACTGTTAATAAACTTTTAAATTAATAGTTATTAAAGCATGTGCAGAATAGTCTTACACATGCCATTTCTTTACTTTTGGATGATGTCATTCATTTCGATTTGCTATTATTGTTTTTTTAATCAGTGTAATCGGAAATATTTTTGTATATAATCTTTAAATTTCTGATTATTACCTAAAATATAGTCTCAAAATGTTGTTATTGGAACAATTATGTTTGATTTAAGCCAACTGTCATGTGGCTTCTATTTCTCAGAAGAATTATGTCAATATGTACATTCTCAAGCAATGTGTCAGAATTCATGCTTATCATAACTTCTACATTGAATACTCCCATAAAAACAGACAAAAGCAAGAGGATAAAACTTTGCTAATAGGGTGAAAAATGAAATACCAGCATCACATTGTTGCCTTTTTTTTTAAACTTATTTTAGTATCTATTCAAATAGTCTAGATTTTTAACATGGTGTATATGTGCATGTGTGTTTGTGTGCACACATGGGTTTGTGTACAAACTTTATTTATTTTGACTACTGAGACTCAGTATTTTTTAATCAATTGTGTTTTACATGTATCAATTCTTTCTACTTTTACTTTATTAATATTTTTGCAAATCCATTTCCCCAAGTTTGTTGTTAAAAAGGGTCAGGTTTCAATATGCTGATTTTATGGAATTCTTTGTTATAGTTAAAATAATCATCAAAGAAGTGAAATAATAGGAGACTCAGGGGATCCTTGGGTCAGCAAGGGAGCACTGGGCATTTCAAGTTACACTACAGAGAATGAGAACATTTTAAAAAAAATGGAAGGATGCCAAAGATAAATACTGTCCATGGGTTACCTAGAATCTAATAAGCACTTAAATATTTGTTGTCTGCCTGATTCTAAATCCTACCTAGGATATGCCTTATATCTACCTCTTCTCCAGTCAAGGTGTAGCAATGAGTTTCTGTTCTTCAATGACAGCAAACATTCCTGTAATTCATGTGTGTTAGTGTGTTAGTCGCTCAGTCTGTCCGACTCTTTCGGACCTCATGGACTGTAGCCCACCAGGCTCCTCTGTCCATGGAATTCTCCAGGCAAGACTATTGGAGTGGGTAGTCATTCCCTTCTCCAAGGATTCATTGTTGTTGTAGATCAGGTACCCAGTCATGTCCGACTCCTTGCAACCCCATGGACTGCAGCATGCCATGCCTCCCTTTCCCTCACCATCTCCCAAAGTTTTCCCAAGTTCATGTCCATTGCATCGGTGATGCCATCCAGCCATTTTATCCTCTGACACACTCTTCTTCTTCTGCCCTTAACCTTTGCCATCCATCATCAGGGACTTTTCCAATGAGTCATCTGTTCACATCAGATGACCAAAATACTGGTTTCAACTACAGCATCAGTCTTTGCAATGAGTATTTAGAGTTGCTTTCCCTTAAGATTGATTGGTTTGATCTCCTTGCTGTCCAAGGGACTCTCAGTCTTCTCCAGCACCAGTTTGAAGGCATCAATTCTTTGGCACTCTGCCTTCTTTACAGTCTAGCTCTCACAATCTTATGTAACCACTGGGAAGACCATAGCCTTCTTTGACTATATGGACCTTTGTTGGCAGAGTAATGTCTCTGCTTTTCAACACACTATCTACATTTGTCATAGCTTTCCTGCCAAGAAGCAATCATATTCTAATTTCATGGCTGCAGTCACCATCCACAGTGATTTTAGAGCCCGAGAAGAGGAAATCTGTCACTACTTCCACCTTTTCCCCCTCTGTTTGCCATGAAGTAATGGGGCTGGATGCCATGATCTTAGTTTTTTTTAATATTTAGTTTTAAGCTGACACTTTCACTCTCCTCCTTCACCCTCATCAAGAGGCTCTTTAGTTCCTCTTCACTTTTTGCCATTAGAGTGGTTTCATTGGCATATCTGAGGCTGTTGATGGTTTCTCCCACCTATCTTGATTCCAGCTTGTAACTCATCCAGCCCTGCATTTCTCATGATGTGCTCAGTATATAGGTTAAACAAACACAGTGGCAGCAGACAGGCTTATCATACTCCTTTTTCAATCTTGAACCAATCAGTCATTCCATACGGGTTCTCACTGTTGCTACTTGACCTGCATACAGGTTTGTCAGGAGACAGGTAAGATGTTCTGGTATTCCTATCTCTTTGAGAGCTTTCTACAGTTTGTTATGAGCCACACAGTCAAAGGCTTTAGCGTAATTGATGAAACAGAGTTCGATGGCTTTCTGGAATTCCCTTGCTTTCTCTATGATCCAGCAAATGTTAGCAATTTGATCTCTGGTTCTTCTGCCTTTTCTAAGCCCAGCTTGGACATCTGGAAGTTCTTGGATTGCATAATGCTGAAGCCAGGCATGCAAGATTTTAAGCATGACCTTACTAGCTTGGGAGATTACTGCAATTGTTCGACGGTTAGAACAATCTTTAGCACTATCCTTCTTGGGAATTGGGATGAGGATTGACTTTTTTCCCAGTCTTGTGATACCGGGTCTTCCAGATTTGCTGACATATTGACTGAAACACTTTGATGGCGTCATTCTTTAGGGTTTTGAATAGCTTTACTGGAATTCCATCACATCCACTAGCTTTATTAACAGCAGTGCTTCCTAAGGCCCACTTGACTTCACACTCCAGAATGTCTGACTCTGGGTGACTGACCACACCATGGTAGAAATCTGGTTCATTAAGATCTTTTTTGTACGATTCTTCCATGTATTCTTTCCATCTCTCCTTGATCTCTTCAGTGTCTACTAGGTCTCAACCATTTCTGTCCTTTATTGTGCCTATCTTTGGGCAAAATATTCCCTTGATATTTCCAATTTTCCTGAAAAGATCTCTAGTCTTTCCCCTTCTGTTGTTTTCTTTTAGTTTTATGCACTGTTCATTGAAGAAGGTCTTTTTGTCTCTCTGTGCTGTTTTTTGGAAATCTGCACTTAGTTGGATGTACCTTTCCCTTTCTGCCTTGCTTTTCATTTCTCTTCTTTCCTTAGCTATTTGTAAAGCCTCCTCAGACAACCACTTTGCCTTATTGCTTTTCTTTTTCTTTGGGATGGTTTTGTTTGCTGCCTCCTGTACAATATTATGAACCTCCATCCATAGTTCTTCAGGCACACTGTTTACTAGATCTAGTCTCTTGAATCTATTTGTTACTTCCACTGCATATTCATAGGGAATTTGATGTAAGTCATTATTTTGCCAACAAAGGTCTGTCTAGTCAAGGCTATGGTTTTTCCAGTGGTCATGTATGAATGTGAGAGTTGGACTGTGAAGAAAGCTGAGCACTGATGAATTGATGCTTTTGAACTGTAGTGTTGGAGAAGACTCTTGAGAGTCCCTTGGACTGCAAGGAGATCCAACCAGTCCATCCTAAAGGAGATCAGTCCTGGGTGTTTATTGGAAGGATTGATGCTGAAGCTGAAACTCCAGTACTTTGGCCATCTCATGCGAAGAGTTGATTCATTGGAAAAGACCCTGATGCTGGGAGGGATTGGGGACAGGAGGAGAAGGGGATGACAGAGGATGAGATTGCTGGATGGCATCATTGACTCAATGGACATGAGTTTGAGTAAACTCCGGGAGTTGGTGATGGACAGGTAGGCCTGGCGTGCTGCGATTCATGGGGTTGCAAAGAGTCAGACACGACTGAGAGACTGAACTGAACTGAACTGAACTGATACCTGGCTGACCTAGTGGTTTTCTCCACTTTTTAGTTTAATCCTGAATTTTGCTAAGAGAAGCTGATAATTTGAGCCACACTCAGCTCCAGGTCTTCTTTTGCTGACAGTATACAGCCTCTCCATCTTTGGCTGCAAAGACTGTAATTCTTTTGATTTCGGTATTGTCCATTTGGTGATGTCCATGTGTAAAGACGTCTCTTGTGATGTTGAAAAAGGGTATTTGCTATGATTAGTGTGTTCTCTTGGCAGAATTCAATTAACCTTTGCCCTGCTTCATTTTGTTCTCCAAGGCCAAACTTCCCTGTTACTCTAGGTATCTCTTTTTTTTTTTTCTTTTTTCAGTGGATTTTGTCATACATTGATATGAATCAGCCATAGAGTTACACGTATTCCCCATCCCGATCCCCCCTCCCACCTCCCTCTCCACCCGATTCCTCTGGGTCTTCCCAGTGCACCAGGCCCGAGCACTTGACTCATGCATCACACCTGGGCTGGTGATCTGTTTCACCATAGACAATATACATGCTATTATTTCGAAACATCCCACCCTCACCTTCTCCCACAGAGTTCAAAAGTCTGTTCTGTACTTCTGTGTCTCTTTTTCTGTTTTGCATATAGGGTTATCGTTACCATCTTTCTAAATTCCATTTATATGCATTAATATACTGTATTGGTCTTTATCTTTCTGGCTTACTTCACTCTGTATAATGGGCTCCAGTTTCATCCATCTCATTAGAACTGATTCAAATGAATTCTTTTTAATGACTGAGTAATATTCCATGGTGTATATGTACCACAGCTTCCTTATCCATTCGTCTGCTGATGGGCATCTAGGTTGCTTCCATGTCCTGGCTATTATAAACAGTGCTGCGATGAACATTGGGGTGCATGTGTCTCTTTCAGATCTGGATTCCTCAGTGTGTATGCCCAGAAGTGGTATTGCTGCGTCATATGGCAGTTCTATTTCCAGTTTTTTAAGAAATCTCCACACTGTTTTCCATAGTGGCTGTACTAGTTTGCATTTCCACCAACAGTGTAAGAGGGTTCCCTTTTCTCCACATCCTCTCCAACATTTATTGCTTGTAGACTTTTGGATAGCAGCCATCCTGACTGGCGTGTAATGGTACCGCACTGTGGATTTGATTTGCATTTCTCTGATAATGAGTGATGTTGAGCATCTTTTCATGTGTTTGTTAGCCATCTGTATGTCTTCTTTGGAGAAATATCTGTTTAGTTCTTTGGCCCATTTTTTGATTGGGTCATTTATTTTTCTGGAATTGAGCTTCAGGAGTTGCTTGTATATTTTTAAGATTAATCCTTTGTCTGTTTCCTCATTTGCTATTATTTTCTCCCAATCTGAGGGCTGTCTTTTCACCTTACTTATAGTTTCCCTTGTTGTGCAAAAGCTTTTAAGTTTATTAGGTCCCATTTGTTTAGTATTTATTTCCAGTATTCTGGGAGGTGGGTC
Source organism: Muntiacus reevesi (assembly GCF_963930625.1). Classification (NCBI taxonomy): domain Eukaryota; kingdom Metazoa; phylum Chordata; class Mammalia; order Artiodactyla; family Cervidae; genus Muntiacus; species Muntiacus reevesi. Next base: position 35,036,913 of record NC_089262.1, on the reverse strand, counting down.
ATAGAAGATCTTGCTGCAATTTATGTCGGAGAGTGTTTTGCCTATGTTCTCCTCTAGGAGTTTTATAGTTTCTGGTCTTACATTTAGATCTTTAATCCATTTTGAGTTTATTTTTGTGTATGGTGTTAGAAAGTGTTCTAGTTTCATTCTTTTACAAGTGGTTGACCACTTTTCCCAGCACCACTTGTTGAAGAGGTTGTCTTTTTTCCATTGTATATCCTTGCCTCCTTTGTCAAAGATAAGGTGTCCATAGGTTCGTGGATTTATCTCTGGGTTTTCTATTCTGTTCCATTGGTCTATATTTCTGTCTTTGTGCCAGTACCATACTGTCTTGATGACTGTGGCTTTGTAGTAGAGCCTGAAGTCAGGCAGGTTGATTCCTCCAGTTCCATTCTTCTTTCTCAAGATTACTTTGGCTATTCGAGGTTTTTTGTATTTCCATATAAATTGTGGAATTATTTGTTCTAGTTCTGTGAAAAATACCGTTGGTAGCTTGATAGGGATTGCATTGAATCTATAGATTGCTTTGGGTAGAATAGCCATTTTGACAATATTGATTCTTCCAATCCATGAACACGGTATGTTTCTCCATCTGTTTGTGTCCTCTTTGATTTCTTTCATCAGTGTTTTATAGTTTTCTATGTATAGGTCTTTTGTTTCTTTAGGTAGATATACTCCTAAGTATTTTATTCTTTTTGTTGCAATGGTGAATGGTATTGTTTCCTTAATTTCTCTTTCTGTTTTCTCATTGTTAGTATATAGGAATGCAAGGGATTTCTGTGTGTTAATTTTATATCCTGCAACTTTACTATATTCATTGATTAGCTCTAGTAATTTTCTGGTTATCTGTTTTAAATATAGCAATGTGTACATGTCAATCCCAAATTCCCAATCTATCCTCCCCACCTTTCACCCCTGGTAATCATAGTTCATGTTCTGTAAGTCTGTGAATCTGTTTCTGTTTTGTAAATAAGTTACCTCTCTTCTTGGTTTGCAGCTAGTTAGCTTCCTACTGTATCCTTGCAATGGCCTTTCCTTTGTGCAATTGTTTGGGGGGAAAGCTAGGAGAAATGAAAAGAGATGGTGAGGGGGAGAGAGTTCTCCATTTTCTCTTCTTCTTCTTGTAAGACAACAGTTCTGTTGCATTAAACCTCTCTCTGCCAGGGTGTCAAATTATTCAAACCAGCCAATCACATCATTCCATGATGAGCAGAGGCTACGCCATTCTTTTGTTACTACAAAGTTTGCCTCCCACAGATCTTGCTTGTTCACTCAGTTCCTGAGTGCAACCCTCCATGGCATCCTGCTTGGAACATTATGTCTTCTCTTGTGCTTTAAGTATATGAACTGCTGTCTGTCCCATCATTCTCATGTCAGATGTTGTGTATTTAGTCCTTTCATAACCCTAGGGCAGGAAACCTTCCCTCACTAATGGGGTAAAGAGGAGGTGATCAAAATAAAAAATATAATTGGTGACTGATTTCATTGTCTTCTCTTTGCTTGTTTGGTAGGATATTACATAATGTTATACACTTGTATTTGTCCTGTTGTCTCTAATTTCTTTCTCCATCCTCTGGTTTTTATTTTCTGGAATAAACAAAATAAATATTCTCAAGAATATTTCAGGGCAGAAATCAATAGATTTTGGAAATCATACTACTTCCTTATGTTTTGTGAAAGCCTGAGCCATGTAGTTGAAGAGAGTGATAGGATCTTAGAGGGTGGAATTGTTTGGAGGCTGGCAGGGGTTGAAAGAGAGATACTGATTATAAGGTCTTTAACTGTGAAGTTCACCTGGAGACTTTGAAACTTATTCTTATTGCCAACCTTAGAAAATATCCCATCCCACACTCTCTTAGTGTGACATGGAGCAGCAGTCTTTGGTTTAGATGGGTTATGTGGGTTTGGATCAATATGAAGAGGATAGTAGCCATAATTGCTTCATGTGGTTGGACTGACCGATTACTAAGTGGTCAATGTCCATTTTGAGTGAAAGTCTTACAGTTCTACAGAAATGATAAAACAATAAAAGAAATCTTTGATGCCACCAAAATAAGAGATTATATATTCAATGAATGCAAGTCCAAGAATTAATGTGTGACCATCAATAGTGGTAGTGACGAATGGTAGGATGTTGCAAGGTAAGACAGTTTGCCCGGAACTCTATAAACTGAGATCCAATTTTGGTGATGCCTAGAGTTTTCTATTATAATAGGTATCACTTCCTTTGTAAGTAGGAAACCTTCTGTGGTTCAAGTGACAGGTAGTTGGAAATATTACTTATTTTCTTCTGTTTGGTAAAAGGAATACATGGTGTAGGCAGGAGATACTTAGTCCTGAACTTAACCTCCACAGAAGGCAAGTCTGCTAATCCACAGAGAGTTACTATTTGTTACTATTTTGAGACTTTGAGATGCTCCTTTCTTGGTTTTGAAAGATCTTGTCAGACAGCAAAAAGAGCTAACTAAACAACTGTAGAATTTCCAAAGGAATGCCCTAGACAGTGTTTTCCCTAAAACGTGTAATTCCTATATCTACCTTGCTACCTTGCTAGAACAGTAGTGTAATGCGGTGAAAATCACTCAGTCATGTCCGACTCTTTGTAGCCCCATGGACTGTAGCACTTCAGGCACCTGTGTCCTTGAAATTCTCTAGGCAAGAAATATAGCATGGGTAGCCTATCCCTTCTCCTGGAGATCTTCCCAACTCAAGGCTCGAACCCAGGTCTCCCACATTACAGGCAGATTCTTTACCATCTGAGCCACCAGGGAAGCCCAAGAATACTGGAGTGGGTAGCCTATCTCTTCTCCAGGGATCTTCCTGACCTAGGAATGAATCCTGCATTGCAGGTGGATTCTTTACCAGCTGAGCTACCAGGAGTAGGATTAGTGATTGCAAGTGGGCAATTTAACGCTCTATTATAAAAAGGGAAAACTATACCAATAGTTTAGGTTTCAAAGCCATTAGGAAATTTGTTATATAATGAAGTCCAAGTTTTGACATGTATTTAATGAATACCCTTTCTGTCTTTCACTGTGTTATCTGCAACGTGTGTGAGTAGGAAAGGTCGCTTTTGACCTCCATCATTCCCCGTCCCATCGCCTCTTCACATAAATTACTCCCCGAAGTACTCCTTGAAGTCTTTCTAGATTGGGGTTCCTCCAATTGTAATCTTCGATGGTCTTTGTACAAGTGTGAAAAAAATGTGACAATTAGGATGATTTCTAAGAGTCTTTTGTTTCATAAATCTTTACCTGATTTTTAAGTTTAAAAAAAGTGTGTTTCTAGAATATGCTGAAGGTGTAAAACCTAAAAATTCACATGTTTTGTAGCTTCTAGATAATTTAGTAGTGAAAAGTGAAAGTAGTGGATGAGGTGTTAAAAAACCTGGATTTGGGTTCTGGTTTCACCAGTTCCTACCAATGTGACCTTTTGTGTATTTTCTGAGTTTAATTTTCTGCATATATACAATAGAAATTCAATTTCTGTTTTTCTAACATAACTATTGTGGAAATGCGAGAAGGTAATGAATGTCATGCTTACTCCTTAGAAGAAAAGTTATGACCAACCTAGATGGCATATTAAAAAGCAGACATTACTTTGCCCACAAAGGTCCATCTAATCAAGGTTATGGTTTTTCCAGTAGTCATGCATGGATGTGAGAGTTGGACTAAAGAAAGCTGAGTGCTAAAGAATTGATGCTTTTGAACTGTGGCAAGGAAAAGACTCTTGAGAGTCCCTTGGACAGCAAGGAGATCCAACCAGTCCATCCTAAAGGAAATCAGTCCAGAATATTCATTGAAAGGACTGATGTTGAAGCTGAAACTACAATACTTTGGCCACCTGATGTGGAGAACTGACTCATTTGAAAAGACCCTGATGCTGGGAAGGATTGAAGATAGGAGGAGAAGGGGATGACAGAGGATAAGATGATTGGATGGCATCATCAACTCAATGGACATGAGTCTGTGTAAATTCTGGGAGTTGGTGATGGACAGGGAGGCCTGGTGTGCTACAGTCCATGGGGTCTCAAAGAGTCAGACATGACTGAGTAACTGAACTGAACTGAATGAATGTGAAGATGCTCTGTAATTAGTGAAACAATTTATAATTTTAAGTTATTATAATCTGTTCCAAAGTTGTCCTTTTACAGATGAGGAAAGCAAACTCTTGGTTTATTGTTCATCCAAGTTCAAATAAATAACTCTCATAAGTAGACAGTTTTAGTATAATATTTCAGAAGCATCTTACTAAGCCTTCTGAAAACTCTCCACTCTAGACTGTGCATTCTATCCCCTACATCAAGCGCCTGTGTTTATGTTAAAAATAAGTGAAAGATCTATCATTTTTACTGTAGTTAAATATGTGTTTCACTGCTTCTAGTTTTTCACTTGCAGCTACAAGAGGAATGAACTTTGTGGGACAAATATGATTTTTCAGCTGTAGGCATAAATTATTAATTCCCCAGGATTCATGAGTATAGCAAAATTATGTCATCTTGGTAAATATAGGAGATTCCGTTACTATGACTTGTTTTAATATTTAGAGCTTTTGTTGTTGTTCACTTTGTTTAATAGATGAGGGTCTCTCTCGGTTCCTTTACTGTTAAATCTACAGTACTTAAAATACTACCTAGCATATAATACATAGATATTGCTGAATAAACAAAGTCTGGCTTTTATAAGGGGAACCCAAAGAAGTTACTACTGCAAAAAATCACTTATGTATTCTTGGAAAGGATATGGTTGATAGATTAAAATGTATTGTGTGTCAACAGTTTTAGAAATGATACCATGAGTTATGTAGGAAAAAATTCCTTCTTGGGGTTTCCTTTGTTTTTGCCCAGGCAGGTGGTAAATGGAGAGGGGAGAGAAATGGAGCAATGAGAATTGAAGTTTTGTAGAGAAAAGGAGCAAAACTTTACTCTGTTAAGCTCAGATAATAAAGCATTCTGGAGTGTTAGAGAAGGTAGAATATATGGGGACAGAATATGAAAATTGGTCAGTAATAAGAAAAATTATAGGAGATTTATTTCTAGGCCAAGGTGTTTCAACAAAGAAAGCATAAGGACAAACAGTATAAAGAAGACCTAGAGAGGCATATGGGCAGGTCCTAAAAAGAGTTTCCCCCATTTTCTTCAAAACTTTTTTATCCTTTTCTATTTTTTTTAAAATTAGAGTGTCATTGCTTTACAGTATTGTGTTGTTTATTGTGTTAGTTTCTTCTATACAATGAAGTGCATCAGCTATGTGCACACATACATCCCCTCCCTCGTGGACCACCCTCCCAGCAACCCCCCCCCCCCACACACCTCCAGGTCATCACAGAGCAGCAAGCTGAGCTCCCTGTGAAGTGTAGCTGATTTGCGGTGCTGTATTAGTTTCCGTTGTTCAGCCAAGAGATTCGGTTATATAGACATATATCTATTTTTTATCAGAGTCTCTCCTTTTATAGGCTGTTAGAAAATATTGAATACAGTTTTTTGTGATATACAGTATGTCCTTGTTGGTTATCTGTTTTATACACAGTGTCATGTATGTGTAAATCCCCAACTCCTAATTTATCCCTCCCATGCCCTTTCCACTTTTGACAACCAAGTTTGCTTTCAATGTCTGTGGGTCTATTTCTGTTTTATATGTAAGTTCAGAGGATCACCTCACACTGGTCAGAATGTCCAGCATCAAAAAGTCTACAAGCAATAAATGCTGGAGAGAATGTGGAGAAAAGAGAGCCCTCTTATATTCCTGGTGGAAGTGTAAATTGGTACAGACACTGTGGTGAATAGTATGGAGGTTCCTTAAAAAACTAAAAATAGAGCTACCATATGATCCTGAAATCCCACTTCTGGGTATATATCTGGAGAAAAGCATAATTTGAAAAGATACAGGCACCCCAATATGCATTGCATCACTATTTACAATAGCCATGACATGGAAGCAGCCTAAGTGTTCATTGACAGATGAATGAATAGAGATGTATATTTATACAACTGAATGTTTATGCAATGGTATATTTATATGGTAGAATGTCACTCAGCCATAAAAAATGAAATAATGCCATTTGCAGCAACATGATGGACCCAGAGATTATCATACTAAGTGAAATAAACTAGACAAAGACAAATATATAGTATCACTTATATGTGAAATGTTAAAAAAAAAAGATATCCATTTTTTATACCCAAATTTTTCTGTTCTTTACATGAGCTCTTTGCCAGTATGAAAAGACAAAGTAATATGACAGTATGAATAGGCAAAGCAGTATGAAAAGGCAAAGCAACTTTTTTGATTTCAGGTAATTCAAGAAAGGTCAGACTCTCATGTTCTCACAAGAGCATTTATGGCCTTTGAAATAAAATTCTGGCTCAGCTGGTTATCTAACTTCATAGAAGCTCAGTTGCCTCATCTCTAAAGCACAAATACTAATAATGAAATTTGTTAGGATAAATTGGTAAGTTCCTGGCCCTAGTGGCTTCACATATGATTTTTCCTTTTCTCCATCACTTCTTCCTTTGCTGCTTTTTTCTCTTTCCTCCTCCCTCTCCTCTCCTCTTCCCTGCCTACTGGAGGGAGAAGTAACTCTTCTGTACTTAAAAGAACCATTTGTACTCTGTGAACTTGAAAGGGAATTTTGATTTAACCATAATTTATTAAATGTCGTGATCTCTAATAGTCCCTTGGGTTTCCCTTTTTGGGGGAAGCGAGTCAGTATGTATGTGGTTATTGAACGGTAGTTTGGGGGGTTCAAAATTTATGTACTTAACATAAGAGCCACAGGTAAATGACAAAATGCTAAATTAAACATAGACAATCATCTTATAGTACAAAAATAATTTCTGTGGCCAGGTGAGGAAGGATGAGAACAGATCCTACCAACCAGGTTGCAGTTAATAGAATTGGGACTACCAGACAAAGGCAGTCTTTTTGGAAAACCTGCTGATTTTGCATAAGAATGAGAGAGGCCACTTTCATGCAACTTATTTATATTGTCTCTGCATTAGACTAATGTCTAGTCTCCTCTGTGTACCATGCTTATAACTAGAATAAGACAAAATACTGTTTTAGGTAAATACTGGGTATTTTTGAAGAGGACATATTCATTTTCAAAGAATTTTAAAAAATTCTCTGAGAATGTAAATTTTTGCTCAGTTTAAAATTTTCTTGACCTTACCCAATTTGGGAACAAGATATTTACAAAATATCACATAATTAAGACATCTCTGTAGAGAAGAGAGCAAATCAAATACAATCCTAGAGAGAGAACTTCCTCAGTTTCAACATTCATTTCTCTGTTTTTCCTCCAAACTTCATGCTATTATTCAAAACTTGTCAGATTAAGATTAAAATGCTGCCCCTTTGGGAAACTTCTGCTGTGTCAAAAACATAATTGAAAATGAGAATGTAACTTTTGTGTTTTGTTAGCTTCTTATCCCTGCTATAAAAATTCTTGACTATTTCATCATATGTACAACCCCAAAGACAAATCATGCTTTTTCTGAGGAAAATTTATAGCTGCTGACTGTTGGAGAGTTCACATCTCACAGGGATAGTAAGAGATATGAAGGCACTTACCAGTTCTGAAAACAACTTGGTAAGAGTTTGAGATCTCAAAATAAGCAGACACTGAACATACTGAGATCCCATTATTGGGAAAAACTTCAGCACATGAGCGTTCTCTGCTAACCTGGACTAGTTTTCTTGAATATTCATTTTGTACCCCCAAACAATGGCAAATAGATGGGGGAAAAGGTGGAAACAGTGACAGATTTTATTTTGGGGGGCTTCAAAGTCACTGTGGACAGTGACTGCAGCCATGAAATTAAAAGATGCTTGCTCCTTGGAAGGAAAGTGATGACAAGCCTAGACAGCATATTAAAAGACAGAGACATTCCTTTGCCGGAAAAGGTCTGTCTAGTCAAAGCCATGGTTTTCCCAATAGTCATATACAGATGTAAGAGTTGGACTATGAAGAGGACTGAGCAGCAAAGAATTGATGCTTTTGAATTGTAGTGCTGGAGAAGACTTTTTAAAGAGTCCCTTGGACTACAAGGAGATCAAACTAGAAAAATGGTACTGAAGAATTTATTTACAGGGCGGCAATGGAGAAACAAACATAGAGAATAGATTTATGGACATGGGGAGAGGGGAAGAAAGGGTGAGATGTATGGAAAGAGTACCACAGAAACTTATATTACCACATGTAAAATAGTTAACCAATGGAAATTTGCTATATGGCTCAGGAAACTCAAACAGGGTCTCTGTATCAACCTAGAGGGGTGGGATGGGGAGGGAGACTGGAGGGAGTTTCAAAAGGGTATATACCTGTGGCTGATTCATGTTGAGGTTTGACAGAAAATAGCAAAATTCTGTAAAGCAATTATCCTTCAATAAATAAATAAGCAGATAATCCTAAAGGAAATATTCATTGGAAGGACTGATACTTAAGCTGAAGCTCCATTACTTTGGCCACCTGACTCAAAGAGCCAACTCATTGGATAAGACCCTGATACTGGGAAAGTTTAAGGCAGGAGGAGAAGGGGGCGATGTAGGATGAAGGGGTTGAATGGCATCACCAACTCAATGGAGGTGAATTTGAGCAAATTCCAGGAGATGGTGAAAGACAAGGAAACCTGGTGTGCTGCAGTCCATGGAGTCACAGAGTCCGACATGACTTAGCAACTGAAAGACAACCCCAAACAATTAAAAGCATAGAAAGCAATAGTGGCAGGAAACAAATATATGTCATTTTCATTTACATCTCTATTTTATTTCTTGCCTTATGTTTTAACAATCAAGCATGTAGAGATTTATTTTGGAGCCCGTATAGTGTGACCTACAAATCAGTTCTCCATGGGACATTGAAACAGGATCCTATGATCCTATGTACATCATAAAAATAAAAAGATGGGATATAATAAAGAAAAAAAAGTTCCTCAAGATGGCAGGGGACCCACCTAAGCATCTGTTTTTGACTTAAGGGTCATCAATCAGCTTTCTGGTATCACAGCTCTATTTTGTAATCTGAATCAGAATGCAAATCATGGATGTGTCAGCCCTTTGTTAATATTCTTTTGGTAGATGCACAGCAGCATGCGGTGTCTGACTAGCTTGGAGAGAAGCTAAGGGCTATATTTCTCATTAAGTGGGTGTAACTTGCCTTGCCACAGGGCTGGCAGGCATTTTAAAAGCTGAGTTACTTTCCTAACAAATGCCACATGCCAGCTCGATTTATAAACACTTCAAATACATCTGGTTGAACTTGAAAATATTAATGTGCCACACTGGACACTCTGTGTTCTAACCATTTAGCTTTCCAAAGCTTCACACATGATTTAAGGAATGAATTCCTGAGATTCTGGGGTGGGGAGAGGGGAGTGACAGTTGGGGGCGGGTTTTGGAGGGGTGTGGTTTGACAGGAATGGAATGACTTGCAGAATGGTTTCTGCAAGTCAAAGGGGATGGGATGCAAAGAGTGTTTTCTTGTTTCTTTCTTTCTTTTTTTTTGAGGCTATTATTTTAAAGGGTGAGGAGGTCTTATCTTCCTATTCTCTCAAAGCTAACTAATAGTGGACTGTAATCCAGGAGACATTAGTTGTAGACTTCACTCTTACAAATTATGCAATCACCCTTACAAAGGCACTCAGCCTTTCTGGGCCTTAATGTTTGTTCCCATATGCAAAATGAGTACCCACATTTTCCTAATCTACATATAGTCCAAAAATCTTAAGGATTAAGCTATCACTCTGATGGTTCTCTGAAAAGCTTATGATGCCATGGTATTCTCTATAAATATATATTTGCTTCCATTGTTATGTATGCTGTTTAATGTGTTATTTATATTGCTACCTTTTGATTTTAAATTGTTGCCAAGATGAAATAATGTATGAGTTCATCACAGAACTAAATAGGTGCATTCTCTGGGCTTGTTTTTAATATGTGAAAAGAATTGAATAGACATTTAGAGTGGAATTTTACTGCATAGGGAAAGAGGTCAGATATTTGTAGTTAAATTCTTCTTCTTAAAATGGTACACTAGGTATTCCATATGCGGTATAGCATTTCAGGACATCAGCTAAACTGTGGTTAAGTTCTCATTTTGCATTTTGTGATTAGGTAACCTTGAGAAATTAATTCATTTGAATACCCTGGGCTTCAATCTTCATATCCATAAAGTAGGGCTATATTTCAAGGTTAAAAAGACATAATGGTTGTAAAATAGTTAGTGTTGTTCCTGGGTCCATAGGAAGCACACTGTAAATATTAACTATTAACACTGGCTATTATTTAAAAGACTCTATTCCCCTAAACTTTCAAAAAAACACTGATTGGGGCCAATTGAATAAAATATATAATCAGCTTTGTGGCTTTGATGCAAAGATAAAGAGAATTGATGCAAATTTAAATTGAACATTTTTCAATTTTGTTCATCTGGTTTGTTTAATTGTGTGCTTCAGGGTTATGAAGATAAACAGGCTATGATAACTGTATGAAGAAAATTAGTGTGCCTGGGGACACAGCGTGAGAGTCAGAGTCTTCATTGTACAAGTGATGCCCTGATAGAGAGGTCACTGAATTTCAGAGAAGAGACACCTA